>NC_000069.6:45109902-45423474 GCF_000001635.26 Mus musculus | reverse complement strand
TTGGGAAGTGAGAGTTCTATCTTCCAGAATTTTTTAAGTTGCATGTGAAAATGTAATATTTTCTGCATCCAGAATGCAGTATTTTCACACTCCTCAAAAAACATCTGGGGAGAAAAACTTCAAACTAAGCATCGGACGAGTTTTCCAGAAAAGATTTTTTTTTCTAATTTTACAAATACTTGAAAAATAACAGTGATTAGAAACACATGCATGCACACTAAAAGTATTAGAATCAAAGTCATATTATTGCCTGCTATACTCTGGCGGCACACAGCTACCAGCATTCTGACAGAATGCTAAGATCTAAAATCTAAGCCAAGTGTTTGCAGAAAATATTCTCTACTGAACAGTTTCACAGATGACTGCATAAGGGTTTTGTCCAACTTCTCAGGGGGATATTTCTTGAAGTACTAACAATATACAAAATAACTTTACTACTTCAGGGTGTAAAAAATATTGAATTTAGCAATTTTCTGGTATTCCTTGTTTAAAAAAGGAACATAAAAAGGATGTTAATGCAAAGCCTTTACCACTACAAAATTAGACTTGAGGAAGGATTAAGAACACACACACAAAATTGCCAGTATGAGAAAATATGATTCCCGCAAAATCATTGAGTGTACCAATATTAAAGGTTTTGTAGTTCTGTGGGTATTTATGCTACACATTGTTGTGAAGGATAAAATTAAAAATAATGACAAAAACAATCTCATTATCTTTCAATACCATAAGTTCCTTATTTAACTTGGCAAACATTCATCACATTCAGTTTGATCAACCGAACTCCATACACAACTCTGCAAGATTCTACAGTAATATCAATGCCTACTTCTGAGAGCCTATATGTCAAGTACTGCTAGGAATATTTTTCTTCCATTTCATGGAAAAGCAAAAGGAATTCAACATTTCAGAGCATCTGAGGACAAATTATAGTGCAAACTAGAAACAAAAGAGAATGAATAATGAAAATATTTATATCCTCTATAGAATTTCTAAGTCACAATGTTGGATAAAGGCATTGCATTTAATATTTTCCTAAAATTAAAAATACATGTTTCCTAAAAAGGGTGACACATTTATATCATGGACATTGTTATATCTTTGATTCCATTATGATGCAATATTTATAGACTTGACTTAAGGTGATTTTACAAAATTAGGCTCACAGATTAAAATTATAACTTTACATGTGATGAAATATTCCTAAAAATTGTCATTTGACATACCATTAAAAACGTACAACACTCTTTCCACAGGAAAATTTTTTGAGTTTTACTGCTCTAAAACTAATGAGACTAAATAAGGAGTAAATTCCACTTTTTATTGGAAGTGTATTATGGATGAAACATTGTCTAATACTATCGTTTCCTTGAGCATGTACACAATATTAGCAGACTGAATATGGAAACAGTCAGATTGAATGTGAAAATTACACTGCCTCTCCGTGATGTGTTGCTGAAGCTACCTGTAGTATTTCATCGCTCTCATTTCACTGCTTTTTAAAATAGGCATTCTTATTGAAACATAATATTTTACCCAATTTACTGAAACTGTATCTCCATTGTCACTTCTAATTTATCCTGCATGCAATAACTGATGAATGATACTAGCATTTAATGTTGTGTGTTTTAATAATTTGGTTTGTCAAATTGTGTATGTTTTGGTAGAATGATGATATAATTTAAAATTACAGTCCAGATTACTCTAGAGAGTTGGTATGATATATAAAAATTGCTAGCACATAACTATCTATCAGAAAAGGATGTCTAATGTATATTGCATATGATCTGAAAGATTTAAAAAAAACATTTTAATTTAAATGAATTAGTACAACCATTGCTTGTGAGGTGAGAATGAAAGATGAACGTGGTTGTTAAGCCAGGGCTGTACATTGAAGCAAAAATGATTTTAGTACTCAGTGATTGAAAAAAATTTTTTCTTGATTTAGAAGTAATTAGAAAAAACAAACCTTTTCTCAGTTAAATCATATATAACATCTTCTTACTAAAATAGTCAATCACATAATATGCCATACACGTGAAAAAGGACTGCTGTGGTGCCCAAGAGTTTCTGTGCTTTGGAAACACACATGATCAACTGGTTTCTTTTTCAAATGGTCCCTCGGAGACACAATGATGTTGACATTATGTTGCTATAAGCTAATTGGCGTTATAATACACTATTATGTAATTTGGTAGTATCAAAAGAATGACACTAAATATAACTCTAAACTAATATGAGAAGGGCTAATGACTGCATGTATGTATTTTAATGATCAATCTTAATTTAAAATCAGTTTTAAGTCATATGAAATTAGATGGAGCTCATTTGTTAAGTGTCACATGTTAGTCTATTCTCTTTCATTCTGTCGCTCAAACTAACAGCGAGAATATAACCCGATGAAAATAAAGGTTATCACTTCAAAATGAGTCTATAATTTGGGCTTGGTAAATATCTTGATATCATTTTGGAGTCTTTTTTATAGGGCAGTTACATTTATTCCATGAATTGCTTGGATGAATCTCTCATACATCCTCTGATTCTTATCCATCCCCTGTTTCAACAAGCAACAGACAACAGCATAAAAAATATGTGAACTAAAGGAAAATATGTCTTTCTGAATTTAATAATTAACCTTGTTGACATGAAAGTATAAGACAAAATTAATTTTTCAATGCTGACCAATGAAGAATATTCTCATTAATAAAACACTGACTACATTTAAGCTATAAAAATTTCACATATAATATTGAAACAGTAATGTATCATGTTTCTATCTCCAAATTTATTTAACGTTTTTTAAATTTAGAGACTTTTAAAATATTTTTATTGTTAATACATACCAGCTCAGATAATTATCTTATATACCTCTATATATTCATATATAGAGTTATAGATTTTTATTCATGTTTACTTAAGAGTCACAAAACTATGTAAAACTATGTAAAATAAAATGCTATGAATTATATGATGAGAACGTCTTAAAATAGTAATCTTCAGTTACATATTTTACACCACAAAATGTACAGACACCCAGTTTTTTTCCTAACAACAAATACATGTGAATTTATAGTTTCTTTATAAAAGCTTTAAGTGATGCTAAATTCAGAAGCCGTGGAAATAGAATCGGAATCATGTAGACTGCTCGATGTTTTGAAACTACATCTTCTGTGCTCCGCCTGACAATATTAACAGCTACATCTTTGGCATTGAAAATTCACAATGAGTTCTTGACAAAATTTTGCAGCTTAGTACTTCACTTTCTTTTAAAGAAAGAAGAATACAGGATTGAGCAAGGTATGAAAATTAGGACAAACTATTGATAGTATTTCTCAGTTAATCTTAGGGACCCTGAATTGCCTTCTGTTTATTGTATGGTGAGGGCTGTATGAATCCATTTAAAAACCAACTAATTTGTATCACATCTTAGGAAAATTATATAATATAATATATATTTTATATTTATTTAGAAGCTTTGAAATAGTACAGTAAACACTTTGCAACACGGTGTATAAACTACAGAATGTCTTTGATATTTTGTGGGTCTTTAGGATACAACATTTATTTTAATAGCCCACAGATGAAAAGAACATAGTCACATCTCTCTTGTAAAGTTGGGATAGTTTGGGGAACACTTGGTCACACAAAAATAATATAAAACAGTCAAGTTTAAAACAGTGATATTGCATTTATAATGCACAAATTTCTTTTATCTTGATGACTGGCTTCTCATGGTGAATATAAACATCTAAAGGGCTCAGTGACATTTGGAGAGAGAAGGATAGATAGTGCTGTAAACAGGCACACACTGATCGGAGAGGCAACACCGGTTGCCTATGGAGTTTCTACAGTCTGCACATTTCAACTCATTTCTCAGGCCTGCTGAGAGCAATTAGGTCCTACACGTGGCCACGATGACTCCGCTGGAAATCTAACACTCAGCTACACACAACTAACTGGATGGCCAAGATAATGAAGTTGAAAAGTTGATGCTTTTGTTGGTCGACTCTGTGCAAATCATACTGCTTCGGGTAAGCTGCAGAATTGACTAGCATATCCTTTTCCGCGCTGTGAAAAAGAAAGAAAAATACTCTAAGAAAAAGTGGTTGACGTTTGGAGTTTAGAACTGCACATTTCTGCACACGAAATCAGACAAGAGGAAACTCAGGGAAACCCTGGGTTGGACCCATATCGTGTCACAAAGCTGCAGAAACATCCCAGTGTCTAGTAGTCACTGCAGTTCAGATCTTCGGCATTCTGAAATTTACACTTTTTACATTTAAGAAATCCATTCTGAATGGGAACTACATAATTAACGTAGCGATGACAAATTTATACAAAACTTAATTTTTAAATTATCTATAGAACAATTCCTGCTTCACTGTTTGTGACTATATAATCAAAGTTTAGAAAAAAATAAATGTATAAACATTATACCATTAGAACAAGTGTTTTAAAAAACTATAAATAATTTTATAACTAAATTTACTTTGGTAAACTTCAAAATTATGCATGGTTTAATCTCAAACTAGAAAAATATTGATTGTTTTCAAAAATTCAAAGATGACTCACATTCTGTAGTTTTATTTATCTCATTTTTAACATTATATAATAGATGTGTTGATAGAATTATCTAAAATATTTTCATGGGATGTCATTTTAAGCATCTTTATACGTAATAAGAAATCAGCTTTTCTCAGAAGAAGTCTAATAGCAAAATAAGGGAAAATATATTATGTCATGTTTCCAGTCCTATAAAATATGTGTATAAAAAAAAGCACCTGAATTTCATTATATAGATTACTTAGTAGTAGTGTTAAAGATATTTTTTAACCTTTACATAGTTTTAAGAATATTTTACCTTAAAAAAAAAAACAGAACAGGAATTATATCGCTTAACTCAGCATCTAATCTGAAAAAAAACTTAGATATAAAGATATACCAAATATTATATAATTCAATTAAAATTCAAATCAAGAATACATATATTTCAATAGAAACTAAGGATTTCAGTATGTAATATAATGGGATAACTTTAGTCCAGTGAGACTTCTTTTTTTTTTTTTTAAACAAAAGTTAATACGTTGATGGGTTTATTGTTGATGTTTGATGCTGGTATTTCTACTACTTTCAAGTAAATGGTCTATCTTTTCAGTTCCTTTACCCTGATACTCATATATATTCTTCCTCAAACTCAGTTTCTGATCAGTGAAGCAGGCTGCATGTTTTCACAGCCTGCACACATGCCCGCTGGAACTGTAAATAGCAGACAGTCCTGTGAACAGAAATTAGATTCAATGTGAGGATATGTACGTACTGCATAGTAACAATTATGGAAGTTACCAAAAGTGATTTAGTTTTTTTTTTTTTTTAATGCAGTGTTTCCCTGCATCTCATGATACAATGCAGTACATGTAACACTGGACCAGAAAGTAGCTACTGTTGTGTGTAGTCATAATGTCACAGAGTTTTCTCCAAGCAAATAGAAATAGCTCTTTTAATAAATTTAAATCTCATTTTTGTTATTCTTGGCTTTAAATTCCTGTTCTGTCGTACAGGTACATGGTAACTTAAGTAGTTACGGTATGGTTTGTTTGTAAAAGTAAGAAATAAAAAAATATTTAGCAGGTTAGTTGTGTACAGCCAGAGAAATTCAATTTACCAAATGAATTGAGCAGATCATTCCAGTGACCAGAATCACTGCTTGTATGAACTGGGCATAATAATGTGTGATGCAGAGAATTACCAAGAATGCTGGCAAGATCAATTACCTTCCCACCTGTCCCAGAAACATATTCTAACTTGAAGAATGTTATTAAGTTTTCAAAATAAGATGATTTCCACTTCAGTTGTCTCCTTTCCTTTCTTCCCTCCTTCCTTCCTTCCTTCTTTCCTTCCTTCCTTCCTTCCTTCCTTCCTTCCTTCCTTCCTTCCTTCCTTCCTTCCTTGCTTAAAGACATTTTAGTCCAGGAATTTAAAGACAAAAGGATCCCAGTAACTCGATGCTACTATTATTCTCAACATACAACCTAATTTATTGTAAGGAAAAAGGGCTTATTGAGTTAGTACAGAAGTTAGTTGATGGGCAAATGTTTATTATTAGGTTAAAATACTACTGGTGAGAAAATCACTGGGATAGATAAATTTTGTTCAAACTACAAAATATATATACTATTCATATGGTTCAAAGTTATAGGAATAGCATACATAAGTTAAAAAACTACAAATAGAAACTAAGCTCAAGAGATGTGTTTTAATGGCTTCTTTGAGTTTCACCGAACATTCCTTTTATTGAAATCATCCCTCTGCTTCAACTGTTGTCTGTATATTTCCTTTTTTAAAAAATTAATTTTAGCCCCTCTTGCCTACTCATTGATTGAAACATACAAATCTTTAAGGACCAGTAAGAGTAAAGAGGACATGGGAAAAACTCAACTGTTCCCAAAGATGTAGCCACACCACTTTATTTTCCACATTTTTTTAAGAACACAGATATTTTTTATTTTCCACATTTTTAAGAACTGAGTTTAACCTTGGATATCATAATTTAAGGGCAATGTGTATTGATTAAGACAATACTGTTATGCAGACAGTATTTTAAGGAAAGCAGTAGCAATCCATAGTCAAAGCTCGTGACAGTGGCCCTACCAGTGTCAAAATTATTATAACTCTTTTCTTGGTGTTATTTCAGGGTGGGAAGAATTCAGCACACACACTGACGTTCTTAGTTCCCTGACGTCCTTCTGTATATACACAGCATGATCAAAGCATCCTTGGAGAACTTCTCTTTTAGGTTTTCATTTCTCAAATGTATTTTTAAAAGCTGTACATCAGTATGTGCAATGAATCAGTTGCCTGACATTGGATAAAGGCTCTCTCTTTGCTGTGATCAAAAGAATGAAGGAACTGTTTGTGCTTCTTTCACACTCTATTTTTTAAATGCATTTTTATTTTTCTTGGTGAGTCACAGAAACATTTCATTTTTCACACTTATCTTGACATTTGAAGTAGAGATGAAAAAGTATTCTGGAGAAGAAATATTCAAATATCTACTGTTAGAACTTATCAAGTAGTTTTTAATGAATTGCGTAACTGTCTATTATTTTATGCTCTGTAATCCTATTGCCTTTCATAGTTTGCAAAGCAAAATTTTAAATTATGAGGAAAATTTAAACATTTAGATTAATTAGCATGTTTACTAAACTGATTAAGTAGTGGCTGAAGAAGAATGACTGTCACATGCATGCTTTTGTATAATTGCAAAATTACCATAACAGAGTACTTGTGCCATACAGTTAGTTGCCTAACATAACTAAGTATGACATACATTGACATGATAATTGATATGCCAACTAGTCATATTTCAACACTCATATTACTAGAGACACAAATGTATCATATGCCTTATTCTACTATAAAACAAAGAACGCTAGAGAAGTAAATTATACTTGTTAAGCCGCCTAATCTGTTTCTGCAGGGAGGAAAAAAAAGTAACCTTCAAATATCTCCCATGACTGAGACCCTGCTGCAGTGAAACTTTTCTAGGGGCTGAGATCAGTCACCTACTCAGAGCTCATTGAAATGTTTAATGAGCCTCACAGTCAGGACACTCTCCATACATAAAGCAAATCTAGCCTGTGAGATTCTGAGCTCATTACCCCCTGTGGGAGTCTCATACACCTGCCCTCTGTTCTCTCTGTAAAAGCTTATCATAAACTTAAAGATGGTTTAAAGGTAAGTTTCCTTTAGAGATTTGTCCAGTTGAATAATCAGTTCCTTTAACTTTCTTGCCTTATTTTTGAACTACTTATGAGGAATTTCTTTGATAATTTTTCTAAGGACCTTTTAACCATGTGTTTTAACCCTTTGTTGGAAAATGAAGAACAGTAGGGTTCAAATGCTAATGGATGGTAACTACTTCATTTCTCTTGTATCTTCCCATCTGCACACATTCATATTTTACATATTGTGCATTGCCCTCTATCACCTTATAGAAGAATGCAAATTGATTTGTAGTCGTGTGGCTGTGTGTGTGTGCATGTGTGTGTGAAACAACTACATGAGCTTAAGGTCTATTGTTAAAAACAAAGCCTTTTCTTAATATAGTGTATTATTTTTGTGACTAGTGACAACACTTTGATGCAGTATAAAGTTGAGTTTACATTTAAATTGCAATGTCAACTTGATCTCCTTTCCAGGTATGCTTTATCCTTTTATCAAGTCTATAACCTTTATAACCTATTATAACATGACAGCAATAAATGATCAAGTAGTAGATGGGAAACAGGAATGTGGTTGGAGACAACATTGCTACCAAATATATGTAAAGTCTCCATTTTTTGGAAAGAAAAATCTTTGAAATGAATCCTGAGGCATTCGTCTAGACTATTAATGTAAGAAAAATGTATATCTTTAGTTGACTATTTTGATGTGCATAATGCTCAATGCATCCTTTACATTTAATACTTATTAAACCAAAATATAAGTCCATGGATATTTTAAGAGATAAGAAAACTGTAAAATATAGTTTCATGAAGCAGAAATGTACATTAATGAAAGTGTATAAAGAATCATTTCTAAGCCAAGAAAATTCATAGTAGCTTCTCTTTCTTTTTTGAACTCTGCCTAGAATCAGCCATTAATACCAAGGTGCTCCCAGGTCTGCCATCATAAGTACCATATATAATTTAAAGAGAGAGATTAAAGGGGAACCTGGGCCCAATTTTCTCACATAGCAAAGTGTGATCAGTGAAGGAATTTATTTTATAATCAATAGGATAGCTTCAAATTCATGTAAAATTACAGCCTATAAGAACTCTTGAATTTATTGCCTGGAGATTTCACAATTCAGTTTGCTTAGTGTGTATTTTATATGCTATCACTATGAAAAGATAACACCTTTAAGGACAGGTGTTTCATTATCCATCAGTGTAGTCTCATCACCAATAATTACAGTCACACAATTTTACATGAAGAACTGAGAACTCCGCCATAGGACAGATCACTTCATACCAGAGAACCCCCTCAGGAGGAGGACACATGGGCAGGAAATACCAAGTGTATACTTATTTCATGTGCAAATACCATCTGTGTGATTTACAGCAACCATGTCATTTACCTCTAATATTAACATAACACATTGGCAATGTGTTATGACAAAAACTAGTGATAGTGCCTTAATTAACATATTTTGATAATACCTTCAGCTTTACTTAAACAAGGTTCCTAACAACACACAACACTCATTTATGAGCATCCCATCTAGAAATACTATGAAAAGATATGTTTTGAAGTAAAGTATTATACTAAAATAAAATATTCATAAAAAGAATAAACAACTCGGCATGTATGAAAAATATGCATTTCAAGCTAGATTTTGCAAAAGGGATATTGGACTATGGTACTTCTCCGTACCTGATGGATATTGTAGCAGGCTTTCTGAAAAATAAACTAAGCCAAAAATTCATTCCATTAGTTTAAGTTAAATTTTGAGTGTCTGAAGAGATGGCTTAGTGGTTAAGAGTACTGACTGCTCTTCCAGAGATCCTGAGTTCAATTCCAAGCAACCACATGGTGGCTCACAACCATCTGTAATGGGAATCCGATGCCCTCTTCTGATGTGTCTGAAGATAGTGACAGTGTACTCACATACAGGAAATAAATACATAAATAAATAAATAAATAAATAAATAAATTCTTTTAAAGTTAAATTTAGAGTTTCGATCATTCTGGCCCTAACTCAGTATATACTTTACAAAACAGAAGTGTATATTTCTCTCAGTGACAATCAACATGGGCTTTTTAACATATCATAATATGCTCACATGTGGAATGTTTTGTTCAGAGCTATTTAAAAACACAATTTACACTTAAACATAAATTTTTGCAACTTCTGAAGACAATTTACCCAGTACACCTTCCTGCTCATAAGCTCAAGGTATTAGCTCATTCAGACTGACAAATGCTTTTACTACAACTAAAATTTAAAAAAAAGAATAACCTCATATTTCTTCAAAAATAAATGGTTGTTTAAAATGAGCCTAATAATATTTACTGCCTTTTAACACTTAAGCTTCAAGTGGTTTCTTCAAAGCATCGAGGATGAGTTACCTACTTGTAAGGTTTAAATTATCATCCTTATTCACAGCAGAAAGCATGAACAATTTCAGAGTAAGTTTGGTCATCACTTTGTACACGAGGATACTACCGATACAGAGAGCTTTGTATGTCAAACATCATTTTTACATGCCATTCATTTCAGTTCTTCAAGACCCATGTGATTGCTTGTTTATATGAAAACCAAGCATAAACTTATTATCATACAATACCAAAATACATGAGTATTTAACATTTTAATTGGGTGGCTTAATTTACTCATGTATCTGCTTATTACCAATGAATTCCTTTCTTAAGCAGGGGTAAGTCTTGACAACCACTGAAGCACAATCTGGAAACATCAAGCCATAAAAATAATTGGATTAGTAAATACAAATCTAAATGCAGTGTAACCGAGCAGGATTTTAAAAAGCCAGTCAACACAAACGACTTAGTATCTGTGTGCTTATCAATGGTACTTAATGTACTTGATGACTTAGTTCCCTCTAATGTTTGATTAGCTCTCTATTTCGTATGTAGCAAGCTAATAACATCTGGGCAGGCTCAGAGCAGAAATGAGAATACAGAAACCCTGGAAACTAAGCACAGACGAATGTAGTAGTAATATTGCTACATAAAACAGGTTAGGAACCTCAACACTGCGGGATTTAATATTCATCATTAGCATTGGTAGATAAAGTAGAGAGTTCCCAGTAAGAACTACATCTCCAATTAGACAAAAAATAATTTGTTAATATATACATATTCTGTACAATATTGTGGTGTGATATATTGATCTGTTAGACAGTCTCACAATTTTTACCTCAAGGCATCTGCTTGATTATAGCCTAGATGTCATTAGTAACCATAAAAGCTAGAAACATACTTTGTAATGCTGGTTTATTTGAGAAGTTTTCTACATGTCTACACAAATCAATATTGAGATACTATGTAACAAAAATAGAAAAGATACAAAATTCAATTATTCAAAATTTAAATTTATAGTCAATGGCTCATGATTATCACTAATATATATACAGCCATAAAATTATGCTTATATATTAATAATGTTTAAACTTTCATCTCAGCTTTTGAGTGATGTGTGGTCATATGAAATATAGCATACATAGTTAGCAAATGTTCTCTTTGCATAAGAAGCATAGTTTTCACTCACCCTTTCTGAAATGTAATTCAAAATATAAACATTAGTTTCAGTTATATCGTATATTCACCAAGCCATATGCCTTATGTCCTTTGAATATAATCTCTCATCAAATAATAAGAGATTTGAAAACTGGTATTCTGGAAATCAAACATCTTGAAAGGTTTAAAATCCTAATTACTGAAGTAATGTTCTAGCATTCTTATTAAAAACTAGAGTTAATTTTAGTTATAATGTAATTTGATACCAAGTTTAGACCCTAAGTCTTCAGTTTTCTTCTATAACATTAAAGTGTGTATTCACTTCAGGTTTATTTTAGTTATTATAAATAACAGATTTGTGGGAAATTAAAAAGTTGTATTATGCACCTAGAATCAATGAAAGACAAAACAAATTCAAGAAAATGTTCAGAATTTCAATGATTAACCATTCTTGGTCCCAAAAAGAGATTCTTGCTAAATGTATTGATACTGTATATTCTCATATAAAATACCTTTATTTTTATTAAAATTAGCAAGTGTAGAAATCAACAATATTCCATAAAATTGTGTACTTGCTAATTACTGTATAATATTAGGAACCGACAAAGAATATCCATTCATTGCTATTTTGCATAAAGAAAGAAAAATCTAAAAAATTAAACAAAAAAAAAGTTGTGTTAAGCATTCTCCACAGAAGAGGAGAGAGATGGATGAGTCAGCAAAAATGTTTGAGACTCTAGCAATAAAACCCCAATTTGATTCCAAAAGCAGAACATAGTAGTATACATCTATAACCTCGTGAGCAGAGACAGGCAGATCTGAAACTCACTGCCCACCAACCTAGCCAAACAGAACTCCAGGTTCATTGAGAGACATTTCTCTCAATAACAACAACAATAACAATAACAACAATAATAATGCAGTGTAGAACAATAGAGGAAGACACCTGGTATCAGCATCACTTGTACCCACATACCCTCACATCTACAGGATCATAAAGCTCACACACACACACACACACACACACACACACACACACACACACACACAAACACACACACAGCTCTAGACTCTTAAAGATGTTTATATTAAAATCTACGATCTAAGACACCAAAAGAAAATCAAGTTAATTACTTCAATCAGTTTTCCAGTCATCATCTACAACCTTTCTAACTTTAATCCTAGTTCCCAGTGCCCGCCCCCATTTTGTTCACATGTACATTTAGTTCATATGTCTTAATAGTGAGCATGTATGAAAAGGATATGCTGGTGACAGTGGAAAGTAAGTAGATTTGTGAAATTAGCATTTGGACATTGTGAAAGTATGAGATTTAAGGAGACAATGTACTGTCTCAGAAGAAATGAGTTAAAAGAAGTACAACAAGGACAAGAACAAATATGAAATTACAGATATTTTGAACACCGAAATAAAAGCAGAAATATTCAGAAGCAGAAATTGTGCTGTATTTTGTTGTTTTCAATTGTTTGCTTTTTAACATGGAGATTCTACTATGATTACTTTATCCAGTGGTGTCAGAGAAGATGGGCAGAACAACTTCAAAGAGTGAAACCTCTCCCTTCCAGGATGCAGGGTGAATAACAGATTAATTTTACAAACCTTGTGGGTGTCTGGCAGCTTAAAATGTAACTCTGGACATAGGCCCAAGGATTATATTCTAAAACATGTACCAAAAAAAGGGCAAAATGATTTTACAGATTGTTTTAAATATAATATTCTTGTGCATAAGAATCTATAAGGCATTAAGGGAAAATTATGTATGTCTGTCTGGAACGTTTACAGGAAATGTGAGTTTGTCTTGCTTCACAGGCAGGAAGCAGCCCTGCCACTGTGGAACGGGAAGAATGCACACATAAAAACACTCATCTGGAAGTAGAACAGAATGATTGCACATCCAAGATCTTGAGACAAATGGTGGATCAAGAGGGTAAGGATCATTAAAGGATGCAAAG
This sequence comes from Mus musculus, assembly GCF_000001635.26. Taxonomy (NCBI): domain Eukaryota; kingdom Metazoa; phylum Chordata; class Mammalia; order Rodentia; family Muridae; genus Mus; species Mus musculus. The sequence continues at coordinate 45,410,265 of NC_000069.6, read as the reverse complement.
CAAAGTGAGTCATACCTGAACTATAAAAGGACTAAAAGCTGGTGACATATGATGCGATTGGCATCATTAACATAGCATCCCCTAAAAGTGTTTAATAAGTACATTAGAGTAGAACATATTAGAATAACACTTGAAATAGAGGGAAAATTAGAGAGCTGTTTCTTGATTCCAGTGAGCTAGGCAGAAAATCCTGGGTTTGAAGGAGTCTGCCATTGTCTCAGAATGCAACAGAGAACCCTAGGATTCTACTTGACTTATTTGGAAATAGCAATGCCTTTCATTACTGATTTTTCAAAAATCAGTAAAACATGCTGCAGGGAAAATGGCTGCCCAGCTCTCATGCAGCCAGCTCACCTCTGAGGATAATTGTGGAAGGAGTGGGGGAGTGAGGTGTGATTCTCAGGAAGAAATTCCATCCTGCTATCTCAGTATCACAAGCCTGAGGTAATGTCAGCTGTGATGAAGCTAGGAATTCACGGAACACAACCCAGTATATTTTCCCTATAAGTTTTAACTTGGAAAAAATAAGGCAGATAATAATCACAGACTAATATTAAATTCACTCTATAACTGAGATGGAGTCTTTTTTTTTCTCACGAAATATTGCTTCTAGGCTTATTCTTTTACAGAGAGACATGTGTAAGTCTTGCTCTGAGAAGTTAGTCTGTGATTCATGACATTTATTGAAGTTAAAAGGACTATTGTGACCATAGCATTTCATCCATCTCTGCTAGGAGATTAAGACGGTAACCTTTGAAAAAACATCTCTGAGGTGACAATAACCACATAGCATAGTCTACTAGTAGTTTCACAAACTGGCCATGCATATTTTTCCATATCCTAAACTCTTAATTTATACTTAATTTATATATATATATATATATATATATATATATATATATATATTCATGCTAACATTAATATACACACAACAGCAACAACAACTCCCTCAGACTTAACTTGACCCTTTCAATAATAATCTTTTCCTATGGCACCCCTAAAGCAATAAAAGCGTCCATTCTTCAAACTTCCCACTTTGCTCCTTTCTTTCTTCCTTCCCTCTTCCCTCCCTTCCTTGCTTTCTTTCTTCTTCATTTTTTATTTATTTTTATTACATATTTTCCTCAATTACATTTCCAATGCTATCCCAAAAGTCCCCCATACCCTCCCCCCCACTTCCCTACTCACTCATTCCCATTTCTTTTGGCCCTGGCGTTCCCCTGTACTGGGGCATATACAGTTTGTGTGTCCAATGGGCCTCTCTTTCCAGTGATGGCCGACTAGGCCATCTTTTGATACATATGCAGCTAGAGTCAAGAGCTCCGGGGTACTGGTTAGATCATAATGTTGTTCCACTTATAGGGTTGCAGATCCCTTTAGCTCCTTGGGTACTTTCTCTAACTCCTCCATTGGGAGCCCTGTGATCCATGCTTTCTTTCTTCTTACCCCCTTAGTTTTCCTTTATCTTCCTCTCTCCTTGTGGGTGCTGGGGCTTAAATCCATGCTTTATGCATGCTAGTCAAACATTCTGTCATTGTCCCACAACCAACACCTCTGTTGTCAGTTTTCTCATCAAAATTGACCTCATCAGTACATTGTTTATTATTGTTTATCATGATGCAAACCTCTCAGACATCCAGTCGCAGGACAAGAGAAATCACTTTGGTAACTACTTTCTACAGTTGCAGCATTTATCTATTCTCTCCTACGTTGTCTGGGTAACGTTGCACTAAGCCTGTCCTTCATGTTCATTCTCCACTGGAACCATTGTGCGGTCTTTAAGAGCCACAACACACAGCAGCACCAGTCAAACACGCAGCATTAAAACAATGCACAGTGCCTGCATCAGCCTCCTGAATTGTGCTGTTTCATAGGCCTACAATTCCAATGTGAATTGCAGACATTCAGAGTGAAGTTGAATGATCACAGATCTAAAGTGAGGTTCTCCTTCAGCCTTGAGGAAGCAACTGTTAAGCTACTACAGAAGATGATTCTTATTTAATAATTTCTAATGTGGTGACAGTAAGAATGTCTGCATCTGATAATGAGATTTAGATGTATTCAAGTTTGATAAGTATATTAAAAAATGAACTAGAATCATAATAAGCTCTTAGAAGTTGTTATTTCTTTCTGCTAGTACTATTTAAAACACCTTTAATTGACCTAAAACATAGCCTTCTGTAACTTAGACAAAACAAAGTTGTACTAAGCCTTGAGATTTAATTTGTAGGTTTAGCATTCTATGACATTCACTTTAAAATATATGATACTTGCTCATCGAATTCTTACTTTTACTCACATAGTTACCAACACCTAGAATGTCCTTGGTCTCCATCAGGAAACTCACCTGGATAATATACCATAACTGTAGTATATAACACCTTCATCGACTGCTTTATAAGGAAGCATTCACAAAAATCATTCTAATAAAGTATCCATCTTTTCTTTATTTTATATCATGAGGAAATTAAAATATCATAGATTGGAAAAAATTGTGAAGAGAAAAACACACTTAAATCCATACACTACAGCAATAAAACTCATAAGCTAACTAAATGCAAAAATGTAAATATGTCTTAGCATTTTATATTCCTATCATTGGAAAATACACTATTAAATGCTGAAAGTTAATATAAAATATAATTTATTTATCAACATGAGGTATGAATGTGAAGTAGGTATAAGAATTCTATGATTCTTGAGTAGAGATTGGGCAATGGACCTTAGTATTTAGGTCTTTGGTTACTCAGAAAAAAATGATATTTATGTAGAAAGATATAGATAGATAGATAGATAGATAGATAGATAGATAGATAGATAGATAGATAGATAGACAGACATAAAGATAAACATATATTTCTCTTGGGGAGTTTAGTTATTTGTCAAACAAGTTCATATACATCTGTAAAGCAGATATAGAAATGTAAAGAGAGAAAGCACACAGAATCTAAAATAATGAGAATGTTCACAAAGACTCCATTAAAAGCCTGTTACAGAAGGTAAATTCTGCACAGCTGTTTGGGGGTATTGTAAATGGGCTTCTCCCACCATTTGATCATTTGTCTGACTTAGAGAGACAACAGTACAAAGTACAGATACCAAGCTGGTACTATCCCTTGTCTTTCATGTGTTTGGACCCTGGGCTAAGTAGACACAAACATCTCTCCTCCACCTCACAGAAGTGTATGAATTTCCATGAGGGACAGCCATTTGCATTCCGTGAAGATTCCGAGCATCCATATAATTTCTCACAATTATATTTGGGGTAACAATATCCTGCTAATAGTCACAACTTTCACTAATGATCAATCACAGTTGCCAACATATAGATGAGGTATTAGACATTGATCTAATTCTTTTATTTCCTTTTAATTTTGGCTGTGAAATGTAAATTATCTCTTTTCTATAATCATGAAGCCTATATACAAAATGATTCTGTGTCACTGTTTATTTTACATAATCAAGTGTCTTCCCTCTTTATAAACACACAAGTTGAGTAAAATAAAAGGGCAGTGAGATTTCAGACTTGTAATTCCGGCCTATAACTAGCACCATCATGATATGAATGAAGCTTAATATGTGCTGCATGTTAGACATTTGAATCTGTAATATCTTAATGGATAAGGGGGGGAATGGGAATACTGTACTTTGAACACGTGTGCTCTCTGAAAGAACACATTAACTGCAGACCAAAATAGTGATTTATTGTGAAAAGAACACTTGGTGTCTGATTTTTCTCTCTGAGTGAGAGAGGGCATAATTAGTTCTATTTAAGCTCGGGGATTTTAATTTTGTCCATACTCTGGCTGATGCTGTTGTTCCTGTTTTAACTGAATATACATGGTAGGTGGCTTTCAATATTTAATGAGTACTTCCTTTAGACCACTCTGCTTTAAATATGCTAAATAATTTAATCTCCACAATGAGCTTGTGAGAATCTGTGTTTCAGATAAGAAAGAGTTACAGGAAAGCTAACATTTTGGAGATCATATAGTTACTGGCTGAGTCAACCTCAACTTGTCTGTCCACAAAAGCTGAGGTCTTTATCTCACTATGTCATCAGGGGCATGAGGGAATGCATCAAGACCACCCTTGAGAAACCACCCTAGGCACAGATAAGATAACAATGATTACTGTGAGTAGACTATGAAAAACTTACAAATTTGGATCCAGTGTTCCAAATTAGAATAAAATCAAAAGTGATAAAATTAATGAAATCTGGTCACAACACCCACTCGCCAAGTGGCAAGACTATATGTTATTTTTCAGGGTTTTTTGTATGCATACAGATAGACAGCTTGAAGCACCATTGGCCATAAGGTTTATTTCTAATACAAAGGCAGGGTGTTTTCATGAGGCCTATCAAGAACAAATGTGAGGACCACACTGTGCTTCTGCTTCTAAACTGCCTAGAATGACTGAATGAGGGACAGGAACCTGACTCTATCTGACCATTGTGATGTGCTGGGTAGGGCAACTCATCCCCATTGTACGGGGATGAGATCTGCTATGCAGGATCATGAGTCAGTAAACACACCTGTGTCCCCTTATGATTTCAGCCAGAGTTTTGATACGAGTTTTGATTTTCCTCTGGAGATTTCCCAAGAAAATTACAATTTATTTATTTAGTACATTAGAAATATTTTCAAAAAAGTTATTGATTATTTTTATTTACTTGCATAACTGCGGTAAATTATTGAGGTATCTTTTTCTTATATACCTTATACACCAGTCGAGGCTTGAGAGACTGATGTAATGTGATTCTACACCAAGTAAAATAAAGAACAAAATCCCTAAAATATAGCAACATTCAAATCTAACCTTTAAAAAAATGGGTTGTGCTGCTCTCAATAATTTGCAGAGTAGCTCAAAGTACTGGTTAGCACTCTCTCTGTCTCTCTGTCGCTCTGTCTCTCTGCCTTTCTGTCTCTCTCTGACTCTCTCTCTTTCTCAGTACCATCTACTCTCCTCTCTATCTTCTTCTCCTTCTCCCTCTTTGACTTTTTTACTTATTTTTCCATAAATTTACACTATTATGAGGTTTACTACTAATAATATAAAATTATAAATAACAGTAAATAAATAATAATACCACTCACTGATGGTCCTTTAAAATTAGAAAATTAGTGAGATATCTTCATGTTAGTTTAAAAAATGATTTACAATTAAAGCTAGAGGAATATAATCTAAGTTTTAATTTAAAGAGAGTATAATTCCCATATTAGATACCTTCAACGCTCATTATCAAAATATAATCACTACAAATGAAATCACTGTATCATTACAAAATAAATAATTGAAATATTCAAAGAGCAGATTATTAACCTTTAACAATTTTAATAATGAGAGAAGACAATTAAACTATTGATTGCCAGGTATTTTCTACAAAAATTCAGCAAGATAAGCCTTACTTTAGAAAAATGCTGTAAGTTCAGTGAGTGTTGTTATAACTCTATAAATATATTCATACCATTCTATTAGATGAAAAGGCATAGATCACCCAATTCCTTAGTTTGATTCAAGTTGTTAAAAATTGGGGTTCACTCTACTAATCAACAAAGTTTATTTCATCTTGTCTACTACCAAACAACCCTTCTGTTGATAGGAAATTAAGTATTTATATTATGATTATATATTGTCACACACAAAAATGTTCATAAATTTGATTGCAACATTATTTATTGTAGCCTGAATTTCGCTAGCTTGATCCTATACCCTGGATAGATGCCCACTGACCCCTTCCTTGTAGCACTTTGATGATTTTGTCTTTCACTTCATATTTCTAAGACACATGATTGATTTAAGTTTCTGTATCATTAGGTTAAAGCAACCATTTAATTTATTCTCTAAAGTGCTAACCCAAAATATAAAAATTAAATATGCCATTTATGGTCTGCCCACTGTCAACATAGTAAGGAAAGCATGATCACTATAAGGTAAAGTTTATCATATGTTTGACTTGATTATGACAATTACCAAAAGTGCTGTAGTTAATTGTATTTAATTGTGGTCTAGTTACACAATACCAAGAGAGATCTTCCTTCTTATTTAATCCAGCGGAGGATAACAAAGCATGAAATGTGAAAAATTCTCGTGTAAAAGAAAAAAGTAAATTAAGCCAGGTATTAGTGGTGCAATCCTTTAGTTCCAGCACTTGGGAGGCAGTGGCAGGCGGACCTCTGACTCTGAGGCCAGACTGGTCTACAGAGTGAGCTCCAAGACAGCAGGACTATACAGAGAAATCATGTTTCAAAAAAATTGAAAATAATAACAATAATAAATTAACTCAATAATAATAATACCCGGAAATCAGACATGTTAAATGTCTACTCACTGGTTAGAGATTTGTACTAAGATGTGACCTCTTAAGTGGTCTGCAGCATCATATTAACATACCCAATCTTTTTCCTCCATATATGCATAGTAGTTTATACATGAATACTTGTTTGAATTCTAGGCAACTCCCCAAAGCTTTTTCTTAAATTATAACAATTTTACTGCTTTTTTTTTTCTATATGTCTTACTATCAATTATAAATCATCAGGTAAAGAAGACAGAGGCCTCAAGAAACTCCATTGTTTTCCTTCTTTAAAATTCTAAAGAAAGAAACCTAAGAAGTCCACCACAGAAAAAGAGAAAAATAAAATACGGTTTTCTCAAAGCTTCTCCTCTGGGCAGCTGAACCTTTTCGCTCACTTGCTGGACTCAGCTAGAGAATTACATTTTGTAGGAAAAAGCAGCATCAAGGGCCTGGAAAGTGAGATTCTGTCAAATCACAGATGGCATCTACATATGTCTATAGTTTGTAAAGCTTTTCCTGTGAACTGCTTCTCCCTCCCTCAGGAGCAAACACCAGTGTTCCAGCCAGGGTTTTGCCTACAGAATTTTACTTTAGCATTCAAGAGTCTGAAAGCTTTCTTTCTTCTCTGTCCCCTTGAAGACAGAGGAAGTGATCACTGCTGTGTGTGTTTAAATAGTTAACATTTATAATGTTATTTCTCCTCTTTCCTTCTCTATCTGCCATTCCCTGATTTTTTTTCTGCCCTCTTCAGATGTGCTGATTTTTATCATGTTCATTCCTTAATTGTAAGTTCCTTGAAACAATATGAAAAGGAGCTGGAGAAATGGCTCATCAGCTAAGAGCTCTGGCTGCTCTTCCAGAAGTCCTGAATTCAATTCCCAGCAACTACCTAGTAGCTCACAACCAGCTATAATGGGATCTGATGGTCTCTTCTCTCATGCAAGTATGCATGCAAATAGAGCACCCATACACATAAATAAACCTTTTTAAAAATTTGTCAAAACTTTGATAATTCTCTAATGTGTTCTCAAAGATCTAGTATCTCGATTTTACTTCTCATTCATTACAATCTGTATGTTGACATATTCAATTCTCTGTTTCTTATAAATCTACTAAATCAGCAGTATATTATATTTTAGTCAATAAAAATATACAAAGAGCCTAGCATCTGATATACTAAAAATACAGAGAGCTGCAATATACTAGATACTCAAAAATACCTCCTTGCAAAATTGTACTTTTTGTATACATTAATAGATAATAAGATTTACTGATGAGTTTTTCAGTGTTATCAGAACAATGACTTGCTAATACATTTTAGAAGAATTTCATACTCCATTTATTTCATTTGTTTCAATAACAGAAGCTTTTGAACACAAATAGAATAATCTGTCATTTGAGACTGAAACAGTTCTGAACATGTAGTGGTAGGGACTTGGAGAGGTCGTGGGATGATTCCCTGTTTTGGAACCTGGACATAATACCAAGAGATGTTTGGGTACTAATTACATAGGGGGATCCTCATCTTGAGGAAAATTCTTCATTTATGTATTTATGAATTTTCCATTCAAAATATACATGACACTTTGATTAAAATAATAATATATTTTGTCTTTTAAAGCATATTTAAACAAAAATAAGCAAATTACTTGTAAATATATGTAATGTTGAAGCAACTAATGGGAATTTGATGAGCAACTAGAAAATCAATAATGAAAAGCTGTTGTTTTAAAGGATATAGTGTTTACAAAACATTTCTAAATGTGTTATTATGGAATTAGGCAGTATCTAATTTTTGGTCAACATGTATTTATTAGTCTTGTGTTTGTCTTGAAAGAAAATTATCTTTTAACAGTCTTGTGATTAAATATACACAACAAGGTCTCTGAATTTACTTTTAAATGTTTGAGTGAAGAAAAAGTTATATTGTATTTTTGAATAAAATAAATTCAGCCAAGACTTGATGGAAAGCAGAATATTTAGTATATAATTTCTTTATACTTTGATATGGCTAAACAGATGTAAAATATAACTTAATAGAAGACAATGGCTGTTACATAATAGATTTCTGACCACTGCTTTTACTAGAAAGACTGAGTTAAATCAATAACAAATAGACAAATACTTATGTTTACCTTGAACATAATCATTTCATGTATAATTTATAATATAAATTTATATGTAATAAATCTCAAAGTTGCACCGTTAGAGTTCTGCATTCATTTCAGATCACCTTACCATTTTCCACATAATTTTTTAGACTTAAGATATACAGCAACTGAAAGACGATCACGTTTAAGTCTCACATTTGTGGACTGTCTCCCACAAGCCTTCCTGTGAAACACTTTTAGCGTAAAAATTCGATAGTCTATACCATCAAGATGTCTTTGTTATATCTATTTAGTTTATTTATGTCATAATGGACTCCTGGTCTTATGATGAATGGTACTTCAAAAAGCAACACAGTTGCATCTTTGCTTAGAGATCAGAAAAGAATCAGGGTGCAAACACATCTGTAATTGATTTTACTTCTTATACATTACTTCTATACATAGATGATTTTGCCCACAGTGAACTATAAAATGTTTATAAGTACCATGACAAAATATTTATAAAAAAGAGGTTTTTTTTGTTTTTTTGTTTTTTTTTTCAGAAGAAAGGGTTCTCTTTGAGGGGGGAGGTGCGGGGGAGTTGTGAGTTAGAGGTCAACTTGAAATATACTCCATGGCCATCTGTAAAAACAAACACAACTTTGTAGATTCTATCTGGTGAAACAGGCCTGTCATTTCAGTATGAGGTTACTGAAGTGGGAAGAACATGAATTAGGCACTAACCTAAGCTACAAAGCAAAACGTTGTCTTATACATATGGTTCTGTAGAATAAAGTAGTATCTAACTTTCATCCCAAATATAGCCACTAACATATACATGAAACTTAAAATAGGTACTGATAAGCTGAAGTTAACTTTAGTTTTCCAGTGTATAAAACATGTAACATTTAAGTACTCAACACAAGACTTATGACAACCTAATGTACGTCTTGGGCAAATATCAACATTAAAAAGAAAGGCTGTACTAACTAAATTAACTAACTGCCTTGTTGCAAAACACAAGACTGAAAATAGAAATGCAGTTTGCCTACATTGTCATAGTTAGTTTGCTGTTATTCTTGGGCATTCTGAACTGTTGCTTAAAAAACAAATAAGACTGAACTTAAATAGCAAATGGACAGACTAAAACTATCAGCATCGCCTATCAGTTTCTTGTCTAGCAACGTGTCCTGTTAGTGGCTGCAAATGAGAGAGGAGCTGATCAAATGTATTCCTCTGTCAAATATGACATCAGCCAGTTCTACCCTTGCTAGCTTGTAGAAGTAATTAAAAATGAAATTTCACAAAATATAAGACTTCTGTGTGAGTGTGTAGTGTAGGTGGACGATGCTTCTATGTGAGTGGATGTGTCACAAAATTTAGTCTTGAAAAGAGAGCATAGATGTCTGGTTATGATTAGTTGTTGACGTCAATGACTTAAAGCTATAATTGATCATTTTGAATGTCCATTTGAATGATCAAAATGCTGCATTTGACACAGAAACTGTCAAGATTACAGTCAGCATAATCCCTTCAGATAGTTTAAAACTGTGTCTCTGAAATAAATCATATGTGTAAGTGCATTGCTATGTAACACATGATGTATGTATTGAATGTTATGTGATGGATCGACTCTAGGATCAGAGCTTAAACCTCCATTTGTAACGCATTTTTGTTTTATCTATATCTTTTATAAATCATAACATTCTGAGACTCAGTGCTTTCAAACTTGTATGTTCTTGCCACCTAAAGTGACCTAGATTTTTTTTTCAGGGACTGGGTCGTCTTAGGGAGCCTCAGGCTTCAAGTGCTTTTTATTCTCTATGTAGCACCAACGTAACTCTTATCAAGCTGACTTTAGACTCTATTCACTTGTTTTTATACATCTACTTATTTATCTATACGACTAATTTTATTATGCTAGAAACTGCTCCTATCATGAAGTTTTGCAAATTTTAAGCAACTATTCTACCACTGAGCTCTATGCCACAACTCCTTTTAATTTCTGTTTTGAGGCAGTCATCGAGGCTTGGTTTGTACACTCTTTACAGACTAGCTTGGCCCAGACCTTGCCTCAGAATATTGAGTAGTAGAATACATGTCAGGCCCAGTTTTATAAGATTATTTAACCTTAAACAATCAGTATAACAGTCTTACATCAACTTTCAAGCTACATTATCTAAATGACTTCAACTCTACAAAAAATAAATTAATTAATTAATTAAATAAAGGAATTTAAAAGACACACTCAGCCAAAAAGAGTCTAGGACACTGAGTATTGAATATTGTTTAATTATATTTATAGGCAAATCAATTTGCATATTCCAGGATTATCTACAAGATATTTATAACTTAAAGTATTCATATGTTGGTTCAGAAATCCTCAGTGTGATGCAGCAGGGAAAATAATTCCATATGTAGGCGTTCCTTTTCATTTAACAATTCTACTTATGGTTTAATTGGTAATCTTCTTTTGTTAGACTCTTAAGATGGACAAATGCTTAAATGGGTTTACTTCCAATGTGCAAAACAAGAAAGAGGGTGGAAATGATCTGCAATATAAAATGAGTTATACAAAAATGTTAATATGCTAAAAGTGAAAGTGTGCAGGAAATACATTTCCCTTGGTTACACAAAGTCTCACAGCAAATGAAATATTATGTAAAAGAATAGCTAACTTGGTCTGTTCCCTCCTCCTTATATTCTTAAATGACAACAGTTTAACTACCGTGTACATATGCTCAAAACGATAATTATAAATGGCCTCAATAAATATCCCTGAAAAAATACAGAAGTTAAATAAAGAAATAGATTAAATCTAGAAGAACCTGTGTACTTATTAACTTCATAGAAAATGAATGATTGAGAATAACATATAATGTACTCATAAACAAGACTCTGGAAGAAATCCTACAAAGTAAGTAATGCGAGTAATTGAAATCCTAATAGTTTAGGATCACTTTTCCATATCCTTCGGATGTAATGTGTTATATAAGAACAAATCAAAAGAAATTTAAACTCTGAAAACATTGAAAGATAAATTACAATTTAAATGCCATGATTTAGTGTATTTCAATGTCTAAAATTAGTTCAAATTATACTTCCCTCTAAAATTCCCTACATATACCATCTAGATAAGGGATTAAACTAATCTAAAATTTTAAGCTATAAAGGTAAATTTCTGCTTTAAAAGAGCAGAAATTCTGTTTATGCCCAGATGTGTGAATGAATAATATTAGCATATATGAAATTCACATACTTAAGAGGTATCAATTCTTTACAGTTCATAAGTGGTTGGTTTAATACATAATATCATTGCTTCATGCTGTATATGTATATGTCAAAAGAATAATTGTATCAGGGGAAAAATTATAGGACAGAAGCAAATTTCAGCAACATTTGTAATTGCTGGGAAGCTACAAATTATCTTTAATAATAATTACATAAGTTTGTTCTCAGAATTGATGGTGTTGGTAAACCATTCACAAGATTATCAAAATAAGGTCTGTTGAATTTAAAGACATATTTAACTTATATTTTAACTATTGCATAGTTATAAAGAAGGCAAGTACATTGACTAAAGGTAGCTATAAACGTTCTTTAGCAAAGAGTCCAGAGTTTTCTTGGACAGACACTATTTTTGACATCATCTAAATGTAAAGACGTACAAAGACGTAAGGTTGGCTCTGGAAAACATGATGTCTAAGACAGCACCGGCAGTGATGGATGTGAGCATATTAAACATCCACACACTGTGCTTCACAGCTGCCTCTCAGAAGAGCTCTCATAACTTTAAATCCTATTAGTTAGGATATACCAGGAGCAAGCTCTAGGCAGCTACTGTCTTCAGTTAAGTGAACTAATGATGGAAACTGGGAATAGATTAATGTTTTCCACAGATGCAGAATATAACAGGGATCCAGTGAACTTCAATTTCTAGCAGTAGACACGGAGAGATATGGACTGGATTTGCATCTGGGTATGTGCTGCAATTTGCTTCCTGTTAAAGTGAGTAAGCTCTTTGTTTACAGGAGATTTTTTTCATAATCCTTGAGTCAAGGAATTCAGAAAAACAATAGCACCACTGGAGTGAGCAGATGACCACGGATTTGTCAAAAAGGGATAAATTGAAATTTTAAGTAAATTGGATCTGGGTGTGAGAAAAACAAAACAAACCAAGAGATTAGCAAAAATCCTTTCAGAAATACTTGGCTAATAAGTAAGAGAACTTGGAAAAAAAAGGAGAACATACAAAAGGGCAGTTTTCAGGAAAGGAAACAAAATACTTAGAAGGTTTTCACTCATTTACTTATGGTTGCAACTACATGACAGAAATGCCTTTTTAAAAGGCTTTAATAAAAAAATTAGTTAATGTGTAGATTTAACACTGGATGCACTGCTATACTTATGGCATTAAAGGAACAGAGCTATCCCAAAGATAGCACCACCCGAGGGATAGAAAGATGCTACTAATGAGGATCAGTAAGAAAAGCCATTTTATTTTACATTCTGTATATGCTCTCAACACACTATTGAGTTCAGCAAATTACGAAAACTCACAGAAGGCACACTGAGATAATGAAGACATTGGGAAAGATGTTACTAAACAAAGCATGTTCCTCGCTTCCCATCAGCTCTAGGCTTGAAGTGCTCAGAAAGAGATGCCAAAAAGATCTTTTTTTAACAAAACTGGATTTACTAAGAAGATATGTAGGTACACTGTTAACAATAATCTCGATGCAGTGTTTTAATTTTTCATATCTTTAGTTGTGGTATAAGTGAGCTCCAGAATTTTAAAAGAACTCACAAGCTAATAAAAAAAGAAAGAAAGAAAGAAAGAAAGAAAGAAAGAAAGAAAGAAAGAAAGAGAGAGAGAAAGAAAGGTGATTTTTTTTTTGCTGTGAAAGGATTAGTCTAGATGCTTCTAATGTCAAAGCCAAATGGACTAGAGTAAGTTTGCATTAGTCATTCCCTCTAAACAAATTGTTCACAACTGTGAGTTGAAATCCTGTTGGGTCAAAGGACCTTTTCACAGGGGTTACCTAAAACCACCAGAAAACACATATATTTACATTATGATTTGCAAAAAAATTACAGTTATGAAGTAAGAACAAAAAAAAATTTTATGGTCAGGAGTTGCCACAACATAAGGAACAGTATTGGAGGGTCCCAGCAGTTTGAAGGTTGAGAACCACTGATCTAAACTGTTAAGTCTAGAAAACTCCATGAGTTTAAGAAGTTTTCGAGACCATTGCATCTGTGAAGTTGAATTACTTCATTCAATATGTTGAGCATTTCAAAAATCTATATCACAATTTATGGAAGGAAGCTTGAGTGAAAGAGGACATAAATGAACATATATTTTAAAAAAATCATTGGAAATTTTCTTTGTTTATTCTTATGCATTTATTACTGCCTTGCCCCTGCTGTCTAAATTGTACCACACCGATTCACTGACAAAAAAAATCTTAAGAGAAAAATGTAACAATAAATATATGCAGGAGTGGATCCAACTATATCTTAGAATTGTTTTAATTATTCAGGATTTTGTCACTTAGGTAAGTAACACATATTGTAACAACTGAATTCCTCAAGCTAATTTTTAACTGCGTGTGTGTGTTTGTGTGTGTGTGTGTGTGTGTGTGTGCACTCGCGCACATGCATACACGTGGACATACTAGTGGAGTGTATTTGCAGGCTCACGTGCAAACCAGAACATGGTGACATTGTGTCTTCCTCCATCATTTGCATACCTTATTGTTTTTACATTAATTCCTTATTTTATTTTATTTTATTTTATTTTATTTTAATTTATTTAGTCTTTCCGAGATAGGCACCCGGAACTCAGCAGTTCACCTAGACTGGCTAGTCAGCAAGTCCAGGGCCATGGTCTTCTCAGCCTCACCATTCAGTCAGTGTTCCTTCCACGCCTGCATTATATTTGGGTTTTGACAGTCTGTACTCGGGCTGGCCTGCTTGCAAAGCAAGCAATTTCCACACTCATCTATGTCTTCTTCTCTGTGGTAATGTATTTCTGTTTCTGGTTTTCTGATACTGGCTAAAATGTTTCAAATAATACATTGTTTCATTTGAAAGATGTAATTGCTTTAAATAAAGTGTCTGTTATTAAAAAACTATCCATTTCTTAAGAAAGAAGGTTTGGCTTTTTAAGATGGCCACTTCAAAGTGGAAACCATTTCAAATGTATGCAAGCACCTTGTACTTTCTTTTTCTTCAAACGTTAGTATAGAGTTTTAAAAATAAAAAAAAAACACCTGATATGTAGCACCCAGAAGTTACAAGGACCTAATGTGTACCTTTATCCATCTTGCCCTTTCTCGTCGTTGTTATATAAATTACAGTTACCTCATGAGACATTTTTGGAAACTTTCAAAAATTACTAAATATATAGTTACTTCCCTAAACATCAAATGTGCATTACACTCATCATAAAACTAAATGCATAGTTAACAAAAGTAAAACAGCAACCTCAATAATTTCCTAAACATTCTGATTAAAAGCAAGTAATTAGTGTCAATTTTTAGCTTTTTTAATCACATGAGCCATGTGGTTTTTCATTTAGAAGATGAGAATATTTCCATTGCTGATGATACATGACACAGTGGTAAATTCTCTTGCCATGTGACAGGGGATGGTCAGGAACAGCTTGGATATAAAGCATCTACTATTCAGCTAAGGACACAATTGACCAATCTATTAAGTTAGAATCAAGATATAAATTTAAGGATATTTTTCTGAGTCTAATATATCATAAATCTCTAAAATATTATTAATTTTTAAAAGAAGAAATTTAGACAAAGTCCAGGGTGAATTAAGTATATTGTAAATACAATTAACTTCTCTGTGTTTATTCTCTACTTGGGCCACATTTCAATCCAAACACTGAGGATTTAAGATAGTATCAATGGGCTAAAATGGATAGTGAAAAATATAGACTATGGTTAGAGACTAAATATGCCAATGAATTCAAATTTATCTGATATGATAATATATTTCTTATTTGATTATGTTAACACACATACTAATAAAATCAATGGTCCCTGAATTAAGGCTTCTAAATGAGTATAATGCATTCTTATGAAATAAGATAATAGTGATTGCTATGATCATTTTTAAAATAAAAACTAGTCAGTTAATACTTTCTTACATGTAATAATTTTATATATAAATTAATTTGCCAAGTATTATACTCATTACTATTATAAAAGGAAATTTGCTTTTCTGTTATCAGTTGAGTGTATTTACCTGACAAAATTTCCTTAGAGAAAATATTACCATTTATTTAAAAGTATAAACTCTGATTACTTAGAATCATATATTCTTTGATATTTTTCCTATTGAAATTTCTAATAAAGGTTTTCTATAATATATATTCTTAGATTTGCTAAAAACAATGAGGGAATTCTCATATTGTTTTAGGAACGTGTTTTTTTTTTTTTTTTTTTTTTTTTTTTTAGGAGCAAAAAAGTTTCAAATCTACTATTCAATTTGAGAAAAATGCACCATGGTCCTCCTTTATAAACTCTGATTTTTGCTCACTTTGAATTAGCTAGAATGTGTGAATGTGTTTAAATTTGGATCTTAGACTCTCAATAATGTATGCATTTATGCTTTGTATAGTATAAATAAAATGGAGGCTATTCAAATATCAGTGATTCACGAAAGGCATAATTAACAGGCTCTGAAATACTAAAGAAGAATCTCCCATGGAGTCAGTAGTGTTCCTATGTAAGTTGAGAATCTGAATACAATCTTTCATAAAACACAGAATATTCACTACTGCCACCACTGTGAATCTGATGAGAGCCCCGCCTATTCCTATTGTCTGATATAAAAAGCTATGGCCTCATGGATTTATTATGTGGTTTTGCACTACATAGTCTTAAGGGTTAAGTGTGTGTGTGTGTGTGTTTAGTTTGAGGGTTTTTTCAAGTTTTTAATCCTTCCTGTTTTACCACTCCCAATAGAAATTATATATCTCCAGTATTTCTCATTAATTGATTCTAGGTTATGTTGCAATGAACATTTTTCTTGATACTAGAAGATGAAATAAATGATTTTTCAAGACCAGGCAGATTTCAATTTTTGATTGAGTTGCCATGAGTTTTACATCTATTAATTATTACTTGCATGGCTTAACCAAGATTGAATTATAAATAGTATTCATCCATTACATAAAAGGAAATGATGTCATGGAGCAGATATTAAATGGGATAATTTTATTACTAAGATCTTCAAGGAAACCTATCTTATAACCTCCAAGCATTTTTATGGGTAGTAATTACTGTATATGATAATCCACTTAGAAAATGCAGTTTTAATATTGTACTAATATTGTTTGTAGTCTCAGTGCTACAAGATCACCATTGCCTCTGCCACACAGTACCTCTAGCTCTGATAATGAACTTGAGTCCTTACCAGCAAACCACTAATATCTGTAGTGAAAACTCAACATGAAGTCTACACTGCTTTCTAAACTTGGTCTAAAGTGTTTAACATAGTCAGATAAAATCGCGATTAGTTGATGATACCAGCCGATATCATTAGGAAACATGAGCCTAAGCCAGGAGACATAACTCAGAAGTACAAAGCTTGCCTGGCACGCACAAATCCCTCAGCTTGATCCCCACAATCCCTTGAATTCCCAAAAGGACTCCACTGATGAATTCAAGACACGGGTCCTCTACCTTTGGTTAGTCATCCACAGAAATCAAGTGAGCAAGGCTGCTACACTCTAGATAAAGAAGATCTGAAAATATTTTCTCTATAAAGCCAAGCATGTATTTTATTGTTAATAGAGCCCTAATAACATCAGAGCCCATCTTCCTGCTAACTGTTCAGCTTTCCATCCTAGATTACTGCATAAACCTAAAAATAATCTTCATCAAATTCTTTTAATTACTCAAACTGTTTTCAGAAAATAGAATGTGGAACTTCACTTCTTAAGAGGAAATATGCAGGCTTCTGTGTGATACTTACTCAAATATGGTGGTTTGTAAGGCGCTCGTGTATTAGACAGCAATCCGTCCAACTCCTTCCTCTCCAGGGTGCCATGCAGGGCCTTCTCTTTGCCGAAAGTGGAGAAGGAGCGCTCTGCCCCAGGCTGGACTTCTGGAGGTTCAAAGACCTCGGTGTCTGGAACAGAGTCCATGCCGGGGACATGCAGGTTGCTGCGGTAATCTGCAGCCTGGCGTCCATCCGAAGGGACAAAAGAAGGCATCCAGCATCGGTCAGAGTGGCCCAGTGCTTTACATTCCTCGGTGCAGTTGGAGAAAAGATCCATACCTGAGAGAAGAGAAATCGTAGAAAGGAAAAGGGAAAAGACGAGGAACTCCAGATGTATTCGACGGTCGGGGAAATGTCAGGTAATGCAGTAGTGATAGATGAAGACATTTGACCAAATACGTTTCCTTTTAATCTGATGGAAACCAAAAATTCTTAGTAGTATTCCCTCTGTGATTTAAAACAGAATTTAAAAGAACAAAAAGGGATCTGCAAATCTAAAAGATGAGACTCTGTGGCAAAGATTCTCGAATCAGAAAACTGGAGGGGTTAAAAAAAATGCTGGCTGTCAACATCTTAAAAGTTGAGGAAATAGTGAGTAGAAAAGGAATATTTGAAAACTCTTCTGTGGGTCTGATACTATAGAAATTCCAGCTACTAAGGCATCTTGATCTATAGTTCCTTACTAGCGTGTTAGTTATTGTTCCTCCCGCCATAGAGAACATATGCCAAGCACTGGCGACAGTTAGTAGACTACAGATTTTGGATTTGAACTTTAACGGAAATACAGCCGAAATTGACAAACAACCAATGAAAAGATTTCTGAACATTCTACAAGTAGGGCAAGTATGGATCTTAGTTTCCTGAGAAGTAGGTTCCTAAAGGTATCTGCCTCTGGAACGCTGGCAATCCATATGCCTATAAAGTGCTTATTATTTACCACCTTGCACAACCCCCAAACAAATGACTATAATTAGTGTAGCCAAGGTAACGAAATGCAGTGGGAATTGGCTACAAATAATATCGACATATTCCTTAGTGTTCCTCTGTACATAAATAGTTGTCCCAGTCAACAATAAGTCAACTTATGTAGCAAGATTGAAAATGTTGTCACAAATTTTGCCACCCTCTTTAAACTGAGAAGACTGTTAAATTTTACCTGATTGTGGACAAGATCTTGAATCACATACAAGAACTGTGGTGTGTGTGTGTGTGTGTGTGTGTGTGTGTGTGTGTGTGTGTGTCCAAATGTGAATGTGGTTGCAGATCAGATGATCAGATGGTATCCACTGTGTTTTGTTTGGGGTTATAAGAGATTTTGGGGGGAGGGGTCGTGTGGAGTTTTTCAGAGTCTGTCTCTGACCTGGACCTTGCCAATTAAGCTCTTCTGTCTGAGAATGACCTCTAGGGTTCTGCCTGTCTCCACCTTCCCATTTCTGGGACTGCAAGTGCATGCAAGCACATCCATGGCCAAGTACATGGTATGTACTTGGGAGCTTAAACTCTAATCCTCAGGCTTCAAAATCAAGCACTTGCCTGACTCAGTTATCTCACTAGTCCAAGAAGTTTTGAGAGCTGTGGAATAGTACCTAATACCATTTTGTCTCAATTGTTCTGATCATTGAGTCAGGGCTTTGCCATACAGCCCAGGCTGACTTCCTAAGTAGTCTAGGATGGCTTGAAGCTCTTAATTGTTTTGCCTTAGTTTCCCAAATACTGAGGCAGCAGTCCAGTTCCACCATGCCAAGCCTGATACACATTTGATGGGTAGCACAACACAGAAAAGAACTTTAAACAAAAGGATCATTCCAATGATATTTGAAGCATACTAGTGCATTTATGGAATGCTTTAAATTCTGATAAAATTTTCTGGTGTATTAAAACTATATCAATTTTCTTATTAGTGTGTGAGAGAGAGGGGGGGGGAGCAGGAGAGATAGAGAGAGACAGAGACAGAGAGAGAGAGAGAGAGAGAGAGAGAGAGAGAGAGAGAGAGAGAGAGAGAGAGAGAGAGAGAATGTTTATGTGAGTATATGTGCCAAGGCACATGGACAGGTCAGAGAACTACTTGTATAGAAGGTTTCTCTCCTTCCATGATGTAATTAATAAGGACAAAACTCATCAGTTCATGTGATTTAGCTGCAAGGACTTTTTCCTACTGAGACATCTGGCAAGTATAATTTTGATTAATTTCAAATATCTAAAGTGTGATTAATTTATATCATAAAGTCTTTGAAATGCATGAAAAACTCAGATTTTAAAATTAACATAGAATATTTATTTAATGAGTACCTTTTATTCTTAATTTCACAAGTATCTAGAATTCTCTGAGCTCTCAAAGTAGGTTTTAGTGTTTCAACTGAAGTATTGTATTACACATTGATTTACATGCAAGTGTACTTGAAAATACTTAGACAAGATAATAAATATTTCAAAATAATGAAACTTGTATAATTTCTACAATTGTTTTAGACTTAAAGCCCATTAACTAAAAAAAATATTTTTGAGGAAACAACACCAAGTTATTTACTATATATA
Source organism: Mus musculus (assembly GCF_000001635.26). Classification (NCBI taxonomy): domain Eukaryota; kingdom Metazoa; phylum Chordata; class Mammalia; order Rodentia; family Muridae; genus Mus; species Mus musculus. The sequence continues at coordinate 45,390,312 of NC_000069.6, read as the reverse complement.
AATCTCACTAAATAATGACTTTTCATTTTATATACTTAGATTTTAACAGCCTATTAGTGATTGTTATTCACACGCCTGAAAATGAACTATTGGTGGGTAATCTCTTGAGTTTAAATGCTGAAACTGAGATTACAAAAGTCTGACTTGGAACACAATGAAAATCCAGGAGATGTTTTCCTATACTCTATACACATCCTATTTTTGCAAGAAGATAGGCACGTTAAAAAGAAAAACATCCGTGTTACATGTTTATATGATATACAGGCAGCATCCCAGGAACAAGGCTTATATTTAATATAATATAGTGGTGGGAAAAAAGAAGGCTCTTTTGTATCACAAAAGTCACACTTGAGAGAAAAATAATTATGTATAATTATTTTCAAACTAAATTGGATCCTTCCTGTGCATGGTGCACAGAATCAACTAAGTATGGCTCATAGGGGCTTTCAGAGACTGAAGCTTACAAACCCTATATGGGTCTGAGCTAGGTCCTCTGCAAAGATGTTAATGTCGTTAGGTTAGTGTTCTTCTGGGACTCCTGACATTGCGATTTGGGGGATAGCTAACTCTTTTGCCTACATTGGGAGCCTTTTCCTCCTATTTGGGTTGCCTCATTCAGCCTTAATATGACGCTGTGTGCTTAGTAGGATATATCTTGGTAGGCCATGTTGGGCGGATATTCCTGGAAGGTCTTTGTCTTTTTTTTTTTTTTTTAACAGAGCTAGAACTGTGGAGAAGGGAGATGGTGTGAAGGATTAGGAGAAGTGGAGAGAGGGGGAAACTGTATTCAGTTGTAACATACAAGAGAAAATAAAAGTTCAAGATAAATTGAATAATTGATAGATCTTTAAGTTCAAAAAGTTAATTTCAATTGTTATATTCAATCATGGAAAGATAGGTACTAATGTAACATTTTCCAATTAATAACATTTTCTGAATATAACTGGTACATATAATTTTAAATGGGCAAATACATTCAAACGTATGAAAATAGACTTTTTCACTTTTCATTTAGATAAATAGTTTGCGAATGAAAGAAAAAATGTATCCCATTAAGGGTCCTCACTTGGGGGAGCTGTTAGATGAATAACAATGTTCTTTAATCATTTATCATATTTTATGTATTCATGTCCAAGTATTCATTGTAATTCAAGTTATTGTTACCTTAGTAACAAACTAATGTCAGTAATATTTCTCAATGATACAAGAAAGCATTTGGCAAAAATTACTTTTATATATAATTGTATATTGAGTTGTATATATTTCTTTATCTTGCAAATAGGTGATTTTTTTTCCTACTAATTAGTAGTAGAAAAAAACTAGTAGTAATCTACGAGTAATCTGCTAATTACTACAGGCTGGTTAAAATTTCCTCAGAATATATAAAAATTTGTATGAACTGAGAATGTATAAAATGTACACCACTCATGTTCTTGACAAAAATTAAGGAATATTGAAAGATTTCAATAAATTAAGGAACATTGAATAAGTTTTCACTTAGTAAGTGAGAAAATTGTTAGGCAATGTTTTAAATAAATGTATGAAGCAGTGGTGTAGGATGTTTTGGGCAATATTATATATCCTTATACATAGCTGGAATGGAAGTGAGGTCTCTCGAATAAGGCCTGAGTATTTCACCAGTTTTATCAGTAAAATGAGTGGATCTATTTCTCGTGAGGAAAAAAAAATCAGACATAGAAATGAAAATGAAAACCACATAATAATCAATAAACTTCAAATAAGCAACAGAGAAATTAATAGAAAATGGACATTTTCATTTGTCATTTAGATAAATAGTTTGCGAATGAAATGAATGTATCCCATTAAGGGTCCTCACACAGGGGAGCTGTTAGATGACTAACAGCGTTCTCTTATCATTTATCATTAGTCACATTGACCCTGTAACTTTAATTACCAAATACATAGAAATGCATTTAACTTTTTGTCAAAACGTGACCATTTCACAGAGAGCCGATTCCAGGACCTGTGATGTAAATCAGAAGCATCGACATTGTTCTTACTAGTTCTCAGGACTCAGATCGAAGGCCCAAAATTTAGTAAGTTTAACTTACTATTTTCTCTGTGGAATGAATGCATTTACGAATAAACCTATTTTATGTGTACAGACAAGAAAAACACAGGACACGTTTTTATAATACTACTTGGCATTTGTTTATTATTCAGTATTCAAATACTATTGAGGACAAACACTAAATGTCTTAAAATATGTAATTTCACTTGCAATCGTTATTTCCAATCATTTCTTTCCAGGCCTCAGGAATAAGCTATTTTGCAATGACAGCTGATATGAGGGACTGCCTGTTTTAAAAAGATAGACTCAGGTACATTTTAAGACACACATATTTATATTTTACTCAGTAGCAGTAGGTGGTCCTGCTTCAGGGAATTAGAAGTGTATTTAATATGTGCTCCTTTCAAAACGATACTGCTTCTAATCAACCTTCAGTATGTGTGACAAAACAAATTTAAAGAAAACAAAATTCATTTTTTGAGAAAATTTCTAGCCATCTTTCTAAGTATCTCAAAGTATTTCAGAGATATTAACTATAGTTATAAGAATAGGCCAGGGCCAGATATTTATCATTACAATTAACATTAGTAAATAAAAAAATGCACATCAAAATTCTATTTCATCTTATCACCGCTCAAAATGCCTACAGCGTTGTTCACTTTCTTTCAGTATATTGACTTCTATATATTTTCCAATTATAAGTCTCCTTACGTTATCAGAATATATCTCATAGATTCGTCAGAAGCTTGAACAAATATTTGTAAACAACTGAAGTGAATTCCCTTTATTTATAAGTCAAATCTTTATTTGCCAACATCTGAAATGTTACTGAAATTAAGAAAAGATCTCTAGTTCATGAAAATTAAGATTTCTCTGGCAGATGCTGTTATCGTCCAATGGTTTAACATAATACATGATATGCTTTGCCTATTATCTTTAAAATACTGATCATTTTAGCTATTTTATTTATAAATTTATATTTAATAGTTTGCCATGCATGATGGATAAATATCTTATTTTTCAACAACAACAACAGCAACAAAAACGTGTAAGACAAAGCTGGCAATTTTTAGTTGTTAAAAGTGACTAAATTACCTAGGATTCTCCTTCTAGCATATCTTTAGAAAGAGACAGGTATCAAAATAAATTTATAACTTATAGTTTTTTCATAGCATAGACATTTAATGAAGATCAGTTTCTTACAACAAAGTAGATTTGCGTAAATATACCTCAATGATATTAGTAATGTTTAAAATCATATAACTAAGATCCTTATTCTGAGATAGAAAATTAAATGCTTTAATATCCTGAGTTACTAAAGAAGCTTGGACATTTTTTAAAATCTACTTTTTTGCCCTTTAGCTGTGGCTCATCAGTTTTGCCACTTGTGATGGCTTTCACCACATCTTCCTGGACCTCTGCCATATCTAACCGATACATCAATAGTGCACTGAAAAAAACGGAAAGCACCTTGACAAGGCTATAGAAAGCAAAGTGCCACAGAGCAGTGGTCAAGCCCAATCATTTTGTGCAGGGAGCCAGGTGCAGTGGCCAACTGAGAAAGCTCATGTGACTCTCTGCAGCTGCCTTCTTGTCAGCAGCCTTTCTGTGAAGGTTTGGGACTGCTGCAGGGTTAGATAGCAGAAAAGCAAGAAGATGAACAGTAAAGGACACAAAATGGAAACAACTCAGTAAAGGAAGTATTTCATATGCAGATAAGTAAGTATAAGGTAAGGTTATCATAGAAAAGATTGAAGAAGTAAAAAAAAAAAAAGTTAGAAAAATTGAACAGGTGAAACAGTAGGCCTCATTGTGCACTGGGAAGAGACACAGGCTCAGGGGAGAATTAGGGATCTTTAGTCTTTCCACTTTCACTCCATTCATTTTACATTTTCACCTAACATATGTAGTGAGATTTGCTTAATTAGCTAATTTTGCAAATTTGGAAGATCACCATAAGTTGTCTTTACAAAGAAATAAATGACATTTTTTAAAACAACCATGACTTCTGAAATACTCCTCCTACTCACTGTGAGGTTTATACTACAAAACATTAATATGGGTGGCAAAACATCACTTACTAAAAGACATTTTAATTTTATGCATTCAGATTTTTACTTTCAAAAGACCCAGAATACTTCTTACTATAAAATTAAGCATATTACAACTGATCAATTCAACACCAAGGTGCAATTACTTCTCACTGTAAGTGCTTTCTAACAACTGCAAAACAGCAATTACTGTGCCCAGTGCATTGTATCTACCCGTCTTACCACTAAGCTGCATAAATGGAGTGGCAATTCTATATCACTTTTACACATTTAACAACTTAGATATGGGGGCAAAAAGTTCAGCACTTAGATGATGAAAGCCAAACATTGCCTTGCCTATTTAAAACGTGCTGCAGAACACATTTTAGCATTTTAATGATCCTTAAAAGTCTCTAAGATCCTAAATTCTTTGAAAGAATCATTAACAAAATAGCAACACTGTGCTGTGAAATAAGATAGCTCTCATGAAGACAGGCTACCAGGAATGTCTGTGTAACAAATCTAGCCTTTCTTGAGAACTTTTATTCATTCCTTTTCCTTTGCATAGATTATTAGGCTCATTTTGTATTTCTAAGTGACTAGGCTCACTAAAATGCTCACTGGGACTCGGGTGCTACTTAAAGAAAAAGAAAGAAAACCACAAAAGGGAGTGGGTGGGAAAGAAATAAAATATATGCAAGGAAAGATGTAGCAGTTTTCTTATGCCAAACCTTTTGTTGTAAGAGGCTGGGGTTAAATTAGAAACTTGTGGAAAATAGAAACCGATAGTTCTAAATGTACAGTTTTAAAATGATAACAATAAATCATATACCACATATAGGGCAAACATGAAAGGGACTTTGTACTCACATATAAACTGCTGGCAAGATCTGGTTTGTTGTCAGGACCCCAGACACTAAATAGATGCTCTGTTCACTTAGCGTGAAGGCCCGCAAGGGGCAGGGACCTCCGGGGATTCTTGGCAGTTCTCAAGTCTCATTAGGTCTGCATATTAATGACTTGCAGCAATATAAAGAGACCCTTGAGCAGCCTCTTTTTCCCTTTCCTCCTGCCTGGGTTTCCCAAGACTAAGCAGCCACAGATAGAGCACACATTAGCCAACTGAGAGGCTTGTAGCAATCCCTGCTGCCAGGCCCTACTGGGTGTGCTCTGCCCTTTGACACAGTGCCTCTGCACCATTCCCAGGGCTACCAAGTGTGTCAAGGAATGAATACTCTCAATGACTAATAGTACCTCAAATATTAAAACTCCATCACTTTATGGAGTAAATCAAGGTCAAATCTCAAGAGAAATAAGTGTCACCCAGAGGTAACCCACTGGTGACATTTTTCAGATGTTTCAAGAATTTCCCAGGGTTTCCCATTCCTTCCTGTTTCAAATAAACACAGCATTAAGAAGAAAGAATTCAGCAAACATCTTTCATGGGTGAAATCCAAATGGGAGTAGAAAAAAAATCAAATAATTTTATTTCATCTTAAGGTACATAGTTTATTTCTTATAGGTTCTTTTAGTATTGGTAATTAGTATTAGATCTTACACACACTTAAAGAACAAACTCATATTTGAAATTTGAAGTAAAATGTAATATAAAAGTTCCATTGTACTATAACTGCCACCTTTGGCCATTAGTTAGCACACATAAACCAATGCTTGAGCTCAGATTTTGATTCTTTTCAAAATAGGAGGAGATCAAAGATGCCTAGACAACACTAATTATCAAATGTCTATTACTAATGTTATGAAGCCCACAGACACCTGGACTGCAAACTAAAACCCATTTGTGACTTTTAACATCATCCCCTTCTCCAGTGATACTTTGTATGCAAAATACCTTTCTCTAGAATGCATGGTGTTTAGATTCTAGAGTACAGTTCTAACCTCAACACTTCAAAAGATGTAACAATTTTTACAACCTTCTTTGGAGCACAGTGACCAATGGAAGACAGACCATCACCTAACTCATCATCCATTGGAGAGGTATTTAAATAAACAGCTATATAATGGGTATTAGATTAACACTTACCAGCTGACTGGCCACGGTTGGTGACATCATGATCACTGTCTCCCTGTTCACTGTCTCCATGACCACTGTCCTTAGAGCTTACTATGTCAGCTTCCTGGAATGCAGAACTAGAAACATAAAAAGGAGAATGTTAGAATTAAAGGAAAAAAAAAAAAGGTGAACAAACACAGAAAACATTCTTCTGCCACCACATGGTCACTAATGTGTGCTGCAGACTCTTGGATTTCCATATGAAGCTCATTTTTACCACTTAATAACTCCCTAAAAACGGAGCCTTCACAGTCAATTGCAACATGAAACATGTGAAGTTTACACATTATTCTATGACTGGAGATAAGAACATGCCTATGTCTTTTTAAAAATAAGATATATATGAACATCAGTGTGAATAAGTCATAGAAGCTGGAAAAGTATTTTATAATTTTTACATAAATGAACAACATTGTATAGCTAATCTTATAGAGATAAATGAATTATGTAGAGTAGTTGTGCCTGCCTCAGTTTAAAATGCTTTATGCATTGCATCTTTTCATATGAAACAACACACATCTACTTCCTCCTTATACTTGGTAGGAAACTTTTCACACACAAAACTAAGGATTGAAAATAGTTCATACCTGTTAACTCGGCGAGGTCTGTCAACTAGATAGCTGAGCTCTGCTCGCTGGTGTTTATTCTAGGAAAAAATAAATAAATAAAGAGCACTAAAATTCAGAGAGAACAACGACCATCCTGCTTCTGAGAATAAGAACTCAGAATGTTGGATTTAAGCACATGTATATATTGTGCTTAAGGAATTTTAAGGTTTTCATAGGGTCACAGCCTGGTGATTGCTGGCTAGGAACAAGAGAAACATGTAGAGACATTTGAATCTAGATTTCTTTGATACAGGTGATATGTTTTTTTCTTTCAAAGCAAAGCAAAACAAAGCAGACTTGCTGGCCCAGAGAAAATGTGTCTTATTTAAAAGGAGAATGCAAAAAAAAAAAAAAAAAAAAAACAAAACCAAAACAAACAAAACCCTTATACCTAGGTTTAATAAACTGTTGCGTCTACCATAAAATTACTCTAATCATAGTCTGCATCTTGTCTTTCAATAGTCTACGGAGTGTTTAAGTGGATACGGATGGACACAAGAAAAAACAGCACGCTCAATAAGAAAAAGTTTGGATATTTTCTCAAATTATTTTGTTGTTTATTTTTCAAAGTTACTTAGGATACAAGTGAGCTATACAAATATTCGTGAAAGTCAATCAGTTATATCTTAGACTCAAAATAAGGAGATGCCAAGAGTGACTGTCATAACACTGCTCCATTTTCCCTCCAGAGGCCCTCTGCAAGCTCCCCAAGGCCCACACACCTTCCCAGTCCAAACTTTGCTTTACAAGGCTCTCCCCACTCCCCACCCTCCAACTTTCCACTATGTCTCTACCTTTTAAAAAGAAATTGAAATTGACAAGCCAAATTCTTTGCTGAAGAAAGAAGCCAACAGTAGGCAATTCCTACAAAACAAAAACAAAAAAACCAACAAAAAAACTAAACTAAAAGTGGCAAGGAAGTAATTATTATTGAATGATATATTTAAGACAGTTGTTCAAGCTTTCAGTTAGTTTACTCTTACAGGATTCTGTGCCAGAGGAACTTCATTCAAATTCACACTGTGTGGGCATTCGGCTTCAAGAGCTTGTGTTAAAGCTGTCCAGAGCAGAATTGACTTGGTGGTTGTGTTTTTTTTTTTGTTTGTTTTTTTTGTTTTTTCTTTTTTTTTCAGAGAAGGAACTGATCACTAAACATGCAATCCAATTTAGGCAACCATATAAAGTTAAACAATCTATTGCTTACTGGTACACGCGACTGAAAACAGTGATAAACAAACCAAAATGGAAGCAACTTTATTAATGCCTGGGACAGATGCAAAGAGAAAAAGACCTTTGTCAGTGATTGGCCCCTCCCCCACACTTCTCTCTCCCGCCAAGCTTTTTCTCATATATTCCCCAGATTTCAAAGAAGGCAGGACCATAAATGTAGAAGAGGGAGGAGGAAGCTCCAAGGTTGCAAAGAAGCAAAGGGGGGGGGGGGTGCTGGGAGGGGGGAATGAAAATAAAATCAAAGGGGTGGAGTGCAGTCAGAACACAGAACACAGAAGTTAGGTTACACACCAAGAGGTGATAAAAGGTGACCCCCAATCCTCCCCTTCCCTCAGCCACACAAACACGCTAACACCTGAAAATACACAGTGCACCAGAAGAGATGCAGGGCCGGGCTAAAGGAGGCTTTCTGATGGAGGAGATGAGAGATGGTGCTTCTTTCCCTTCAGCCTTACCTCGTTGGACAAAATGCTTCCGTTGGAAATGATGTCTGGTTGCTGGTCGCTGTACCCGGTGACGATGGCTCCGCAGGGATTGTGCTCAGCATCTGTACTCCGGGAAGGGCTGCAGGGCTTCAGGAACATCAGGTCGGTCTTGGCGGACTCCGGGGTGAGGCAGACCTGATAGCAATAGTTCTGATTGTGGTGATGGGAACCGAAGCCTCCGGACTCCTCTACCGGCACCTGGGCCGGGTTGCTAGGGACGTTGGCGCTCTGCACCAACATGATATCTGACTTGCTGAGTTTCTTCTTGCGCGCCCGGGCTTGGCGGCCGCAGCAGGTGGAGCTCCCATTGCCGCAGCAGCAGCAGCAGAGGCAGCAATCGCTCGCGAGACACGTGTAGATGTTGAGTTTTTTCTCTTTCTGACAGCGCACGGCCAACACGATCATGGCCAGCAGGAAGATGAAGGACACCGAGCCCAGGGCGATGATAAGGATAAGTGTGAGGTCCAGTGAAGTTTCCCCGCCGCCAGAGCGGCTGGGACGCAGGTGTTCCCCAGACCCTCCGCCTCGGTCCCCGCCCCCGCCCTGTGGCTCCACCGCTCCATCCACCAGCTGAACCACCAGGGTGGCTGTGGAGGACAGGGGCGGCTGCCCGTGGTCGCGCACCTCGATCACCAGCTCATAAGGCCGCTGGGGGTCGCGCTTGGCTGGGACCCGGCGCGCGGTGCGGAGCTCTCCGGTGCGCCAGTCCAGTCGAAAGAGGTTCATTTCGTTGCCCCGCACTATGCTGTAGGTGAGCCTGGCGTTCTCGCCGTCGTCCGCGTCCACTGCGGCCACACGAGTGAGCAGGTAGCCGGGTTCGGCAGAGCGCGGCAGCACCTCGCGGGCTGGAGTCCCGTTGCGCCCCGGAAGGGGCGCCACGATGGCGGGGGCGTTGTCGTTCTGATCCACTATCAAGATGTTGACCGTGGCATTGCCGGCCAGCGCCTGGGGACTGCCGGCGTCCCGGGCTTCTACTTGAAAGCTGAAGTCCTTGATCTGCTCATAGTCGAAGGATCTCAGGGCGTACAAGTAGCCGTTGTCTGAGTTGATGGACACGTAGGTGAAGACACTCATTCCTTGGATCTGGCACTCTAGGATAGAGTAGGTTAATTTTGCATTGGCCCCTTCGTCGCGGTCCGTGGCGCTCACCGCGTAAATGTAGGCACCCGGCACATTGTTTTCTGTCACATACACGTCGTAGACCGGCTGGCTGAAGCGCGGCGCATTGTCATTCACATCTGACACTTGAACCTGGATCGACTTACTGGTGGAGAGTGCAGGCTCGCCCCGGTCGCGGGCCACCACGGTCAGGGTGTAGGAGTCCCCAGCCTCTCGGTCCAAGGGGGCTTCGGTCACGATAGTGTAGTAATTCTTGAAGGAAGACTTGAGGCGGAACGGCACGTCTCCCAGAAGCTCACACTGCACCTGCCCGTTCTCCTCTGAGTCCCGATCGGTCACGCTGAACAGAGCCACCACCGTGCCAGGGGCCGCACCCTCGCTCACCGCCTCTTTCACTGTGCTGAAGCTGATCTCTGGTGCGTTGTCGTTGGCATCCAGCACTCTCACCAGAACCTTGCAGTGCGCAGGCACAGCATTGGGACCCAAGTCCTTGGCTTGGACATACACCTGATACACTGGGCTCTCTTCATAGTCCAGCTCGCCGCTCACCTCCAGCCGGCCGGTGCGCGGCGACAGTCCGAAGAGCTCCCGAGCCCTGGGTGAAATGTGACTACTGAACGAGTACACGACCTCGCCATTCTGGCCTTCATCAGGGTCGGTGGCATTAAGCTGGATCACTAGCGTGCCAGGGGGAGAATTCTCTGGTAGGGAAACTGTGTAGACGGGTTGGTCAAAAGCGGGCACATTGTCGTTGGAGTCGAGCACTCGGATGGTGAGCAAGGCCGTGCCAGTACGCTGCTGCTGGGGGGGCAGGCCGGCTCCCCCACCGCCTCCCCCTCCTTCCCCTCCTCCTCCCCCTCCTCCCCCGTCCACCGCGGTCAGCACGTAGCGGTGCACCGCTTGCTGTTCTCGGTCCAGTGGCTTCTCCAGGACCAGTTCGGCGAATCGGTTGCCATCTCCCTGGGTCTGTACGTCTAGCGAGAAGTAGCTATTTGGGGTTATCTCGTAGTCTCGCAAGGAGTTGGTCCCCACGTCTGGGTCGAAGGCGCTCTCCAAGGGAAAGCGGGTGCCTGGCGTGGCGCTCTCTGAGATCTCCACTGTCAGGTCGGGCTCTGGGAAGGAGGGAGGGTTGTCATTGATGTCCAGCACTTCGATCTCCACTCGGAACAGCTCCAGCGGGTTCTCCAGAAAGACCTCCAGGTGCAGGACACAAGAGGGGCTCTGCTTACAGATTTGCTCGCGATCTATCTTCTCGTTTACGTACAGAACCCCGGTCTCCAGATTGAGGTCCAAGTAAGGGGTCCGTGAGTTGGCCACCGTCTGAAACCTGCGAGCTGAAAGTTTTGTAATGTCCAAGCCCAGGTCTTCAGCGATATTCCCCACGAAAGTGCCATGTTCCTGCTCTTCCTGCACAGTATAATGAAGCTGGGAAAAGACTCCGTCCACCATCCAGAGCAAGGCAAAGAATAACAGCACAATCATTTCCAAAAGGAAAAGGAAGCAGCTCCCCTGTAGCCAGCCAGCCACCCCGATCACCGCCCCCCAACCACCACCACAAAAAGAATAATAATAATCTAAAAAATATAAATAAAAGTGTGCTGCGTGGGGGGGGGGCTCCTGTGGCTGTATTAAAATTTTGATTCCTTTTGCTTCATTTTAGAGCGTCTCCAAATCGAGCCTCATTTTTCAATCTTAGCGCAGAAAGGGTGACAGATGTCCCCTATGCTCAGCCGTAATCTTCCCACTGACCAATTAATAAAATAACGATCATACAATAGTCAGCCTCCTTTATTCCGACAGTGTTGGCGCAACGCGGCGCTGGCAAATCCCAAGGAGGAAATTTCGATATTTCAAGACTGTCCTAGGTTTGTCTTCCTGCTGATGGGAGGAGAATGTGGAGGAGGAAGAAGAGGAGAAGGAGGAAGATGAAGAGGAAAAGAAGGTAGAGGAGATGCTGCCGGCACCACTGAACATGCCTCTTGATATCAACGGCTGGCAAACGCGAGCGGGGTTAAAGACAGCGAGAAAAATTTTTGCTGGAAAAACACGGAGCCGTTCTGCAGCATAAAACTTTCATTCTCTTCATTTCTCCGGATGGACGTTCCTCTTGTCATTTTCTTCCCTCTGTCTCTCTTTGCATCTCTTGGCTTTCATAGTCTTGTGTCTATTCTCAACTTCACTGGCTCTGGCTTTGCGTGAACACAACCAGCTATTTCTTTTCTGCTGTTTCCTTTGCAAGCCTCTCTCCCTCTAACCTGCCTCTTCTCCTCTCAGTCCATCCTGCCTCCTGCTTCAGCCCCAATGCTTGTGATCTCGGCTGGCAGTTTCTGAGCTCCGAGCGCTCCGCTTCTCTGTTTTTGCGCAGCGCCCTCATTCTGCCAACCAATCGCCGAGGAGCACCACCCACCGAGCGACTGTTCGTTGGCTAAAGTGGCCGTCAAGTAGTTACGTCACGCGGCAGCCAGGAGGGGCGGGGCAGAACGCTCGCTTTGGCTGCGGGAGTGAGTGTGAGTGTGAGAGCAAGAACAGCCCGCAGGTCCCGAGGCGCTTGCAGGGGACTCTGCCGCGGAAAGTTCCCAGTCCCCAGCCGCAGGTAATGGGCAGGGAATAAGAGAGGTTCCCCTGTTTGCATCAGCAAATACGAAAACATAATAGCAACAGCTGCGGTAGCCTCTCCAAGGAGCGGGGTTTCCAGTGACGCTAACATTCTTTTTTTCCTTTAAGGTGTTTTCCCTCCTGCTGATCGTGGAAAGAAATCACCAAGAAGAGGGGAAAGTTGCCCCGGGGCCGGTAGTCATGTAGGGGTTACCAAAGCAAGGGACTCTGGCAGAGATGCGCGCGGACAATTTAAATGCCGGCATAAAATGGCATGTGTCAATCAAAGCTAGAGGGTCAGAAGGGGAGGTGTGGGGAGGATAGACCAGGCTGCAAAGGGAGTGCGGAGGTGAATTCCCCCTAAAGCGGAGGGATTCAGACCAAGGGACTTGGGGCGACAGCTCCTATAGACGGGCAGATGGTTGAACGTCTACCCATCTAATGTCTACCCACAAAATGCTTGGTTACTAAATTAACTCGTTTGGGGACATTGCTTCGAACTGTGAGTACCCCAGTCAAGGACTGGGGGCTTCTTTGTAGTTTATGCATGGGAGCCCGCCATCGTTAAACCCACTCTAGGGCACCGGATCCAGCACCACCCATCACAGCGAGGCGCTAGCAATATCCCTGCGCCTCGCCTGGCCCCGCGCCAGGCAGCAGTGGCGAGCGCGGGCTTTTCTTTTCTTTTCTTCTTTTGCCTGATTTCTGTTTTAATTATTTATTTTTCTTTTACCCTTGGTGATCCATCCCTGCCTCCATAACTAGAGGGGGTGTGGGAAGAAGGTACATGCCCAGCCCGAAGACAGCTCTCTGGAGAATGACCGTGGGGTGGCCGCGAGGGCGGGCGGGGCGGTGCACACGCACACGGGGGATAGAGTGTGCACCGCTGCGGGAATCCACCGGCACGTTTGCACATTCCTGGTGCTGGCCCTCGTCCTCGCTGGCTGGCCACAAGCTGAGTTCGGTGCGAATCCCTGGGGAGCAGTCCGGGGATTCTGAGCCGCGCGCCTGACTAGCCACGGGTATCCACACGCCCAGTTCCCGGGAAGTTATAAGGCGGCGGGAACGAACTCTCCGCTGCTGGGAGAGCCCGCTGAATGCCTGTCCTTCAAGGATAAATATCGAAGAATACGTTTTAATACTTATCAACGTGCTGCCCGCAAGGAATAGGTTGTTTATTTTCCGGAGGAGCCGTTTAAGCCAAAGACTAGAATGACTCCCTAGAGGCTTCCCGGTAATGAATGACCCAGGAGTAACGCTACAGCAACCGAAGGGAAGGAATGGTACCACCCCTCCCCCTATACTGCCCTCCCCTCCCACCCCCCACCCCGCCCGCAAGGTACGCTACAGTGCCTTCTGGAAAGAAATTAGGAGTGCGCGTCCCCACGCGTGATTGACAGCGAGGCGTGCTCGGACCACTCGGGAGAGTCCGTGTTTAACGGCCTGTTCCCCTACCCCTACCACTTGCCTCTTGCGGAGAGATGGGTTCTACCTTTAAGAGGGTAGGTGGAAAAGGAGCCAGCAAACATGGCTAAGCCTTTTCCAGCTGCATTGAATTGACCATCCGCCAAAACCAAACCGCTACAGTTTAAAATGATTTTAGCGTCACGTCTGCGGCGGAGAATGAAGCGGCAGAGCAGAAAAAGGACCTGTGGATCAATGAAAAGGGGCTCAGAGTGTATCCGAATATTAATACACTGTGGCCATCTGTGCTTCCCGCCCCTCCCCCTCCCTTCAGAGCTACAACATTAAAATGCAATTTTTCTAGCACCCCAAGCTGACTCATCCGAAACCCTGGGCCTTTAAAAAAAAATCCAAACACGATGGTAATGCTTTAATGTGTTTATTTGTACGGACGGAACACTTGTGTGTCTGCATGTTTTCGTGTGAGAGACACGCTGCGGAATGACAGTGCAGATGTGCTGGCGGAGGTTTGTGTCTCGGAAAGGAGCTTGAAGTTCGAGCTGACTTAGGGCGTTTGCAGAACGCCGGCGAGCTTGCCGAGGTGGAGATGAGAACGTGAAGAGATGGCCAGATTTCCCTGAGATTTCCCTGTAAATAATCAGTGCATCCACTGTAACACTTGAGCCGCTTTTTTTTTTTTTTTTTTTTTTTTTTTTTTTTAAATGGTGGCAGCTGTGTTTGAATGGGGACCATTTCCAGAAACGTGGGTTGCAGGCGTCTCCTAGCGGCGAAAGCGGCATAGGGCAAGTGAAATGATTTTGCTGTGGAGCCCGCCTTCTGCCTTTGTAGGGTTTGCCTGCTGGGGGCTCTGCTGCATTCTGCAGGTCACGGAGGCCAGAGTCCAGGCCATCAAAGCAAAGCCAGGCTTCTCCACTGGTCCTGCCTCGCTGACTTTTTTGGTCTCTGAGGTGCCATCCCCTGGACTATAGGGGTGACAATGGAGTCCTCCTAGCCAAATAAAAGCGACCCAGGCCCTCTGCCCTCCCTGAGAAAACTCAAGCCAAGGAGGATTGCATGGGCAGTTTGCTCGCACCCAACATTTGCAGGTGGGCATTATAATAAGGTCTTTGAAAGAAACCAATCCTGTGATCTTGAGCTCAAAAACAGTACTTAAATTTTTCTTTCAAAAATGTCTTTTGAGCTAAACATGTATGTTTTCTGTCTTAGTCGCAATTAGGCAAATACTTTCCCCTCCACCTTTTCATAATCTTTCCTTGTTTACCCTTCTTTGAATCCTAGTGTTTAGTGAAGTCACAGTTATAGACCAGGTAATCTGGGGGGGAGGAAGCGGCTTCTTTGAAGTGCGGCGGGCTTTGTCCCTGGGCTCTGCCTTACAGCTGTGGGAGAAGCAAACAGGAGCCTGCAATCTGCCTCCCCCATCCTCTGAGCCCAAGGAGCACCAGCACTCTGTTCCCTAACAAACTGCATTCCTGGATAGGGGCGAGAAAGGTGTTTAATCATTTGTAAAGAGATAAAAATCAGCTTTCATGAAAATCTCGGGTTATATGTGAATGTGGTAGCTTTTTTTGTTTGTTTGTTTCTAAGTGAGGCAGAACAGAAGTAAGAAGGCACCAAGGATCTCCAAGAGCATGGAAACTAAATAATAGGGTGGCTTTCTTGTCTGCCACCTCTTACTGGAGAGGGCAGGAGAGACAGGTTTGTTAACTAGCTTTTGGATAAACGAATGTTTGCCGTGATTTAATATGACTGCAAAGCAATCTGTTTTAAAATCCTCTTATTATTGCACTGTGCTCAGAACTTTGAGAAAAAGTGAATCTGATGTTTTGCCATTTTTTTTTCTAGGAATTGGAAGGAATACTTCCAATTGCACCAGTAAGGAAGGCTAGAAACATTAGGTAGGACCAGGATTGAATTGGATGGGTTCCTGCCTGGGCCACTTTTACTCCCAACTCATAGTGTCAACAGTGTAGCTACAGGTTTTACAGATAGCCAAGAACTAGGTCCATACACACACTCTAGATAAATACAGCTTAATAGGAAAGCAAGCAAATCTTTGGAACTAAGCTCACAAACACAGTGACAGCTCTTAAAGCATATTTACAGCAAAAGGGAGAGTATGGATTAGAGCATTTGGAAACAATTGGTATTGTATGCTGCTATAGACATTTGAGTGACTAGTAACTGTCTAAGGCTCTGAAGCAAATAGAGAACAAACCAGGGAATCTTATTCTTGGGGCTGGACATCCCAGATTGTGTACTAAGTTCTACTGTCTTGATACTCAAAGTAGAAATGTACGACTGTATCTTGTTTAAGCTAGTAAGTATTGGCATGGCTTCACATTGCAGTGTCTTTTCATTCATCCTACAGGGCCAGTATTTTGTTAAACTCTAAACAGTGAATTAAAAGCACTGGATGGGCCGAAGCAAGCCTCTAATGCAAAATGACAAATTGCACTTAAGCAATACATGAGCAAGAAAATGATTTATGGATTTTTACAATGGTCCGAGCAAATGAAAGTCACATGAATTATACATCCTAATGCTCCAGATATCATTTTCTAATAATACATTTTCAGTTCACATACCATACTCTCTTTACTAGAAGAGAAATTGATCAGGGATATTTTTAAATTAGCCAAAGTCTTTGGATACTGTTGCTAAAGACATAGGGATGTATACTTCCCCTTGATTTGAGGATGGGGAACTAATAAATATCAAACAAACATTTTTGCCATATCCTTACACATTGTTATTAGAAGAAGGAAACAACCTTTTGAACATTTGCGCTGTATCATCATCTTTCAAAAGGGAAGCAACAGCTCTTACTTTGGCAGTTTTCATTGCCTTTTGTCTCTTTTTCTGGAAAAAAAAAATCAAATTCATTACCTCATCTTGCCCCTTTCTCCCATTGTGCTGGATATTGAAAAGTCTGATTTCTTTAAAATGTCTCTTGGCCTCTCCATATTTTCTTTATCCTATTTTTTTATGATAAAAATTCTTTAGTGCATTGGAAACATATGTGAGCTAATGAAATTGTCCTGCAACTCTTTGTGAGCAAAACATACCCCATGAGCTGCCTCCAATGATTTTAAGAATCATATAAACTTTTATATGGTAATAGTATTTTGATTTTGCAAACTTAAAATATTTTGTTCCATCTGAGATGTGATTAGCAATGACTCAAAGCATTTTCATTTAACTCTGTGACTTTCAAGTGGGTCTTTCTTGGTGTCACATGCCATTGTAAGTGAAGGCAGTGCCTTTGCTGGGCTGTATACTTAACCAAAGCAAACTGCTGAGCAGACAGAGACCTCTAGAGGTACAGTAAGATTCATCTGAATCGCCAGCATGCTTTAAATAAAGGAGAGAAAAGAAAAAGAAACAATAAAAACAACAAAAAAGAAAACACTGAATCCCACCTTCTGCCTTCCACAACATTAACAACCACTCTTACTAAAAGATTACTGAAATCAATGATGTGATTAGGATTGTAAATAAGAAGTACAAGGCATCAGATTTTAAAAGCCAGCTGCGCCACTAACAGGGAGATGTGTGCATTTTACTGATGGGACCCAGAGGCAGAAAATGAAGCTTCAAACACTGGGGTCGATACAGAACAATTTCAAAAATTAATTGCAAGTCTTGATTAAGTTTATATGAGCAAGAAAGAAATTCAGAAAGAGCTCCGCCTCTCTCTTCCCCAGTGGCCTGAGTTCTCATTTGACACAGATAGAAATCCAGCTTGGTCCCAGCTCTTGCTAAGGAAGCATAAATTGTTTTCTTAGGGGAAGTCCCTTGATCTTACAGATAGAGAATAAGATGACTCAAATTGTGATTGAGGTTATAAACCATACAGCTCTGTTCTGAATCATTTGAAAATAATCTTAGACAAGGGCTGTATGGAAATAATATCCAAAGTGGCTTCAGAATTGCATTAATAATTATAATTACAGCAATAAATCACAACAGAGAGTGAATCTAATACTTCAATAAAAAGATCCCTCAGTCTCACTGACTTGTTAGTGAAATTCATTATTTAAAGAAACTTTTTCCCTGCACTATCCTATTTAAATGGGTTAGCAATGGACTATATTCTACAGTGCTTGATTTCACTGGATTGTTGTGGATATTAAGATGAATGCAACTAATTACTTTTTTTGAAAAGTACAGATATTTATTTTCACTTCCCAGATTTCAGAGCTGTAACCACCCCTCCACTTTAGACAAGGCCAAAGAGGATGACTAAAGAACTCATGAAACCACCTTTCAAATCCAGGTCTTTTGATATTTCTGCCCAGGCTCATTTTACTATCACATGATATCTGAAATTTATTTTGAATTTTGAGGTATGGTCTCACTATGTTGTCCAGAGTAGCCTGAAACTCACTACGTGGACCAGGTTATATTGTAATGCCATCTGCCTCTGCCTTCCAGGGGCATGTATCAAAGTCATATGTCCACATGCCTAGCCAACCCCATGGTATTCCCGAAGCCCATCTGGATGAGTGGAATTCATGGTGAATTTTTCTTACTTTTTTTTTTTAAGCGTTTTGAATTTACTTATGCATGCATTCATGTGTTGAACTGATTTCAGTTCTAGTCCTACCCTAGTGAAAAACAGCTTACACGTCACTGAATTTAGTTATGAGGAATCCAAAGAGGCGTTTAATAAAATGTATCACTGAATCAAATGTGAATATATTTTCTTATAAAAGTAAGGGATTATAAGTAGCTCTAGTTTCTTCTTGTGAGATATGGCTGACATGATGATCATATATTTTAAGGAAAAAATAGAAATTGATGAGGCAAAATATTCCCAAAAGAAGCCATCTCTGGTTCATTTGTTATTGAAAATTATCAGGTTGACCAATGGCCTTGGAGATGGATTTTTCTTTTGCTCCCTCAGTTCATCATACATTAAAAGAAAAGGAAAACAAGAGATAGACCAGCTTTATAGGATACAAATCCTGGTATTAACTTAAATATATATTTTTAGACTAGTCTTTAATTTGAAAATGCAAATATATTTTGTAAAAAGACATTCTTGTTTTATTTTGCAGTAATTTTTATGCTTTAAAAACATTTATAAAGAAAAATTTCAATTTGTTTATTGTAAAATTTCAAAATTTATTTGATCCAGGAAAATAAAATATCAATCATAAATTTGAAAAGAAAAGTGTAATCAAAGAAAGAGTGTTTTCATGATGCAGTCATGGTATGTGACATTTCCAGTAATTTTCTTGGTATGAAATAACAAGGAAAAAGGAATCATGTTTTCTGTAGAAATATACTCAGAAAGTTAGAATATGAACAGTGTAAATTTTGTACTGAGTTATACATTTCAGTTCTGATGCCCTTTGATCTGTTGTGGGAGATGATATGGCACATTACAAAGATGAGAGCCTTAGGAACGGAAACTGTCCCTTGATTCTTCAAACATTTGAACTTCACCAAACTACTTAACTTCTTTGAAGTCTCTTAATATTTTCCCTCCCAAATTCCTATGAAAATGTGATGATATGTAGATTGTGAGTCTTTATCTGAAATGACACACGTAAAATAATTGTAAAGGCACACAGAAGAGTCCCAACGTATGCTATTAGTAAATAAAGTTGTATTGAATCTTGTATCTCATACACTGATATTTCCTGAGAAAAATGGACATAAGTTTCTCCAAGGATTTGTTTCTATTCACTAAAGAGGCACCCAAACTGGCTTCCATTGTGTACATTTCACAGGAAATTATCATAGGACTATGGAGGCTGCATACAAATAATAAAAGAATAAGTCGATGCTAATTAAAATATTACCTTTAAACCATGGAAATCAGTCAGAAGCCCTTTCAAAATCATATTGCTTTATTTTACATTTATATTGCTTTCCTATGAAAAACTTTAAGGTCTTCTTTAATTCACATTTGTACAATGAACCTGATTGTATACGCATTAAAACATTCATTTTGATAGGGAGATAGTTAATTGTTGAACTAAATTATTTTTTTATGCTTACATTTGTTGACATTTTAATATTACAGTATCATACTGTTTTAAAATATTCATTTGTAGTCTAATTCATTTGCTGAGTAGTATTTAAAATTCTCAATATTAAAAACAGCTTGGTCTGAAAAGATAATCTGGTAAAATAAAATTAGTTCAAAAAATTACTACTTGCTAGGCATGGTGGCCCATGCCTTTAAATCCCAGCACTCGGGAGGCAGAGGCAGGCGGATTTCTAAGTTCTAGGCCAGCCTGGTCTACACAGAGAAACCCTGTCTCGAAAAAAAATGCCTACTTATCCACTTTAAAAAGCAGGTGTGTTTGACTTTCTTTTGGGGATCTGCCTTATCACTTTCTACTATGCTACTGAACATTATAGTGTTCTACTTAACAACATGACATAACTAAAAAGACTCAAAGTATGGACTGTAGATATTGTCATGAAAATGCTCAGTTCTGAGAGACTGGTAATTAATGCTAGTCATGGAGATATGCCTTATGGACCCCCCCCCCATCAGTCTGATAATTTGTAAATTATACATATGTATGAATGAGTTGGGCAACAGTAGTAGGAAAATATTAAAACATAGTTACTGTCAACACTGTATGAGTAGCAACAATTAAATACAATAGACCTAGAAGGCATTTATTGAGAAGAGCAACTTTTGTGGTTTCAAAGGAAGTTGTGCCTTACAATAGTGGAAAGGAATAAACCGAGTCAAATTAGTGCCCTTTGCATCGTTGAAGTAAAGGTGAAGACAAGAGCAAGCTTTTCTGTAGTGATGGGCACAGCCAGGCAGTCCTTCACTTGAGGCAGTGTCCTGACCTCCTGACCTTAGACCCACTTCCTTAAGTTTATGGGGTCAGCAGACCTCAACTGTGCCTCTTTGTGTTTAATCCCTCCCACAATGCTACTCTCCATATGACCAAATGTAATGTCAAGGGTAGTAGGTGGGATTTTTGTTCGACACACACTGATTATTGGTTTTGGTGCACTGTGGATTAAGAGCCAAAACTCTGTTTTAAGTTTCCGACAAAATCTGAGATTATTATCCTGTTCCTGAGTGTCTTTGGGATGTTTGGCAACTGTTGCTACTTTTATAGCAAAGTGATAATTGCTGATTTTCCAAAAACTACATCCTTTTCTGACATAATGCCCAGAGAAGCATCCAATTCAATCAGACACACAAGCATTAAACTAGACAGTATGAAAGAAAGAGAAGTATTGTTTAAACCTATAGACTCCAAGTAGCATTTACTTGCATAAAAATTAACTGAATTATTGGATACTTAACTTTTTAACACCTATTTTTTATATTAAGATATAGTTTTGGATATTATAGTTAATTACATTAGCAATGCTTTTTAAAAATAATGCATATTTGGTAAGGAGATTTATAAGTTAATAATTTATAATAAAGTTAATAATTTATGAGTTAATAAACCTCATGTAAACTAAAAACGAAATCTGCCACACAAGTGTGTTAAAACCAGATGATCTCTCTATTGTTAAAAACATTATTTTTATTGTGTCTCTTCTTTACCTACATGCAGTGCTCATGGAAGCCAGAAGAGGGTGTTGGATCCTCTTGAACTGCAGTTATTTTGTTTTATAATTTTCAAACACAGGGCAGGGCTAAGTTAAAAGAAAATTTAATTTGCTTGGTCTATTCTAAGCAAAGTAGAAGTTTACATGTTAGTTTCTAGCCTCAGTGTTCTTCATTTTTCTGAAAGAAGACATTTTCAATTCAAAAAGGCATTCAAACACACACACACACACACACACACACACACACACACCTACACTCCTGTGGGTATGATAAACAATGACAGCATTTTTATTTTGTAAGTACCACAATCATATATCATTTAGATATTATGTTACTTGGATGTTATTTTTAATTAGTTAATAAATTAATTGTTTATTTCATGGTGTTTTGAGACAGGGTTTCTTTGTGTAGCCCTAACTGTCTTGGAACTCACTAGCCTAGCCTAGAATTCACAGAGATCTGGCTGCTTCTAGCTCCCAACTACTGGGATCAAATGTCTGCACCACCATTGCCAGCAGAAACTTGGAAATTCTTATTTTTGTAGTTCAGTTCTGACTATTTATACTCACAATATAAAAGGTTATCCTAAAAGTTCATAGACCGATAGCCTGGGGTAGTAAGAATAATGCTCCTGCTTAAATGATAAATAAACATAAGTATTAAAGTACTTATAAAAAAGAAGATTTATAGCTAAACTACATTTTCACTGTAAAGTAAATGGATTTGTGAAACATACTAAATCACAAAATATCCAGACTTTCCCATTTGCCCAAGTTTGGTTAATTTTAGCAGAGAAGTTCAGAAAAATTGTGGAAAGCTTAGGTTTTACTTTGTAGAACATGAACAAATTAATTCCAGATGGGTTTGACCACCAATTAAAACACTTAACTGTGGAACAAATAAATGTTCATAGGACTAAATATTATAAAATCTCAGACACGTTTCTTTAGTATTTAATAGATTTTTAAATTTTTTTTAATTATTTTTATTTTTTTCAGTCCAGTCTTTGCCTCCCTCCCGGTCTGCCCTCCCACAGCTCCTCATCCCATTCCTCCTCTACCCTGTCTCCAAGAGGATGCCCCCCATACCTGCAGCCAGGCTTCCCCACTCCCTGGGGTCTCAAGTCTCTTGAAGGTTAGGTGCATCAGATATGTTTCTTTTTTATATATAAATAATCACAATATTTTATTTTGTGGTAATGGAGCTACTTAACAGTATTCGAGAGTTGGAAATGCGCGTTGTCACCAAGAGCACTTCTAGCTATCACTGAGGCTCTTTGCTCTGTTTCAGTTTCAAGCTGTACGTGGTAGGTCACAAGCACCTAGAATTCCAGTTCCAGGGGATTTGACACTCTTTTCTGGCCTATAGGGCTACTTCATGCACATTGTATACTTGCATATGTGTAGCTAAAGCATTAACACATATGAGTAGAAATATAAAGAAAAATCATGAGGCCTTAGCCCTGAAAGAACTATAAGCAACTAAGACACAGAAATGCTTAGAATAGGAGAAACAGGCTTCCCAGGGAAGAGCACACCAGCTGTTTATTCAGGATAATTTAGCCAGCTTTGAAAACATATATGAGAGTAACAGTACACATACTGAGCCAGTTATAGTTACGAATATATGTTTATACATATACGTGCATCTAGCAACAATTAATTCAAAAAAAAGGAGCCCTGAATTTGAAAGAGAAGTAGTAGTATATGGCAGGAATTGGAGTGAGTTAAAGGTTAGAGCAAATGATGTCATTCAAGTATCATTGAAATAAATTGATAAATACATATAAGAGGTAATTAAATTGATTAAAAATATTACAATTATTTTTGCTTTTAAGCTATTTACAAATTTTGATGATTATATTCTGAGACAGTAGGCCAAATTATATTTTTTTTTCTGTCCCCTTTACCTCTCAGGTACCTACCTCCCTCCCCACTTATGTTGCTTTCTTCTCCCTCCCAAGTGGGACTGAGGCATTATCACTTGGGCCCTTCAGCTTGTTGACCTTTCTGAGTTTTGTGGATTTTATCTTGGGTATTCTTTACTTGCTTTTTGGCTAATATCCACTTATTATTGAATATATACCATGTATGTCCCTTTGGGACTGAGTTATTTTATTCAGGATGATATTTTCTAGTTCCATCCATTTACCTGCTAAACTCAGGATGTCCTCACTCTTAATAGCTGAGCAGTATTCCATTGTGTAAATGAATCACATTTTCTGTATCCATTCTTCTGTCGTGGGACATATGGGTTGTTTCCAGCTTCTGACTATCACAAATAAGGCCACTATGAACGTAATGTAACACACAGCAAAGTCGGCATGGTGGGACATCTTTTGGGTATATTCCCAAGAGTGGTATAGTTGGGTCTTCACGTAGATCTATTTCCAATTTTCTGAGGAACCTCCAGATTGATTTCCAAAGTGGGTGTACCAGTTTACAATCCTAGCAGCAATGAAGGAGTGTTCCTCTTTCTCCACATCCTTGCCAACATGTGTTGTCACCTGAGGTTTTGATCTTAGCCATTCTGATTGGTGTAAGGTGGAAATCTCAGGGTCATTTTGGTTTGCATTTCTCTGGTCACTAAGAACTTTGAACATTTCCTTCGGTGCTTCTCAGCCATCTGAGATTCCTCTGTTGTGAATTCTTGGTTTAGTTCTATATCCCATTTTTTGATTGGTTTGTTTGGGTTATTTGGTGAATAGCTTCTTGAATTATTTATATATTTTGGATATTAGGCCTCCATCAGATGGTAGGTTAGTCAACTCAATCTGTAGGTTACCGATTTGTCATATTGACTATGTCCTTTGCCTTACAGAAGCTTTTTATTTTTGGTTGATTCCTGCTGTCTACTCCTCTTGGGTGAGTTTGCTTCTTTTTGTTCTAGAGCTCTCAGGTGTGCTGTAAAGTTGCAAGTGTATGATCGCTCCAGTTTCTTTACCAGGGGACTTAGTGCTATGAATTTTCCTCTTAGTACTGCTATCATTGTGTCCCATAAGTTTGGGTATGATGTGTCAACATTTTCATTAAATTCCAGGAATTCTTTAATCAGACATGTTTCTTAAATCCAGGGTTAACCTTTTGCTTTTCACAGCTACTTTGGAAAGCAAGAAGGGAACCCAAACCTAACCAAATGAAGCCACATCCCTCAAAATATGTGAAATGTATAAAACAAAAATGATGAGTGTTTCTGATATGAGACACTGAATGAAGAGAAGTTCTCTCCTGGTTATCACTCTGGATAGACCCTTTCACCTACCTGCTGCTGCAGAACTTGATGACAGAGGGAGATACAAAAAGGAGAAGTGAATTCTCAGAATGTTGAACAGTCTCCCTTGCCAGTAAATCCCTTTGGCCTCAATACAGAAGAATACAATGAAATTCTGAGTCTTTTAATAAAATGTCAACAGAATTTCTCTCCTTTTTTTTTTTTTTTTTTTTTTGGTTAGTTAACTTTGTGATGTGGCAATTCCTTGCACATATGTAATTGGGTGCTGAGATTGCAGAAATGCTTCCCTTGGACATTAACAGCTAGTGGAGTCTCAGCCTGCGTGGTGAGACATTTTGTAAAACTGTGCTTGATGTTTCTGACATTCGTCAGTGATTGTGACCAAATTGTCTATTGGCTGGAATTCTCAATAATGGAATTTTTATAGTGATCTGCTTCTTCTTTATTTGATTAAGTAGATGTTTATCTCTGGCTACATTCATGTCTTGCCATAGATCAAGATAATGTTTCACCCATAGCATATGACTTGGTTACTTAAAGAACCCCATTGATTTTTATAATAATTAGTACCACCAATAACATCCTATGAATCTGGGAATCACAAATATTCATAATTCTTTTAATAGCATGGCAGAATCAAGCTAGGCTAATATGAGAAAACTGAAGTTACAAATTAAAATATTTTTTCTGCAAAAAAAAAAAAGTCCTTTTTTCTTCCTCAAAGTCTATAGTTTGAGTTTAGCTTGCCATAAACAGAGTTCTCAGGGTGTGTGTCTGGGATAAGCACAGCAAGCTTACACCAATCTTTCTTAAAAATATCAGACTCCATGATGGTAATTAGTCAGTATTGTGTTATTACAGATGATCAATCCAATTTAGTATTTCTTATGCTCAACATAAAGTAATACCAAGGAGTGTAAGATCTGGTTTGATTCTTAGGTTGCTGACTGTAAGAACACCTTAATTTCTGTCTTCATTTTCAAATCAAACTCATAAATCCGAAGACAATTTTGACATGTCAAACCAGGAAGGTAATGAGTTGTAAAATGTTTTTAGTTTGATACCTGTGAATTACATAGACAAGAAGTAATAAAGCTAAGGTGTTTAACATCTACTGACTATCATGGTGGTAAAGTTGTAAGTGACTGCTGTTTACCCTGTCTGCTTGGGGTTTTGTTATGTTCAGATGCCTTTGTGAAACTGCTTCTATCTGAGAAGGAGGAGTTGCCATTTAGCAAGTAGTAGGTGGTACCGTGTGTGGCAGAGTCCGATGTGTTACACCACGAGGACATTCATCTTTGCAATTGGGTAACTGCTTTATTCATTTCTGTTGGATTTTGTTTTTAACCTGGGGCTTCATACGAGTTAAGAATATACTTTAAATTCAACATATCACAGCTATAGTTGGCAACTATATGTTTAATGGTATTATACACACTGCCTTATAACATTAGACAAAAAAAAATGAAGAGAAGGAGAGGGAGGAAAAAATGGTCACACAATTTGTGTGTGTTAATGATATACATTTTAAATACCAGCTTTTTTTTTCTGGAAAAAAATTTTAGAAACTTTACTAAATACTTTCGAAAGTGAATGTAGATGTGTCAGGAAAAGCTGTTTCACCAGTCAGCAGACCTAATACTAAGAGAGAATTTAAAACACTCACACATCATCAGTGACAGTTTCTTATCCAGTTTGTGTCACTGTCCGTTTCAAAGTTACAATGGAATTTATTTGGTTGGTCATTTATAATAGCGCAGTCCCTACTAGTTTATTGCCCTAAATTCTGATATCTCTGAAAGGTAGAAACATACTTCCTGTATTCTGTATTCTCACGCACAGCCTGGGATGATAAAGTTATATGATGAAAAGAAACAGAATAAACATTGAGATGATGATTGACAGCCTTGGAGAGATATCCCAAGAGACTAAGGTCAGCCACTGGAAGAGTGCAAGGTGCTTCTGTCCTTCCAGATCATAGAATATATGCAAAGGTGTCAGGAAAGCCACTGGGAGGGTGATGGACAGGAAACATCGACAGGACTGAGTGAGACATAGGCATAAAAGTTGGGTTATGTGTCCTGAAGATTTTCAGACTTCATTTTCTATACTGAGTAATTTGAAATGTCTCTCTTCCTTCTCCTTTACAGTGAAGTCCTTCTACCTAGTTCCCCTTCCTTGTGCACAGAAGAGGACTGGAAAACTCCTCACAGGACTGCATACTGCTATCTCTGAGAAGTAAGCAGTATTTACTTTCTTCTTACTTGTGTTTTCTTGAATGTATTTTACTCTTTTTATTTATCTTCTTGTCACATCTGTTGTCACCTGAATCTTTGATCTTAGCCATTCTGACTGGTGTGAGGTGGAATCTCAGGTTTGTTTTGATTTGCATTTCCCTGATGTTAAACATTTCTTTAGGTGCTTCTTGGCCATTCCATATTCCTAGGTTGAGAATTGTTTAGCTCTGTTCCCCATTTTTTAAAACAGTTATTTGATTCTCCATAGTCTAACTTCTTGAGTTCTTTGTATATTTTGTATACACAAAGTGCTCTATCAGATGTAGGATTGGTAAAGATTTTTTCCCAATCTGTTAGTGGCCAATTTCTCTTATTGAAAAGTATCCTATAAACAACTCAAAGAAAAAGAAAACACATGATCCTCTCACTAGAAATGCTGAGAAAGCATTTGACAAAATCAAATACCCTTTCTTGACAAAAGTCTTGGAAAGATCAGGAATTCAAGGCCAATACCTAAACATAGTAAGAGCAATATAGAGCAAACCAGTAGTAAACTTCAAACTAAATGGAGAGAAACTTGAAACAATCCCACTAAAATCAGAGACTAGACAAGGCTGCCCACTCTTTCCCAACCAATTAAATATAGTACTCGATGTCCTAGCCAGAGCTATTAAACAACAAAAGGAGGTCAAAATGATACAAATTGAAAAGGAAAAAGTCAATATATCACTCTTTGCAGATGATAGGATAATATACTCAAATGACCCCAAACATTCAGCCAGAGAACTCTTAAATCTGATAAACAACTTCAGCAAAATACCAGGACATAAAATTAACTCAAACAAATCAGTGGCCTTTCTCTACACAAAGGATTAACAGGCTGAGAAAGAAATTAGGGCAATGGCACCCAACAAATCGTCACAAACAATAGAAAATATCTTGGTGTGACTCTAACCATACAAGAGAAAGATCTGTCTGACAAGAACTTCAAGTCTCTGAAGAAAGAAATTGAAGATCTTAGAAGATGGAAAGATCTCCTGTGCTCCTGGATTGGCAGGATTAATATAGTAAAAATGGTCATTTGCTGAAAGCAATCTACAGATTCAATGTAATCCCTATCAAAATTCCAACACAATTCTTCACAGAGTTAGAAAGGGAAATTTGCAAATTCATTTGGAATAACAAAGAACTAAGGATAGCAAAAACTATTCTCAACAATAATAGGACTTCTGGGGGAACCAGCATCCCTGACCTCAAGCTGTATTACAGAGCAATAGTGATAAAAACTATATAGTATTCGTACAGAGACAGGCAGGTAGGTCATAGGCTATAATTGAAGACCCAGAAATGAACCCACATACCTATGGTCACTTGATCTTTGACAAAGGAGCTAAAACCATTCAGTGGAAAAAAAGACAGCATTTTCAACAAATAGTACTGGTTCAACTGGTGGTCTGCATGCAGAAGAGTACAAATAGACACACTCCTGTCTCCTTGCACAATGTTCATGTCCAAGTGGATCAAGGACGTCCACAGAAAACCAGATACACTGAAACTTATAGAAGAGAAAGTGGGGAAAAGCCTCGAAGATAAGGGCACAATGGGAATTTTCCTGAACAGAACACCAATGGCTTATGCTCTATGATCCACAATAGACAAATGGGACCTCAGGTTTTTTTTTGAGACAGGGTTTCTCTGTGTAGCCCTGGCTGTCCTGGCACTCACTTTGTAGACCAGGCTGGCCTTGAACTCAGAAATCTGCCTGCCTGTGCCTCCCAAGTGCTGGGATTAAAGGCGTGTGCCACCATCGCCCTTCTGCAGTTTTGGAGGCTTTTGACCACTTTTGATTTGCATGAGAGCTTTTATGTCTTAATTAATCTTTTGTTTATATGTTTTTGTTCCCATTTTTGTGTTTCACTCGTTTGTGTGTGCATATTTCTTGGTGGTTTTGTTTGCATTTTAAAAAGAAAAGAGAAAAGAGAATAAGTTTGGGTAATGAGAGAGATAAAGAAAGTCTTTGAGGAGGGGAAGACATGATAAAAATATATTGTATGAATTTTTCTTTAAAAAATCCATATAATATCAAACATACACCACTGCCATATCTGAATTGCTGAAAATTTGTTTTTTTAGTATGGTGATTGGCATCTGACATGCATCTCCTTATGTCCTTAAAGCCTATGACCTAGCTATTTTTTAAATTATGAATGTGTATATATACGTGTGTGTGTCTGTGTGTGTGTGTGTGTGTGTGTGTGTGTGTGTGTGTGTGTGTGTTGAGGAACAAGCTCTCTTGCCATGGTGTAAATGTGGAAGTAGTAGGATGGAAGTTGGTTCTCTTCCACGCATTCTGGGGAATAAACTCAGATTATCAGTCTTGAGCAGCAAGCATTTTTACCTACATAGTCATCTTGTTGGCTCCAGTCATTTTACAATAAGGAATGATTTATTATTTATTGATGTGATGAATGAATTAACATTTAATCCTTCAAAATCTTTGAAGAGTCATGTTTAAATTGTTTTCATGTCTATTTACAATGTATTTGAAATTATCATATACACATTTACCTATAAATATTATGCTTATATCTTAACTTAATCACATAAATTTGGAAGCATACATATTATTTTTTGAACAAAGGTTGTTACATTTCATATAATAGTGTCTTGGGGGCTTGGGGGGAGAAATGAGAGTAATTAAGAATCATGGGTGTTACCTATTTAATTCGCCTATTTGTATCCTCAGAAGCATCCTTTGTTGTGCGGAGAATGAGGAGCTTGCCTTTAGCTAATCTATTCAGGAGGTTTTTCTTACTCATTTACATTTCTCTTTGGTTGAGGTTTCGGTGTGAAATCATATCTTATTGAAAATATGGATGTAACATGTTGACACCACAGAAACCCTCATAACGTAGGCTGCCAGTTGATCACCCTTTCTACTCCACCTGGGGCAAAGCTGATTTCAGACACACCTCAGAGAGGTAACTGTTATGTTTGCAGAAATGACTGTTAACCTAACTTTTAAAGTAGCTAAGGATTTTTCTGAAACTCAAATCTCCTTTTAGATATCAGTAGATTTAAAAATCTTGTTTTTAATTGCTTGTTAAAGGAATGACTCTTTCTCCTTTAAATCCTGTACATTAGATTGAACTTTTAGGGGGTTTAGCAAAGCAGACTGGAATAACCAGCGGTATTGTGAAGCCAAATGCTGGACCAGTCTTTTGCTGAAAGAAAGCTAATAAATAGCAACTACTATTGCTCACCAGGTACAGTCCCTACAAGTCGCATCATACTGAGACTCGGAGGTAGAAATAGCTTGAGTAGTTATTGTATAGAAAACGACACATGTATTCATTAGCTAGATTTTCCAGAGACTGCTTTGAATTTGCCAAACTGGATAACTTGTAATCCCATGTTGGGGTACAGCTCATTTGATTTCCTGTGCTCCAGTTGGCTTCCCTTAAGGGTTTCACATTTACATAAGCCTTGCCCTACCAGAAATGCTAAGGCGCCTTGATACATATTAATTGGTTATATGCCTCAACATGCTCTCTGTCTCTTACTACCTTATGTGTTCACCTTCCTCTCTCACAATCCAGAAACATCTAAGATGCTGTCCTGTCTCATCTTTCATCCAAACTTCTTGAATGACTAATAAGTACATCTTTTTGGTTCCTCATTTGCATATACTAGTCATCCCAAAATTCCAATTTAAAACCAAGGCCTATAGCACACCTGTTCTGGTTCATTTGTATCCACTCTTCAAAACAAAATTACGTGCCAGTGACTTAACTTCTAACTTGCAAGCAAATATTCTATTTCCACCTCCTTATTTTTGATCTAAGAGCAGAAAGTTGATTTTTAGCTTTGCATGTTACCAAAAAGAAAAACAACTCATTGCCAAGGCTCATTTGTCACTTGATGGGATACAACTAAATTCTTGCCAAAGAGAGGTAAACAGATTATATTAGAGGTTGCTGAATTCTCTTTAAGATTTAAGGAGTGTGATTTCTTTTTTCTTTCATTTTTTTCTATTGAGCACAGTTATTGTGGTGCATTTTATAAAAAATATTTGTAACCTCATTGAAGAAATTCCACATCCCATGATGATAAAGAGGACTTCTGGACAGATCCTGAGTGATGTGGCAGAGCATATGTGCACCTACCTGCCTAAAGGTTTTCATTAGCATCAAATAGATTTCTGTCTTTTTTAAACACTCTTAGGGTTTTTCTGTTCAGTATAGCTAAGCTAATCTGATTGCTTACATAGATTTGGATCAGATATCTCTTATGAATCTAGTCCTGTATTACAAACTGCTAGTTAATACTAAAAATGAACCTACAGCCTATCTTGTCAGAAACCATTTCCAACTTTGCCTTCCCTAAACTTCTCTTTCCAACATGGTGATTGGCATCTGACATGCATCTCCTTATGTCCTTAAAACCTATTACCTAGCTATTTTTAAAATTATGAATGTGTATATATACATGTGTGTGTGTGTGTGTGTGTGTGTGTGTGTGTGTGTGTGTGTGTGTGTGGCACACACCTGTAATTCCAGGATTCTAGAAGCAGAGGCAGACAGATCTGGGTGAGTTAAAGGCCAGCCTCGTAGACAAGTCAACTTTCAGGCCAGCCAGAGCTACACAGTGAGATCTTGGCTCACATAAACCACAACAACTGACCAAACAAACAAATAAACACACCAAAAAACAACCACCAAACAATAGGTCTACAAATGATATATTATTTAGTTGATTTTTAGATGGACTTGAAAATTGTATCACCTAAACTCAAAAAGCAAGCAAGCAAGCAAAGAAATAAAACCAAAAACACTCATATATTTCCCCTTCCTCATTGTATTGTAGGATCCTATCCTCATAATATATATACATGTATTATGTAAACCTATGTAACTGTAGGTGTAATGTATTATCAAGGTTACTTGGGAAATGTATTAAGTTACGGGTAAGGACAGGATATGGAAAAGGACATAAAACTCATGAAGGAGAACACAAAACTCTTTTGTGTTGTTGTTTGTTGTTGCTTTTCTGGTTTCAACTGTGTCTTCATAGTTTTTTTTTTTTTCTTTTTTTTTGGCTGATGTTTGATTGTGGTGGATAAATGAATAAAATGTAATAGATAACATAAGTGTTAAAACCTGGAAATGAAGCTCTGTGCCTTCAGAAAGACAATGCATTCAAACTGTGTAGAAATTCACTAAGATTCATGGTGTTTGCGAATGGTCCAGTGTTTGGTTGGTGACTTTAATCTGGCTGTGCAATGATTTTATTTATGAGTTAATTATAATAAAGTCATTCCACCAAATAGAAGATAATTGAAGAATTAATACTTAAATATTTCTTGAGAAATTTTAATTCTATATAATAACTGAATATTGGTGTTGTTTCTTTGCAAGTAAAATGAGCCAATTCAAGCCAGATATATATATATGTATATACATATACATATACATATACATATACATATATATATATATATATATATATATATATATATATATATATATAGACAGACAGACAGAGAGGCAGGTTTATTGGGTAGTTTCTCTCTCAGTCTGGTGAGTTCACTGTCCTCAAGGAAGGAAGCCAAGGAAGTTTCCATTCCAAGGGAGATGGAGAAGAGGGGAAGAGAAAGAGGGGGATAGAGAGATAGCATCTTTATGCAGAGAAAAGGAAAATGGGAAAAGAAGAAAGATCAGATCAAAAATGTCTGGATTATATAGAGTCTTTGAGGGAAGGGAAACCTAGCCTGTGGGCTGAAAAGTTCAGGGTTGGGGCAGGTACACCAGGTAAGGACTGAGGGATGGTGGGAGAACTTTGAGGCCTGGTCTGATTTGGTCTGATGCAAAATATGTACCTCAGACTCTTGTTCCAGGTCTGAAACACAACAAATATTATAGTAAAAAATTATGTTGTTAAAAAGAAAACAACTTGTCTGACTGTTATTAACCATTAAATAATAAGCCATCTTACACATGTACCTAGACCCATGGCTTCCTTTCTTAAAATTATTTTTCATTTGGTGAATTTTTAGTCATTCTTATATTTGCAGTCAAAATCACATGGAGTTTCATAAAATACTTTATTAGATGACAGAGCTGAAACCCCCAATAAATCTGTATCGTTTTACAGGATGGTGGGAGTTCCTTTAAAAAACATGCTTTCCATGCTGAGTTTGAAGCTGACATGGCTACCCTATACGTGAACCCACAACAGCTCAGGTTGCCCTCATAATAGCCACACAAGGCTAGTCAGTAAACATTGAGCCATAGGTGAGGAAGAGGCTTCTGGAGCCCTGCCAAGCCCTGCCAAGACCTTCTTGGCATAGCTAACGGTAGTTGAGGGTTGCTATTAAAGAAATAGTCATTGTGTCCAGTGATGGATAAAGCTACTGGTGAACTTCCCATGTTCCATGTGTAGCTTCATACTCAAGCCCAAGGGTTTTAGCTACTTTTCTATTGCTGTGATAAAAGAGTTTGACCAAAAGCAACCTATAGGGGAGAAAGAGTTTGCTGGGTTTATTCCAGAGGCTAAGAGTCAATCAAGGTGGGGAAACATAACAGTTAGCAGCATCAATGTTGGCAGAATCAGGAAACATGAGTCAGGACCAATAAATCTCACATCTTTTTTTTTTCTTTTTTTTTTATTATTAGATATTTTCTTCATTTACATTTCAAATGCTATCCTGAAAGTCCCCTATACCCTCCCCCTGCCCTGCTCCCCTACCCACCCACTTCCACTTCTTGGCCCTGGAGTTCCCCTGCACTGGGGCATAAAAAGTTTGCAAGACCAAGGGACCTCTCTTTCCACTGATGGCCAACTAGGCCATCTTCTATTACATATGCATCTAGAGACATGAGCTCTGGGGGGTACTGATTATTTCATATTGTTGTTCCATCAATAGAGTTGCAGACCCCTTCAGCTTCTTGGGTATTTTCTCTAGCTCCTCCATTGGGGACTCTGTGTTCCATCCAATAGATGACTGTGAGCATCCACTTCTGTATTTGCCAGGCACTAGCATAACCTCACAAGAGACAGCTAACAAGTAGACAAACTAACCCGGCAGAGAATGTCTACTCACAGTGATACACTTCCTTTAGCAAGGATGAACCAACTAATTTTTCCAAACAGCACCACCAACTGGGACTGAATATCCCCTGGAAGATATTCTCATGAACAACCACCAGACTGCAAGAGTGGCCTTGCTCAAACCAAGTGGGTAACAAGGCAAAACCAGAAGTAAAACAAACAGATAAAAAATACTTGGAGTCCAATGGGCACTGGGCGGGAAGAAGGAAGTGAGGTTCATTTTGATGGGACAAAGACAAAGGATGGTAGTGGAAGGAATGATTGTGACTAGAACACATTGTTTATATTCATAAACAAAAGTCCCAAAGAATGCATTTATTTTAAAACTCATGCTTTTCAATTTGCCTTGGGTCTCCTTGGAAATCATTAGCAGATGTCCATATGGAGTTTAACTACTTGAGCTATAGACACTTTCATTGAAAGCATAGGCCCTGCAAGCTCTCTTTTGGGATCTATAGCTACATGTTTGGCTTTAATATGCTTATAATAGAACCTAAACACAGTATATATTTCCTCTCGCTTTTAAGTACCAATGGGAAAATAAAAAGCCCTTTTCTGCCAATAAATTTTATTTGCTTCTACTTTCTAACTGTTCCATTATACAACTTTGTTGTATTAAGAATTTAATAGTTCAAATGGGGAGGGGTGTCAAACTTTCTTTCTTGGCTAACTATTAAATCACTCTTTGGCTTTTTTACATCTGACAGTTATTTTTCTTCCTCATCTTTAAAGGCGGAAGTTCATGAGCTTTTTATCTGGTGTTGTAGCCAGGGTTTATTCATGCCCAGACTCATTGAAATCTGCCAACCACATAAAAAGAGTTGCCAATGTCAGAGAACTGTCTCCTGTGTTGTAATACATAGGGGCTCACTGTTTGAAAGTGAACTCAGAATAAAAATGTATTCCCTCCTATAGATGTTTGCTTGTCCAGGTGGCTGTCTACAAGACTGAGAGAGAAATATTTATTTTATAACAATTTGAAAATTTCTGTTAAGTTTGGTTCTTAATGTGTCCTGATTACTGTTTTCCCGATCACCCGAACTGACATTGCCTGAATTTAGGTCTTTGGTGTATTGCGTTCAGAGTTTTACAAGTTTTTGGCTTCCCTTGCTTTATAATTTCTCTCGAGTTCAGCATGTCCCAAGACAGATTTCAGTGTCATTTTTTATGTTATCACATTGTTATATGAAGCCCCCCTGTTAGTTTTAGAGTAAGTGTCACATTTCTTTGGGAGAGTTTGCAACAGTAATCACTAGCCAAATGCAGCTATATACATTTCAATAGAAATGTAAACACCATGAATTAGTTCTTTAGCCTTAGCACCAGAATATCATATCCACAAAAGCCATTCATGGCTCATGACTACCTAATTGGGCAGTGCTGACACAGAAATAGTTATTATGTTAGAAGGTCCTGTATGACATCCATGCCTGACTCTGACTAGTTAGTTACTTTACATTTTTTCTCCAGTATAATCTTACCTCATTGACCCAGTCTAATGGGTTGACTTGTTGTTGAAAGCATCAGTAACTCAACAAACAAACATTAATTTCTACCTTACATACTAGGTAGTTTTTATTTCAAACATCATCTGAGTTAAAAGTAGCATCAGGCAAAGAAAAAGATGCTGTCACCAAGGAGTCTATCTAATGCCAATGAGAATGAAAAACTCACAAAATATTCAATACGTTTTATTAAATATCTGGAAGCTAGGAGCTCCTGGGAGAAGA
This sequence comes from Mus musculus, assembly GCF_000001635.26. NCBI lineage: Eukaryota > Metazoa > Chordata > Mammalia > Rodentia > Muridae > Mus > Mus musculus. Next base: position 45,354,860 of record NC_000069.6, on the reverse strand, counting down.
GTGAAATTGGTAATGCACAGAGAATATAGGCTGGGCAGTTAGATGAAGAAATTGGATGTAGCCATTATGATGAGGGGAGAGGGTGCTTCGTCAGATCCCTATATGACATGAGGAATGAGTCATTCAGGGGAGGGGGAAGCCATTTGCTCAGTGCTCTGCCACTCTCAGGATTATGGGAAAGCCATTAATAAAGGTCATGACACCATGAGGCAGCAGCTCTTCCACAGCTCGAGACTGTTGATTTCTTTCCAGAAGGCAATTGGAAGCCTAGATTTGAAGGCAGAGATGGCCATTAACCATCCCTTCTTCACCCTGCTTTGAAAGACAAGGATGATAAGAATGTATGGTATTTGACTAGGTTTAAATAATGATGTAAAAGAATGGAAACAAAATTGTTAGAACTCTGGTTTCTACATGCTACTCTCTTTTATTTTTTATTTTTTTTTTTTTCATTTTTTTTTTATTAGGTATTTAGCTCATTTACATTTCCAATGCTATACCAAAAGTCCCCCTTACCCACCCACCCCCAATCCCCTACCCACCCACTCCCCCCCTTTGGCCCTGGCGTTCCCCTGTACCGGGGCACAAAAAGTCTGCGTGTCCAATGGGCCTCTCTTTCCAGTGATGGCCGACTAGGCCATCTTTTGATACATATGCAGCTAGAGTCAAGAGCTCAGGGGTACTGGTTAGTTCATAATGTTGTTCCACCTATAGGGTTGAAGATCCCTTTAGCTCCTTGGGTACTTTCTCTAGCTCCTCCATTGGGAGCCCTGTGATCCATCCATTAGCTGACTGTGAGCATCCACTTCTGTGTTTGCTAGGCCCCGGCATAGTCTCACAAGAGACAGCTACATCTGGGTCCTTTCAGTAAAATCTTGCTAGTGTATGCAATGGTGTCAGCATTTGGAAGCTGATTATGGGGTGGATCCCTGGATATGGCAGTCTCTACATGGTCCATCCTTTCATCTCAGCTCCATACTTTGTTTCTGTAACTCCTTCCATGGGTGTTTTGTTCCCATTTCTAAGGAGGGGCATAGTGTCCACACTTCAGTCTTCATTTTTCTTGAGTTTCATGTGTTTAGGAAATTGTATCTTATATCGTGGGTATCCTAGGTTTTGGGCTAGTATCCACTTATCAGTGAGTACATATTGTGTGAGTTCCTTTGTGATTGTGTTACCTCACTCAGGATGATGCTCTCCAGGTCCATCCATTTGGCTAGGAATTTCATAAATTCATTCTTTTTAATAGCTGAGTAGTACTCCATTGTGTAGATGTACCACATTTTCTGTATCCATTCCTCTGTTGAGGGGCATCTGGGTTCTTTCCAGTTTCTGGCTATTATAAATAAGGCTGCTATGAACATAGTGGAGCATGTGTCCTTCTTACCAGTTGGGGCTTCTTCTGGATATATGCCCAGGAGAGGTATTGCTGGATCCTCCGGTAGTACTATGTCCAATTTTCTGAGGAACCGCCAGACTGATTTCCAGAGTGGTTGTACAAGCCTGCAATCCCACCAACAATGGAGGAGTGTTCCTCTTTCTCCACATCCTCGCCAGCATCTGCTGTCACCTGAATTTTTGATCTTAGCCATTCTCACTGGTGTGAGGTGGAATCTCAGGGTTGTTTTGATTTGCATTTCCCTGATGATTAAGGATGTTGAACATTTTTTCAGGTGCTTCTCTGCCATTCGGTATTCCTCAGGTGAGAATTCTTTGTTCAGTTCTGAGCCCCATTTTTTAAGGGGGTTATTTGATTTTCTGAGGTCCACCTTCTTGAGTTCTTTATATATGTTGGATATTAGTCCCCTATCTGATTTAGGATAGGTAAAGATCCTTTCCCAGTCTGTTGGTGGTCTTTTTGTCTTATAGACAGTGTCTTTTGCCTTGCAGAAACTTTGGAGTTTCATTAGGTCCCATTTGTCAATTCTCGATCTTACAGCACAAGCCATTGCTGTTCTGTTCAGGAATTTTTCCCCTGTGCCCATATCTTCAAGGCTTTTCCCCACTTTCTCCTCTATAAGTTTCAGTGTCTCTGGTTTTATGTGAAGTTCCTTGATCCACTTAGATTTGACCTTAGTACAAGGAGATAAGTATGGATCGATTCGCATTCTTCTACATGATAACAACCAGTTGTGCCAGCACCAATTGTTGAAAATGCTGTCTTTCTTCCACTGGATGGTTTTGGCTCCCTTGTCGAAGATCAAGTGACCATAGGTGTGTGGGTTCATTTCTGGGTCTTCAATTCTATTCCATTGGTCCACTTGTCTGTCTCTATACCAGTACCATGCAGTTTTTATCACAATTGCTCTGTAGTAAAGCTTTAGGTCAGGCATGGTGATTCCACCAGAGGTTCTTTTATCCTTGAGAAGAGTTTTTGCTATCCTCGGTTTTTTGTTATTCCAGATGAATTTGCAAATTGCTCCTTCTAATTCGTTGAAGAATTGAGTTGGAATTTTAATGGGGATTGCATTGAATCTGTAGATTGCTTTTGGCAAGATAGCCATTTTTACAATGTTGGTCCTGCCAATCCATGAGCATGGGAGATCTTTCCATCTTCTGAGATCTTCTTTAATTTCTTTCTTCAGGGACTTGAAGTTTTTATCATACAGATCTTTCACTTCCTTCGTTAGAGTCACGCCGAGATATTTTATATTATTTGTGGCTATTGAGAAGGGTGTTGTTTCCCTAATTTCTTTCTCAGCCTGTTTATTCTTTGTGTAGAGAAAGGCCATTGACTTGTTTGAGTTAATTTTATATCCAGCTACTTCACCGAAGCTGTTTATCAGGTTTAGGAGTTCTCTGTTGGAATTTTTAGGGTCACTTATATATACTATCATATCATCTGCAAAAAGTGATATTTTGACTTCCTCTTTTCCAATTTGTATCCCCTTGATCTCCTTTTGTTGTCGAATTGCTCTGGCTAATACTTCAAGTACTATGTTGAAAAGGTAGGGAGAAAGTGGGCAGCCTTGTCTAGTCCCTGATTTTAGTGGGATTGCTTCCAGCTTCTCTCCATTTACTTTGATGTTGGCTACTGGTTTGCTGTAGATTGCTTTTATCATGTTTAGGTATTGGCCTTGAATTCCTGATCTTTCCAGAACTTTTATCATGAATGGGTGTTGGATCTTGTCAAATGCTTTTTCTGCATCTAACGAGACGATCATGTGGTTTTTGTCTTTGAGTTTGTTTATATAATGGATTACATTGATGGATTTTCGTATATTAAACCATCCCTGCATCCCTGGAATAAAACCTACTTGGTCAGGATGGATGATTGCTTTAATGTGTTCTTGGATTCGGTTAGCGAGAATTTTATTAAGAATTTTTGCATCGATGTTCATAAGAGAAATTGGTCTGAAGTTCTCTATCTTTGTTGGATCTTTCTGTGGTTTAGGTATCAGAGTAATAGTGGCTTCATAAAATGAGTTGGGTAGAATACCTTCTACTTCTATCTTGTGAAAAAGTTTGTGCAGAACTGGAGTTAGATCTTTGAAGGTCTGATAGAACTCTGCACTAAACCCGTCTGGTCCTGGGCTTTTTTTGGCTGGGAGACTATTAATAACTGCTTCTATTTCTTTAGGGGATATGGGACTGTTTAGAAGGTCAACTTGATCCTGATTCAACTTTGGTACCTGGTATCTGTCCAGAAATTTGTCCATTTCGTCCAGGTTTTCCAGTTTTGTTGAGTATAGCCTTTTGTAGAAGGATCTGATTGTGTTTTGGATTTCTTCAGGATCTGTTGTTATGTCTCCCTTTTCATTTCTGATTTTGTTAATTAGGATTTTGTCCCTGTGCCCTTTAGTGAGTCTAGCTAAGGGTTTATCTATCTTGTTGATTTTCTCAAAGAACCAACTCCTCGTTTGGTTAATTCTTTGAATAGTTCTTCTTGTTTCCACTTGGTTGATTTCACCCCTGAGTTTGATTATTTCCTGCCGTCTACTCCTCTTGGGTGAATTTGCTTCCTTTTTTTCTAGAGCTTTTAGATGTGTTGTCAAGCTGCTAGTATGTGCTCTCTCCCGTTTTTTCTTGAAGGCACTCATAGCTATGAGTTTCCCTCTTAGAAATGCTTTCATTGTGTCCCAAAGGTTTGGGTACGTTGTGGCTTCATTTTCATTAAACTCTAAAAAGTCTTTAATTTCTTTCTTTATTCCTTCCTTGACCAAGGTATCATTGAGAAGAGTGTTGTTCAGTTTCCATGTGAATGTTGGCTTTCTGTTATTTATTTTGTTATTGAAGATCAGCCTTAGTGCATGGTGATCTGATAGGATACATGGGACAATTTCAATATTTTTGAATCTGTTGAGGCCTGATTTGTGACCTATTATGTGGTCAATTTTGGAGAAGGTACCATGAGGTGCTGAGAAGAAGGTATATCCTTTTGTTTTAGGATAAAATGTTCTGTAGATATCTGTCAGATCCATTTGTTTCATCACTTCTGTTAGTTTCAGTGTGTCCCTGTTTAGTTTCTGTTTCCATGATCTGTCCATTGGTGAAAGTGGTGTGTTGAAGTCTCCCACTATTATTGTGTGAGGCGCAATGTGTGCTTTGAGCTTTACTAAAGTTTCTTTAGTGAATGTGGCTGCTCTTGTATTTGGAGCATAGATATTCAGAATTGAGAGTTCCTCTTGGAGGATTTTACCTTTGATGAGAATGAAGTGTCCCTCCTTGTCTTTTTTGATGACTTTGGGTTGGAAGTCAATCTTATCAGATATTAGGATGGCTACTCCTGCTTGTTTCTTCATACCATTTGCTTGGAAAATTGTTTTCCAGCCTTTCATTCTGAGGTAGTGTCTATCTTTTTCTCTGAGATGAGTTTCCTGTAAGCAGCAAAATGTTGGGTCTTGTTTGTGTAGCCAGTTTGTTAGTCTATGTCTTTTTATTGGCGAGTTGAGACCATTGATGTTAAGAGATATTAAGGAAAAGTAATTGTTGCTTCCTGTTATTTTAGTTGTTAAAGGTGGCATTCTGTTCTTGTGGCTGTCTTCTTTTAGGTTTGTTGAGGGATTACCTTCTTGTTTTTTCTAGGGCGTTGTTCCCGTTCTTGTATTGGTTTTTTTCTGTTATTATCCTTTGAAGGGCTGGATTCGTGGAGAGATAATGCGTGAATTTGGTTTTGTCGTGGAATACTTTGGTTTCTCCCTCTATGATAATTGAGAGTTTGGCTGGGTATAGTAGCCTGGGCTGCAGTTTGTGTTCTCTTAGTGTCTGTATAACATCTGTCCAGGCTCTTCTGGCTTTCATAGTCTCTGGTGAAAAATCTGGTGTAATTCTGATAGGCTTGCCTTTATATGTTACTTGACCTTTTTCCCTTACTGCTTTTAGTATTCTATCTTTATTTAGTGCATTTGATGTTCTGATTATTATGTGTCGGGAGGAATTTCTTTTCTGGTCCAGTCTATTTGGAGTTCTGTAGGCTTCTTGTATGTTCATATGCATCTCATTCTTTAGATTTGGGAAGTTTTCTTCAATAATTTTGTTGAAGATGTTTGCTGGACCTTTGAGTTGAAAATCTTCATTCTCATCCACTCCTATTATCCGTACGTTTGGTCTTCTTATTGTGTCCTGGATTTCCTGGATATTTTGAGTTAGGATCTTTTTGCATTTTCCATTTTCTTTGATTGTTGTGCCGATGTTCTCTATGGAATCTTCTGCACCTGAGATTCTCTCTTCCATCTCTTGTATTCTGTTGCTGATGCTCAAATCTATGGTTCCAGATTTCTTTCCTAGGGTTTCTATCTCTAGTGTTGCCTCGCTTTGAGTTTTCTTTATTGTGTCTACTTCCCTTTTTAGGTCTAGTATGGTTTTGTTCATTTCCATCACCTGTTTGTATGTTTTTTCCTCTTTTTCTGTAAGGACTTCTACCTGTTTGATTGTGTTTTCCTGTTTTTCTTTAAGGACTTGTAACTCTTTAGCAGTGTTCTCCTGTATTTCTTTAAGTGATTTATTAAAGTCCTTCTTGATGTCCTCTACCATCATCATGAGATATGCTTTTAAATCTAGGTCTAGGTTCTCAGGTGTGTTGGGGTTCCCTGGACTGGGCGAAGTGGGTGTGCTGGGTTCTGGTGATGGTGAGTGGTCTTGGTTCCTGTTAGTAAGATTCCTCCGTTTACCTTTCGCCATCTGGTAATCTCTGGAGTTAGTAGTTATAGTTGACTCTGTTTAGAGATTGTTCTTCTGGTGATTCTGTTACCGTCTATCAGCAGACCTGGGAGACAGATTCTCTCCTCTGAGTTTCAGTGCTCAGAGCACTCTCTGCTGGCAAGCTCTCTTACAGGGAAGGTGCGCAGATATCTTGTATTTGGACCTCCTCCTGGCCGAAGAAGAAGGCCCAAAACAGGACCTTTCTCAGACAGTGTGTTGCTTTGGCAGTTCCCAGGTGGTACAGACTCTCACCTAAGCAGACTAAATTCCTAAGTTCCTTGGAGTCCCGGGACCAAGATGGCGACCGCTGCTGCTGTGGCTTAGGCCGCCTCCCCAGCCGGGTGGGCACCTGTCCTCCGGTCCGGAAGGTGGCCGGCTGTCCCCGGCCCACACAGGGTGCTGCCTCAGCGCCTCTGTGCTTCTGCCTGTTCCAGAAGCTGTCAGGTTCTCTGGCGCACCCTCTCACCTGTTCAGACTAATTTCCTAAGTTCGGCGGGTCCCGGACCAAGATGGCGACCGCTGCTGCTGTCGCTACTCTCTTTTATAGAGCCTTTTCCTGATACCTGACATAGATATAGAAGAGTCTTGTCTCTTTTAGGAGTTTTATAACTTTTAATTTTCTTTTTTATTTTGGCATCCTTGAAATGGTGGTGGTGGTGTTTAGTACTCCCCTTCTAGGGAACACTTGCAGGGAACATGAGTCTGCAAAGATTCCCACATGTGTATAGAGTGGCACTTTCACTTGACTTTCCAAACATTGTACATCTTTATCATTAGTAGCCAAACACACAGTATATGTGCATGTCACAGGAAGCGCAGGCGTTTACCTCTTGTGCATGGTCTTGATTGACATAAAGTCATGGATACCCCACAAATTTGTTTCTTTATAGAAATTTCAGGAAAATTTCGGTAATAACGTAGGTGACTTAGTGTAATTTCTAAAAGCATTTTAAGACTTATACCCAATAGGACCTCACACTTTGTTCTTTGTAGGTGCAAGTTCATGGGATATTATACACGAATTACAGTGTAATGGGGTGACTGTTTTGCAGTTGCTGTATTGTCAACCCACAGAAAAGTCAGAAAGCACATCATTGTTTAATAGTTTTGAAAACATAAATGGAACACTTCAACTGCAATCACTTCAAAAGTATCTAAAATTATATGCTATGTTATATAATTTTTTAGACAATTTTCTTATTGTTATAAGATAATAGAACTTCCTGTTACTCATCCTGTCTATAAGGAGCCCCTCGTTTCACATGAATATTACACTACATTTCTTTTGGAACGAGCAAACTGATTTCCACAGCGTTTAAGACATGCTGTGGTTACCAGTAAGTTTTTGTTTATGAACAGTATTTAATTTGCTTAATCTTTGGGGCTAAATTGTAGCAAATATTTCCAAAACTGCCTGTAAACTATTTATTATAGGTGTAGATACAGCATAATGCATTGTTCAATATTTACTGAAAACAATGTGTGAGTGCAAAGGCTAGTACACCCACCTAGTAAAGCAGTCTTTCATTAAGAAACCACACAGTGCTTCTTATTTCAGGAAAACAACCCAGGGTTACTCTTACCTACAGTTAAAAGCATCCACTACTCTCAGCCTAGTAACTTGTTTTCTGCCAAGTATTAGGGTCTATTCATCCCCCAAAGGAAAAAAAAAAACAAAACAAAAGTAAAACAAAACTGGATTAGGGATATGTGCCAGAGATAAATTGCTTGCCTAGCATATGGGAGATCTGGGTTCAATCATATTACCACAAGGGGCTGCGGTGACATAAAAGAAAGAGGGGAAAGATGATATACTCAAAAAAGAATTTACTAACAGAATGCCAAAATTAAGCATACGTTTTAGAACAAATTCTCCTATCATAAATTTTATAGGCAAGACCTGGATTATGTTAGGAGATAAAAATCATATGTACTAAAGTAATTTTTCTTCAAAAGAATAGTAATTTTACTTACAAAAGAGAAAATGGATGCTTTAATCTATGTTTTGTTGCAATGTGCTTTTTTTTTTTCTTCCAGATACTTTTTGTGAGAAATAAAGATAAAAATGAAAAAAAGAGTGAGGGGTTTGGAAGACAACAAATAAAGCTATAGGAAAAATAAGAAAACTTAGATGTCCAAATACAGCATCTAATTGTGTTGAAGAGCAAAAGATAAAATAATTCAAGACTGTGTGTATATGCTTTGTTGTAGGAGCAAAGCCTGCATCCTCTAATTGGTGAGACTCCTGCTTACTGAGCCACAAGCACACTATGTAAAATCAAATAAATTCAATTTTATGCTACTATAATCTTCTTCACCTCTGAGTATGGATTAGGATATATTTATTTTCCTTAACTATCAAGGAAATCATATGGACTATGTAATTGTCAAAGTACCACATAAAATATAAGTATTTCACTTTTCAATGTTCAGAAGCAGAATAACTTTATGTACACTTTTTTGGAAACATTTTTAGAGAAAAATTGACAGGAGAAACCAGAGAGGAGAGAGAAGGAGAGAGAGAGAGAGAGAGAGAGAGAGAGAGAGAGAGAGAGAGAGAGAGAGAGAGAGAGCCCAGTTGTGTTTGATATTTTTTAAGCTAACAAAAGTAAAACATAGCTTTTAATATTTTTTCTCTTTCCATGTTTATTTTGTGTAAGATCTCATTGAAACAAGACAAGAAAAAGAAAATCTACTTTAGGAAACCTTTTTCTTCTCAGTTGAAAGAAAGGTTTGAAGTGCCCTGAAGGCGATTTCCAGAGTAACTTTTGTTTTATTTTTAAATAGCAATTTCTTTGAGATTCAAAAACAACAAAACCTATCTGTATGTTGCTACAGTTCCCAGTGGTGTGGGGTAGGTGTCCCTTCCCAGAGGTGGACAATAGATTAAGGAAGGGAAGTGCTCCAAGTATGGAGATTCCAAATTCAAGACTATGGGCCTTGGATCTGGTGCTGACAATCAGAGATCAAAGGAGCCAGAAGGCGCCTATGATGAGCAGTACCTGCTTGGCTCTGCTTCTGAGTTTACCAGTGCCAGAATTTTTAAATATTCTCCAACATGAGAAGACTTTATTTAAATTTAGATTTGTTAGTAAGAATTTTCTTACACAGAAAAATGAATTAGTACATAACCTTCAATTAGTTCAGTTTGATCTGTTTGGACTCATAGAATTTGTGGTCTGAATGGTCTTGTGTGTTAGTACTTTGAGTAAGGCTTTAGGTTTGGTTTTTTTCTTTTCCTTTTTGATGCTGTATTTTACTTTCTTGTACAGTGATATCACAACAATTTGTTTGGTTGGCTTTGGAAAACAAAGTAGTTTGATAGCAGCAGTAATACCACAATACAGTTTTCTCTACACACCTTTTTTTTTTTAATACTCTCACTGATATTTTACCATTGTATGTGTGCGCCAGTGGAATTTGGGGACAACTACATACATCTGAAGACCTTTAAAGATCTATGCACATTACACAGCAGTTACAGCATCCCTGGGGGCCAACACAAACAGAACAAGCTTGTATTTCTAGCTCCTCCTTTTGCTGAAATATTGGTGGCTATAACCTGACACTAAGATTCCATTCTGGAGACCCTTGTTTGCCAGTAAGATTGATCTTGTGTTCTAGCCACTTGTATTCTGTCTTTCATCAAGTGCCTATTCGAGTCTATTTTCCTTGTCTTTTTCTGTCCGTGTTGTGTGTGCATGGCCAGATTCCTTTCCAGTATCACATGTTGGCATTATCTTTCTTCTATATCCTGTGATAATGGCTTATTTTGTCTGTATTGCCTTTAACGATTAAAGACCAAAAGACTCATTTATGTTTTAGTGATTTTTCTATTATATTTAGATTTTTCTCTTTTTCTCAAAGTACTAACATATTCTTCTATTGTGGAAGTCCATTAAAAATTAAACTCAGAGCTTTGGGGGATTGCTTTAATAACAAGATTATTGCAGATTTGAGGCTAGCCTGGACTACATAGCCATTGTTCCAGGGAAATTTCATTGTATGTTACTCTCATACGACTTACTCCCATCAGGGTTTTACTATGTATGTCTAATATCCTCCCGTGTTCCTTTTTATATAGTGTGATTGTTACATAATAATTTAGTTTTACATGTACCTACACAAAACTTTTCTACTTACTTTTTTCTACTTCTTGAGAAATTTGATCATTCCTGTAATTATTTCAATATGAATCTTCACTCAAATTTTCATTTAACATATCCACATATGCATAGCTCTCTGATTCTTGGGGCACTGTCTGTCCTTGTCTCAGGGTCAGGCTATCTTAATTATTGAAACCTAATATTCTAATATCTATGTGCATGAATATTTTAAAAAAATCACACATTGATATCCATATAAAAGTGTGGGTTAAATGGTCACATGGTACCACAGTGCTAAATGTTTAGCTTATGACTAAATGAAATGAGCTTACATATTTGATCTCTACAGTATTGTTTTTTCTACTCCATATTTACTCCACATAACATTTGTGTGGTTCTGTGAGACCACTCAATAAAATCCTGCCCAATTTGTCATAGTTTGTGATATACTAGTAAAAATATGACAGTATTTTTAATGATACTCAAAATAATTTTGGTGACTTATTAGAGATATATGAAATTCAACTGATTTTTTTCTATGTCTTACAACATTGTTAAATTTTTGCCAATACAAATATTTTAACAGCAAACTCTTAGGTATTTCCTTTGACTATGTTCTTGTTGCTTTTATTAGAACCTATAGAGTCATACTATATACCCTTGTTATATGGATGACCTATTATATCATTGTCCATTAGAAGCAATTCTAGACACCATTCCTCGCTCTGGGTCTCAGAGGGAACACTTTCAAATTAGGCATAGTGTTTATAATATAGCTACATAGGTACTTTATTTTTTAAGAATTTCCCTAGCACTTTCTAACATTTTTGTAATTAATTTTCATTTTTTAACAGATTTTATCTATCCGCATAAGCATGTCTATGTGGTATTTTCCCTCTTACAATCTTCAGATGAAAATATGAAGATTGGATGGCTAATGTTAAGACAGCTTGTACTTTCTGGTACAAATCTAACGTAGTCATTGGATATTATCCTTTTTATTTTTACATCCCCAGATTTGTAAACATTCTAAGCATGTGTTTTGCACCTTTGCTCGTAAGTGAGCTAAGCTTGTATGTAACATTCCACTGATGTTTTTCTTGTGATGACTTTGTCACTATTCCGAAAGGCTTCACTGTGCCAAGATTTTTATAAATTATAACGATGATTGCTATGACTCTAGGTGAAGTGACTGAATTAACAGTCAAGGAATTTAGATTTTAAAAATGTAATAAGTATTGCTCATTATACAGTCGTAGTATAGGTTTTTTTTTAATTCAAAAGCCTATCATGATTATCAACTGCCTATCAATTTTTGATATCTCTAGATTAGTTACTTCTTTTTAGAATGAAATAATATCAAAACAAGTCTCCCATACCAGATAATCCTCCATTCCATTCAATGTATGTTAAAAGGTTGTCTTTATATCCCCAGCCATTAAAGGCACTTAGGATGGCTATGATTTGCTTAAGAAAATGAGGGATTTTATTTCTTGATGACTTTGCCATGGACATATGAATATTTACCAACTTGGCCAGCAATTAAAGAAGGGGGTTAGAGGCAGACAGAACATGCATAAAGCCAATACTATCTAATGTTGAAAGTAAAGGGAGAGCTGTGGGAAGAGGAGAGGAAGCTAGAACTAGATTTAGATTTAGTTAATTATTGTGCAAATTGATCTATGGTAAATCACAATCCTGTGTTTAGCACAGTATTAGCTACTAGCAGTGCCTATGCTGCCTTAAGGTTTCTATTCTGGCAATAATTTATTGATGTGTGTGACTTGAGATCTTAGGAGCAATTTTTTGTTTTCAAATCCAATTCTTAATTCCATAATCACTTGAGAATCGGTGCGTGGTACTTTGAAAGAAATATGTCTTAACTCTGCTTAGTTGTTTTGAGAGAAACTAATGTAAGGATGAGAAACTGTTTCTCTCAAATGGATTAGATTTTGATAGTGGCTATAGCAAGAAGCCCACACATACAAGTATTAAAAGTAGTTTACACACACGCATATATACATTTTCCCAAAATCTAAGCTAGAAATACCAAGTGAACAATATCCCAGGAAGATAAGAGATTGTGAACACAAAAGTACAGGTTTGGAGTGACACACCCTCCTTTTGCTTCAAACACTTCAACTAATTCAGATGTACACTAAGTTAAATAGTTACCTATTTCTCTTGTCTAGTGGTAAGAGAGTCTACAGTGTAAGGAGACTTTGTTACAAATGGCACTTCTATTATGGCAGAAAAGAAATTATTTGTAGTTGATAACTTACAGTCTCTTCTAGGCTGCCTGCCAATCACAGTTTAAAGTCAGTGTATGTGTCAGAAAAGAAACATGTAATAACTCCTTAGAACAGAATTTTGTAACAGTTTTCAGAATTTTCTGTGTCATTCAAGGTTTGTGATATGATATATTTATAAAAAAGGTAGTGATTCACAGTTACAAAGAAGAAAATTCCCACTGCCTACATGCCTTAGAAAATCATAATATCATGTTACGTTGTGTAGTATATTTTATATACCTAATTTGCTTTAAATTGAATATGTATTCATGGCTTTCATGCCCATACCTGCCTTTCATCTGCAGGGAGTCTCTATTCCCGAGATGGCTCTACAAGGTTCTTTAATACTCAAAACTGTCTCCTGTCAACCGAAGAGTCTTTCATAGACATTAAAAGAACTGAGAGATTGTTAGATGATTGTTGCAAACTTTTATGTTTTCTGATATTGAACTTTAGGGATACATTATTATTAAGTTCTTATATGGAGAGAAGCATGTCACTGAATACAGACAAATACAAAGCAAATAAGAAACATGCTGAAATTAAAATAAGTTTTAAAAGGGAAACTCCATATTTTCTATGCTTCTTTGTATTTTATGAACAGTAGCTAAAGAAAATTTCTCCCTATGGTATGTTGTAAAATTCATTCTAATTGAAACTCTGTTAGAATGATAATAAATGGCACAGGCACACGTTAGGTTCAACTGGCAATAAATGTGTCATATTATTCCCTTTGTAACCTGTGAATGCAGAGGTTTACTTTGATTTTAATGCACATGCACGTCTTTTTGGAAAGACAGTGTTTTCTATGGCATATTCAACTAATTCAAGTGAGAGGTCAAATGTGTTAGAAGTGTCAGTATTGGAGAGGTAGGGCCACACAAGTCTTTTAGAGCCCAGAAGATGTCACCAGCAACTCTGTATGTTGGACACGGGGTTTCAAGGTTTAGTCTGCATCCTTCTGGGGTTAAATATTGTTCATATATGATTTTTCTGCTCTATAGCTTCACTACATTTGTCCCTTTAGGAAAGCGAATAAATGCCTCATGCTATTGTATGTAAGCTTGTTGTTTTGATTTTATGGAAGACCACACATAACATATTGTCTTGAATATTAGAAGAGACTTCATAGATTAAAATGTGTTGAAACTGTTAAATTGTATGGATTTTTGCTTTAAGAGATGTCCATGAAACTATAGGGCTAAGGCTACAGTGTTAGGATTTGAATGCAAAATGTAATCCGTGCTCCTCAGGTTCATGTATTTGAGTACTTGGTCTCCAAAAGGGAATTATTTGAGGGGATTAAGAAATCTTTAAGAGGTAGGATCTAATTGAACATGTATCACTAGACATAAGGTACTTATGGTTTATAGTCTGACTTATCCACACTTACATCTCTGCTTCTTGGTCCATAGCTCTTGCTGCCACTGCCAAGAACTGCTCTAGTACCATGACTTGTTATCCATTATATACAGGTTACATCTTCCCAATGTAAATTGTTACCTGATATTTGGTTTCATCCTTGAGAAAAGTAACCAATCCCTTATGTAATAAACATTATCAGCAGTTACTATCATCTCCAAATTTAGTGTTATTCATTGTAAAATTTTCAGTTGACTGAGCAATTATATGAATATTATAATGATATGAAACATATAAACATCATTTGTCTTTATATTTGATTTTCCCAAATTGTTGAGAATAGGGTAATTATGCTAATGTGTTTGTTTGTTTGTTTGTTTTTGCTCATCTTAATTTGACGCAATTACATTTCTGGACACTAAATACTAGATGCTTTGTTGCTTATATGAATGCCTTATGACACCCAACCTAACATTTACCCATAAAGTAGTACTTGCATGTTGACTTCTTATTCAACAAGGTTACTAGCAGTAAGTCGAAAAGTAAACTAAAACAAATTAAAACAAAATATAATAATACTGTGATAAACTGCTAATGCTCCTAATCACTTTATTATTTTATAGGTCTTAGAAATAATATTGCTTATGCCATATAGGCTCCATTTTACATTTATATTTATATATTTTTTATTTATTGTTACTTATTGAGACAAGATTGCTAGTGTGGATTGCCTTCCAGTTTAATACGTAACCAAGTATGACTTTATCCTGATATTCCTGCATGTACATCCCAAGTTTTGTGTGATACTTGTAATCAAACTCAGAGATTCACAAATGCTAACAAAACATACGATTAGCCACAGCCTCTTATTTCAAATCTATTTCAACTCTCTATGAAGCCCCTCTTAACTCTTGTGGGTTATGATTAGTTGTTCATGTTCTGTACTTTTTCATGGGACTTATTTAAGGATTACAAAACATGGAGCCTGTACACTTAGACCTTATTAAATCCAGTGTGAGTTCTCACCCTTTAGCTCTCAAACTACTTCAAATTACCAAATCTGACTGAGAACATCCTTAAGATGTTTCTGTTTTGTGTCTCTTTTTCTTACAGAATCTAACAAAATAGAAATCAAAATAAACATCTTCAACCTTTATTTACGGAAGGTTTGCATGAATATCATGAAAAGTCATACCAATTTCACAATTGGAAAGTCTCACAACTGATGCTGTTTTCGATTTCAGACAATGTTGTACAGTTGACTCGAGAGAAGGAGGGATTCTATAATGTAGCTCTGAAACATTCTGTTAAGTTCTTTTGATAGAAAAACTAAAAATAGGCAAAGAAACATGTATTCTAAAAAAATCAATAAGACTTTAATATCATGGTCTTTCTGACAGAAAACAAAAACCATAGAACTATTTTGACCATGCTTTTGGTCCCTTGGCAGTTGGGTACCATTGACCTTCCGCTCCAATGTTTTTGCATGTACTTCTCAGCTTTGCATCTACAGTTGCCTGGGAATTTCCATATTTCTGCACTACACTGGTGAACTGCTGATAAAATTCAGGCCAAATAATTATATTAGTGTTACCTCCAGCTTTGCAATGTTCCTCCTGCTGCCGTGTTTGCTGTTATTTATCTTTAAACATTGACTCAAATGTCACCTTCCCTGTGACACATTAGTCACTCGTTTATTTTCCCTCTGATGTGCTTCACACATAATTTTGTTTTTTTCACAGCCAAACAGATATTAATTACGACCTGCAAGGCAAGATGTCTACAAAATAGTACTCTATTCTCTTTGAACGAAAGTTATTTTTACTGTAAGCTTTAGATATTCAAATTCACTGGAAAACACATGTCTACCTTATTAGGCATTCTTCCCTGATGCTGATTTCTTTCCAGAGTTTGGGAGAATTCTTATTGCTCTAGCAATGGGGTATGACTTTCTGATGAGTGCTCTTGTCTGCTGATGTTCTTCCTGATATTTCTAATGTCTGCTGCTGTACTTGTTGGGCGTTTGTCACCTGCTCTTATACCAACTTGAGTGCTAGGGACATAGTAATTATTACTGGACATAGTAATATACCTGTCCACAGTCAGTTTTAGAAGACCTTTCTCCTGTCACTGATTGTGTTAATAGATTTAGGCCTCCTCTATCTATGTGGGGAAAACTGATTTAAGAGCATTTTTCAACATGTTTCCTGCTTTCCAAATTTCCAAGTAATTTTACTGCAAAAGCCATTTTCCTGAAAAGTAAGATTTACAAAATTCAAATTACTGGTAAGCTTTTTTTTTTTCAATTTATTTCTTGCATTAGTACTATTCTGAGTTCTTGGAGTGTAGGAAATATTTCTGTCTTCTTGGAAATGCAGTAGAAAGTACAGATCTGAGAGAAAAAGAAAAACCATAACACTGAGTTGTACTAAAATATCCAGTCATATATGCACTGGCCACACATGTTTTACTTTGTGTTGCATTTTAACTCTTCCTCATAATGAATGGCTTGGGTCTTGGAACCCTGGCTAGATATTGACAGGATAGACATTCAGACACACGTTAAAGCCAGGCTCAGTTGCAGTTGGTTACATAGGCAAGACAGAACCTCAGTATATTTATATACAGTGCACAGGAGCAAGGGTTACTATTATAGGATATGTGAACTTGTTTCTCATTAGGATGTGGCTCAGTTGTTAGCACACGCCTTTAATCCCCCTGGCTGAAATACAGACATAGCCTTAGTATTCACCTTTCATCCCAAACAGTGAAGGAAAAGTTAGTTCGTAGAAGAAAACACCCATATTGGAAAGTGATCTCTAACTCAGTGGCAGAAAAATTACGAATCAGAGAAAAATTTGAACAAAAAAAGATTATACCCAACTCTCAGGAGAAGAGAGAAGAAAGGGAAACCACTTATGGGAGTTTTAGACTGTACAGGGCAAAGACTACAGAAGGAATACAGTAAAGTTTGTGGCGAGCAGGACAGTAGAGTTGAGAGGAAGAGGGGAACAGCAGAGGGAGAAGGACACTGTTTGACCTGGGAGAATTTAAAGAAAAGGATGGTAGAGAGAACAAATTGACACATGTAAAGACAGAATGAGCAAGAGAATAAGGAGCCAGAAGAGTATTAAGGAGTGCTTGAGTTAATTTGAGGCCAAGCACAGCAATTCCAAGGCTAAGAGAAAAGCTAGACTTGAATAAGTCAGCTTGGAGAGGAGTTTGAGCCAGAACAGCTGAGTTGAATAGGCCAGCCAGAGGCAAGAAAGGAGAATAAAGGGTGAACTTATTCAGCAATAAGTCAAAACATTCTAGGGCTAGGTTAGGTAAGATTGTATAGAGGCTAAAAGCTTCTAGAACTAGGCCTAGATTAGCAAACAGAGACAGTAAGCCTGGGAGATGACAGTTACTCATGACAATTAAAGATACTTCTACAGATTAGCTACTCTGGGTAGAAGGTGTCTGCAGGTAAGCAGTCTTAAACGGTAAAGATCCTGAAGGAGGACACTGTGCTTGCAGTCTTTTGTATCCACTAATCATTATTCATAAGCATACATATTGGCACTCTCAAGGAAAAGCTTTTCTATTTCTCTCTATTTCTCTTACCCTGGTAAGACTGCCACTCCCTTAGGACTGAGGCATTAGAGTCCTTGACATGGCCAAGCCTATGCCAACAATGCACATTCACTCAGACCTTCAGTACTCAGAGCTTTCTTTGCTCTCTACAGAACCCCATTCACAAGTCCAGATGCATACCTACGGGGATTCACTCCTTTCCTCAATTCTAAATAGCAAAACCTTAATGTAATGAGGTTCAAGTACCAAGAATAGTGATCATCATAGAGTATGTCTGACCTCTATAAATGTTTCATCTAGGAGGCTAAGAAGTATGGTTAAAGTATTTTAAGTAGCATTACACTTACTGTGTCTTAATTCTATTTTTTTTAAAAGAGTATGAGCTTTCCTGTTCTTTATGATTTGAGTTATAGAACTCAAGGACTGAAGACCATAGATAAAATATTGATGCCCTTCTCTAAGGATTTTAATATACTAAACAAGATTTTAATAAACTAGGAATGTTCACTGAATATCAATGCATGTTCTTTAGTAAGGCACTGAGAGGAATAATAACTCTACTTTAAACCTAGAATTGTTCATAAAAAGTTTCATTTCTTAGTGCTGAAAAAAAAAACCCATGCAATCCAAAGTCCAGTATATGCACACTAATGTATTTGAATCAACTGCAGCTTCTTTAGTATTAACTGCTACTGTATATATACAGTATGTCATAGGTACTAAGTTTGACTCAGTACCCTAGAACTAGTTATTTTTCTTTATATTTCTATATACAGAATTCAAAACACAGAGTTAATTATTGTATAGCTTGAAGGAAGAGAAGTTCCTACTTGTTCCAATATATAATATATGGATTGTATCATGGAATTCTCCTTATTCATTTTCTAGTCTCAGAAATTCAGAATTAACATTTCAGTTCAGGAAATAAGTTAAAATTTCCAAAAACAAATTCCATTTCTCTACTGTCTCTGAATTCATTATTTTGTATCTTTTTTAAGAACAGTTATTTTTCAGATTATAATTAGCACTATTTGTATTAGTACACGTGGTTAACTTGGGGATGTTTTAGCAATATTTTTTCTCTTGACTTGACGTAAATATGCTTTTCATTTTTAGGTGGCCATAGCCATGGTGAAGGGCTGTATCCCCTCTCCTTAGCATGAGTGCTTACATTCCAAGATTTGTTATGCTGTTGAATATTACTGAACGTTTGAGACTTCTCTACTTCTGTGCCTATGCTTAACTTGTGTCACTGGCCATGGATAACAAGCAAATTAGAATGTTGGCATCCTAGGTCCTTGACAGGGAAGCTTCTGTGTCAAGAATTTTCTACTCTATTAATATTGTCAAGTAGCTGTTTTCTGACATCCTTAAATACACAAATACATTTACTATGGTTTGAAGAAATACCACTCAACCCATCAGAGGGAAAACCAATCTGCTGGTTAACAGAGTTTTTCAGTACATAAATATTATATTCAGAAGATGTAGAGTAGTGTTCATTAAACTATCCACCTATTTTATAAAACTGGGGATTTTTTCCTAATCTATATTTAACTATCTTGATATATTTCAGTAGTGTGAAGATAGTGATGTGTTTTAAAAACCCTCAATTCCTCTTCAAGTTTGGCATACCTTTTTTAGTTATTGTTGTTGTTATTTCTATTTAAAAAAATTTGTAGTTTGTTGGCAATGCAAATGTCAAGAGTGATAACAACCACTGGCTTCCAACTTCAAGAAGAGAGCTACTGATAAAATTGGAATTAACCAGCATCAATCTTTTAAAATAATTTTTTTAATATTAGGTATTATAGTTAATATAATCATACAGCAGCAATGCTGTTATTTGAAAAGGAAATTTTCATTTGATGTCTCTCAATTTTCATGGATACTTTTGTAGAAATTTGAGGAAACATACCAGAAATTTTTCTGGTCATAATATTAACTATTTATTATTTCATACAAAACTCATTAAAGTAGTATGTTCAGTACATCAGTCTGTGCCTATAGATTAGCATATATTTTCTCATAATTGTGGCAAGCTAATTTGCATCAGTATGTAATCAGAGTCAGGGCTTGTTTCAATTTAGATTCTGAATTGGATAAAATTAGTAATTAAATTCAGATCCAACAGAGTTTGTAAGTTGCATTATTGTGCTTGGAAGGACCAATACATTAGGTTGTGTATTTGTGTATCAAACAGTTTGAAATAATTCTGAAATTTTAACAATATTCAAACTTGTAAAAACAAACAGGCAATACCCCAAGACTTAGTCTCTCTGCAATAATACTATTCTGTCTGTATCTTTCTAACTCTCCTAATTCTTCATTTATTAGGTTTGTTAGGAACAACTTGATTGTGGTTCATCACCTTGTTTTACTTCTATGGAGGACATCTATCAGCTACATTATTTTGATTAAATATGGGGATAGAGTTGTAAAGAGGAAAATGGTCATGATTAACTTTATAGAGACATTCAGATTACAAAAGCTTCATTTTGAGTTTTATTTACATTTGTAGTGACTACTAGTCCTCGGAGTCATTTACTTCCTTTCAGGGTAATTTGTAAGTAGCTCATTGACAAGTAGTGCTCTTGTTATTAAAATTCAAGCCCTTTGGGTGTGTGTGTGCACATGCACAGGCATGCACACACATTGGATGGACAAAAAACAAAAACAAAAACAAAAACAAAAAACAAAAACTCAGTTACTGGATAGGATCTATGGATTGTTCAACATGTCTGTAATGATTTAAAAGTTAAGTGGTTCCCTTGAGTTCTAAATTATATATTCAATCATACATGCAGTAGCATGTTCTAAGTTAGGATAAAGAAGAAATGCTGGTCATCACAATATTAAAAACAATGAAAAAGTAACTCAGACTATTGGTGGAGAGCCTTTACATTATTTAGTATAATAATTTCCATCTTAGCTAGAGAAGTAAGACAATGTGAAAGGGTTCAAGGGAGTGATAATTAGAAAGGAAGAAATCAAAGAAAGTATCTTCATTTGATACACACACACACACACACACACACACACACTCCAAGGTTGAAAAACCTTGTAATGATAACATACACTTTCAACAAAGTAGCAGGATTCAAGATTAACATAGGATGGTCTAACAGTTTCCTTAAGTCAGAGAAAGAGAATTTTTTAGAATAGCCTAAAAAAACCAACCAACCAACCAACCAACCCACCACTACCAACAACAAACTTGAAAGAACTCTAGCCAAGTCAGTGAAAGTCTTGTAAAACAAAAACTTTAAGACACTTAAGATAGAAATTGAAGGAAACATCAGAAGATGGACAAACGGCTCCATGCCCATGGCTCTATAAAATTCATACAAAAGATCAAAAGAAGAAAGGGACCTTCTTGACCTTAATTGGATTTATGTATTGCAGCCAGATATGAATAAACAAAAGCAGTAATCATAGCTGATATATTACTAAATGTGATTAAATATGATGTGTTATTGCTTTTCAATTATGCATTTTTATAATATATCTTATTGGCTGATGATTGCTTCACAGTCATGCCATGTTAGTAATTATAAACTTGTTCTCATTTTAGAACTAATTAAAGTACTCTGAATTAAGTTTGAATACCCATTGTCTTTTCACTGCAATAATGTTCTGAAAAATATTTATATTGCCCCTTAAAAATGTATTTCTCAATCAGATACTGACTAGTTAGCAATTCTTTAGACAGTACAGGAATGGCCCTAATCACATAATAATAATATTTCCACACTGAATTACTTTTAAAGATATGGCCAATACAAGAAAAATCAATGGTATGTTTGGAGTTACAGCTTTGTTTTTGTCTCATAATGCTTTGTCTGTTTGTTTCATTTTTAACCTTACCGTTCCTTTTGCTTATATATTGTGATGTCCATGTATGTGTTCTTATGGGATTTCTTTGCTCATGCCTGTGTCTCTGCTTGTTTTGTTTAGTTCTGATTTGTTCTTAGAGTTCTGGAGTGAATAAAAACAAGAAATCTAGCTAGCTGCTGGAATGACTGCTCTCCGCTTTTTGTGGTGTGGGTGACAAGACTAGATTCTTTTGAGTTGCTGCCACCTTGCCTACCCTGTAACCTGGAATCATGAGCTAAATAAACCTATCACTTCCCTACTGGCTTCTGGATGGTATTTTATCACAGCATCGGGAAATGAACTATGTAGGTTTGAGTATTCCTTATGACTCATGAGTCTTGTCCCCAAAGGTCAAGGTAGTACAAACTTCTGGTGGTAGGAGATAACTGAGGGTTCTTGGTCTTCTGTGACATGCTATGAAGTGAGATTTTGAGAGCAGATCCTTTCCTATTTGCTCATTCTATTTCCTACCTCATGAGCTGATAAGATTGTTGCAATGTACACGCAAGGATAGCCAGGGCTATACAGAGAAACCCTGTCTCAAAATAAATAAATAAATAAATAAATAAATAAATAAATAAATAAATAAAATTTAAAAAAATAGAGAAACCCTGTCTCAAAATAAATAAATAAATAAATAAATAAATTTAAAAAATCCAAAACCAACGCCCCCACCCCCCCAAAAAAAAACCAGAAAGAAGGAAAGAAAGAAAGAAAGAAAGAAAGAAAGAAAGAAAGAAAGAAAGAAAGAAAGGAAGAAAGAAAGGAAGAAAGGAAGAAAGAAAGAAAGAAAGAAAGAAAGAAAGAAAGAAAGAAAGAAAGAAAGAAAGAAAGAAAGAAAGACTGAAGGCCTGGAGAGGTCTGTGTAAACCTGTCTAGCATATTTTTTATTTGTTTGTTTGTTCTGTTTTGTTTTATTTTTGATGGAGGTAGGAGTGGTGGATTGCTGTCACTAAGGAGTGGTGGAGAAAGAATGAACAAATCAGAATCCTAAGTGCTCAGATATGATGTTTTAGAGGCAGTTAAGGTCCTTGCTAAACTAAATTTTACAAAGAAACACCACTGGAGAGGGTGACTGCGGACAGGCAAGATAGCTAGGCACTCAGGAAGCACCTAAACCTGGAGGATGAGATCTCAGAACACTCTGGTGGGAGTGTCTTCTGCCAGGAAGAGGAAATCCCAGAGCTTGAGAGAGAGGAGAATGAACACTTGGGCAAGAAAAGTAAGAATACCTGGCTTGCTAGAGTCAAAGAGCTATTAGCTGACTGTTAAAAACCCACCATGGCCTTTATCTCTGGCCTGTTAGACAAGATCCAGAACATATCAAAACTGAGCATAATCCAGAAGTAAGGGGCCTGACTCAGATGACCGTGCCTTCTCCAACAGGACAATCACCGTCCCCCAACCTTGTAGCAACAACAATCCTGGCAGACCTTGTAGCCATGTCTGGTGCCATGAACAGGGATCCCCGTGCTCAGGCCCAGCAGCCACTTCCCTTGACATTTTTGTGTTTGTTTGTTTGGATGGTTGGTTGCTTTGGTTTGGGTTGGTTTTTGTTTGGTTGTTTGGTTGTGTGTTTTTATGTTTTAGTAAACTTACGGAACTTAAAAAAATTGCTACATATCCAATATACTTTATATAATGAATGAAATATTAACTCTAGGAAACGGTCTGTAATTTCAACATATTTATTTCTTTTCAGGTATGCATTTTTTTCCTAATTAATTTCATTTTGGTTCTTTTCCATTAAGTTGGGAATGTTTGCCTTATATTGATGTCACAAATCCTAAAAAAAAAAAAAATAAAAAAAAAACTAGTCAAGAATAAGAGACCTCTCATCTGCAGGGATACGATCAAGCAATATGCCCACTTGATGTTATGTACCCATTAATAAGAAGCAGTGGCAGGAATAGCAGACATCGGGCTGCATGTCAGAATGACTGCGGTTCTCTCTTAAACAAAATCAGTCTATGACAGAGGCTTGCGAGAGGAGACATATCCTGCTGAGTTAGGAAGAGTCAATGCTGAGGAAATTAAGACTTTGACTTCTGGCAAGTGAAATTGGTAGTTTAGGAGATGTAATTGGTCCAACATAAAGATAAAAATACTTATTGTTAGGATAACATAAATAGATACTGACTATCACTATCAATCCAGAGTTAATTTTCCCTTAAGGGCATTGAAAAGCCATTCAGAATAAGAAGTCAAATTGCGAGCTGGCTTGAGAATACCATCAGGAAATTTGTAACATATAATTAAGTGGGGAAGCATCTTTAAGGCTGTCTGGTACAAATGAGAGTTCTTATCAGAAGCTAAACTCTAAGTTCAGTAATGAAGACCAAAACGAGGCATATAATGAAATATGATTGAGACACATCTATGACTTCTGTGATTGATGTAGTGTTTCTTGGATGAAGTTACTTCAGTTTTATGGTAAATGGGTTAATCAATAATTTTTACTAGGCAAACAGCAATATTAATTGCAATTGCACTGTTTTCAAGAACAGGTAACTAATTTTAGGTATTCTAGCTGCATAAGAACATAATGATAAACATATTACTTTAAACCTTTCTGAAAGATAGGCAGATGTTAAATATTTTGTACAAAAAAATAATTTGTAAAAAAAATTGTTCAAATGTTACTCTGTTAAAAACTACTTTATTTTCCAAAAAAATTACTATTACATAGATACTATTCTTTAAAATGTATTTATTGCTCTTGGGCTAGCTCTAGTCTATCCTTTAAAATGTATTCACAGGGCTAGCTCTGGCCTTAAGCGGTTTATTCACCTCCATTTACTGTTCAACACCCCAAGCCCTCTGCAGACTAAAGCTTCATGAAATATAAACACAGAGCAATTTAACAACTCTCTCAAGAGCACCAATACTACAACAGCTCCATTCATTGAACTTTTCCTCAGCTCCAGTTTCCAAGAAAAAGCATAGCAAGCACTGTTCAATTCCCACAACCACTCCATGAAGTCATTTCTATAGAAACCAAGACTCTGGGACAAAGGGTGAATTGTAAATTGTTAAAGGTCATGGACCTTCTATCAGACAAAGGATCAAAAGCAGTAGTAGTCCAGAGTCACTATCCACTTACAATCAAAATGAAGTTTCCCCCTCTGTTTCTACTTTTCCTTCTTTATTGAAAACCAGCCCTGAACTTAAGGAGTTTTAAACAGCAACATATCTATTTCCTCTCTGAGTCTGAATGTGTTTAGAGTATTAACTAGACGAAGCAGGTTTGAGCTTCTTCATGTGGTACCAATGGGGACCACGGTTGGGAAGCTTCTTCTTTTTTCTTTTTTTTTTTAATTTTTTATTAGTTATTTTCCTCATTTTCATTTCTAATGCTATCCCAAAAGTCCCCCATACCCACCCACCCCCACTCCCCTACCCACCCACTCCCCCTTTTTGGCCCTGGCATTCTCCTGTACTGGGGCATATAAAGTTGCTTAACTAGACAGAGACACCTAAAGTGGCTCTTTCAACATGGGTAGTAGTTATTGGCTAGCTTTTGTTGACTCGATTCATAGATGGCACTGCCAACACAAGCAATTGAGGCATCCTCCAGATAGCATCCCTGCTTGATTTTATTTTATTTTTTTATTTTTTATTTTTTTCCATTTTATTAGGTATTTAGCTCATTTACATTTCCAATGCTATACCAAAAGTCCCCCATACCCACCCACCCCCAATCCCCTACCCACCCACTCCCCCTTTTTGGCCCTGGCGTTCCCCTGTACTGGGGCATATAAAGTTTGCGTGTCCAATGGGCCTCTCTTTCCAGTGATGGCCGACTAGGCCATCTTTTGATACATATGCAGCTAGAGTCAAGAGCTCCGGGGTACTGGTTAGTTCATAATGTTGTTCCGCCTATAGGGTTGCAGATGTTCTTATATATGTCTAGTGGAAACATCCTTAACACAAGCCAGCAAGAAATGCAAATCTTTTACGACTCTTCTTTATTCATTCATTGTTAGTATCAAACTGTGTATTATATTGGTAAGAAAAGTTGTACACTGAGACTAGACTCAACAGAAAGGGAAATAGATCATGTATTTTGAGGACAAATGGCCCAAAATATTGTAGCCATTTTTAACTTACCGTTTCATTAATGTATTACGATACTACATAATTGTTGCTTTTAAGGAAAAATTGACTTGTTCCTTATATTTTAATGTCATGAAATCAAATTCCATCTAGATCTGCTCAGTGCTATTAAATTCTAGATTTGTATATACTTTAAAAATCACAAAAAGGAAGGTATGTAACACTATGTATTTAAATGGTAGCTCTAAAATTTATATTTAATGATATCCTGAGATACTAGATAAATGAAGATATTTAAAATCATTTTTTATAATGATAGTCTTTTTTTTTTCCTGAGACAGGGTTTCTCTGTATGTTAGACCCTGGCTAAACTCACTTTGTAGATCAGGCTGGCTTCAAACTCAGAAATCCGCCTGCCTCTGCCTCCCGAGTGCTGGGATTAAAGGTGTGTACCACCACGCCTGGGCATAGTCTTATTTTTTAAGTAATATTTTCTTATGTTAGGATATTATTGATGTTAAACAATTTCTTCCTATAGTTTTCTTTTTCATATTTTCAATCCTTTAAGAGTGGAATTTTCATTCAGCCTTTATTTTAAGACCAAGAAAATAGAAGTCTGTTGAGGTTTGGTCTGTTGATATGTTTTACGATGCTAGGTGCTAACTTTCAAGACCTGGTTGGCCCCGAGACAGGAGAGTCCTCAGGTAGACCCAAGCAACTTTATGTGACCTTGCCCCCCACAAGTTATTTCTGATTGGTAAACAAAGATGCTGGCAGCCAATATCTGGTCATAAGAGACATAGGTGGGGTGTAGGGTCCTAGATAAACCACAAAGGGAGAAAAGGGTGAAGAGAAGAGAAAGACACCATGGGTTAGGATTCAAGAAAACAGGGCCCTGCAGGCTATCCAATTGGAGTTAAGAACAGCCCAAAGGAAACATAATAAATAATTACTTGGAGTCATTGATAGGAAAGTAGATTCTAATAGCATACGCCCAGCTCTTGTGTTTTTAAGGCTTATTGTAAACAATAAATGTTATGTGTCTTTAGGATGGGAAAGAATGATCAAAGGTGGAATAGAAACCCTGGATTGGAATTAAAATTTGCTACAGAAGAAATCTGACTTATTATGTTAATGAGAAGAAAACCATACTTTTATGTTGACTATAAACTTGATTAATTGTATATTTCCAAAATGTCATATGTAATGGCTATAAATATGTATGAATAATTATTCAGTATATGTAAAAGTAATGGTAGTAGGTCTTTATTTATTTATACCATAATCATTATTATTTAATGATAGCCTTTTTAAAATACTGAAAATGTGTCTATATACAAAGAAAATTTTATGCCATAATCAAGTAGGAATAATTTCAGAAAATCAATACTACTTCATCACTCAAGATTTAAGAACGTTTAAGTACTTATGTTCATACAAGACAAAAATTATAGACAAATTCAACATATATTCACTACAGAATCTCTCAAGAAACTTGGGATAGAGGCTATATCCATACCTGGATCAGAAACATTAAAAACAAATCTTAGAGCATTCATCAAATTTAATAAATCCCTGTATTTTGTTCCTTAAGACCAGAAAGAAGAAAGTACCTCTTCCTTCCAAGCTTCTACCTAAGAGTATACTGGAAGGTTTACCTAGAGCAACAAGACAACGAAATGGTAAGATACAGATGGAAAAATAAATACAATTCCCTTTGTTCTCAAATGATTTGTATGTGGAATTCATATTATTCATCATTAGTAAATATCATTTGAAACTGTGATATAAGTTGTATGATAAAGAAATGTTAAGTTTCTCTACTGACTTTTGCTTCTTTTTGTCTCTATTTCATGATTGCTTTTGACCCCTTGTGGCTCAAAGCACCCTTTGAGGCTTCCTGGAGAGCTTCTTTTAAAATAGATTGTGTTTCATATACCTTGAATAGCATATCCCAGTAATATACAGACATGTGTTTTTGTTAAAAAAAAAAAAAAACATGGGAGAGGGGATTATTTCCTGATATTTTAATTAATCTCAGGTTTGGTTTGGTTTGTTTTCTTTAAGTGACACAGCGTACTTAGAGGATGCCGATTGGAAAGTGCATTTCTTCCATTTATACCACAGCTCTGATAAGAAATGTAGGCATTGTTATAAAGCATTCTCTTGTATTATGTCTAAGGACTTGCATCTCTACCTAGAATATCATCTTCTCTTTAGTATCAACTGTGAGAATTTGGGAATGAAAGTGTTCTTGGAAATCATTTCAGCAAATATTTATGTCTCACAGGATTGTCCTTCTCACGCTAGTCCACACACAATCCTCATCATTTTGATAAGATAGCATGAAGTCTCTTATCGCTTGTGGATCCAGCACTTTGGTTCAGGTGAGTAGCTTTTACCTATGGTTCTATACGTGGAGCTAGCCACAATTCTCAGTGCGTTTTAGCTTCCACTCAATTCTCTTTCTATTGTGGGTATATTGTAGTTGTATATGAATACTATATTGTATAAAATCATCGTTGTTTTCTCTATATAGAATTTAACAATGAAGGTTTGAGGGTCAAAAAGAGAGTTGTTTTAAATAAAAGTTGTCTGTTTTCTCAGTTTGGAGCACCCCCTTCTCTGGTGGTTTTTGAGATCAGAGCAGGGTAAAAAATTTCCACGATTTCAGATATCAATATTGGATCCAGAGGCTTATCGGTATGAGTTTTTCCAGTCCTACAATATTTTAGGTGTGATTTAACCTAGAAGGAGAATTGACCCATGTGTCTTTTTCCCTATATTTGCATATTCAGCAAAATATAGATAAAATATTTAGGAAAAAGTTTGTATTTGTACTAAACATACAAGACTTTCTTCTATGTCACTATTTCTTATCTAATACAGTGTCTAAGCTACTTTATGATTACACTGTATTTCTAGTCATTTGGGAGTAACATATAACATCTAGGGAGAAATTCTATGTACTTTGTATGGGTTTCTGTGAAATCATATGAAATGGCCTTTTAACTTCAACAGATGGTGAATTCCAAGTTAGAACTTCAGAACAACCTTCATCACTGGGAAAAAAAATCCTAAAGTACTAACTGTAAATATTTAGAACCTACACAATGTGACCAAGTCATGGAGAATGACCAGGCTATTGTTCTAATACAGCACCTGATAATATAGGCATGTGTACATATAGCGTTTATTCTTCTAAGATACACTGCCATCAGCACATATAGTAAGCATCTTCTGCTCAAACACTGCCAAGTGTGCTGAATCCCCTTGCAGATATTTTCAATTATAAAGTGATTGGCAATGTGGATATCAAATAAAGACCCCATGGCAGAGAGGCTGATTTAGAAGGGATGCTCTATTTAAGCATTTTGACTAAAGACTTCAATCTAATATGATCACATTTAGGTTACATTTTCAAAGAGATTCATACATTATATGGAAGCCTGGACTTGATTCTTTCAAATGGCCACAGAATCTCTTGGAAGCAGTGGTGCTCTTAGTTAATTTTACTGAAATTCTCTAGTAGTTATATCTGGCTGTTTGAATGGGCTGTAACCTCCAACGTCACAGTTGATTGTGTGAATCCGGTTTCTGTCCCCCAAAGCTATGTGACACAAAATTATATTAATTGTTTAAATTCAGCTATTACTCTAGAAAGTTTGGAGATGCCTTACAATAGTTAAAACTACGGATAACAAATTGACTAGATATCTTATCCTCAGCCTTAGAAGCCGAAAAATCCAGACAAGGAAAATGACAGTGGCTTATTCCTCTGAGTCCACACATTCCCCATATATATCATGTGAAAATGGAGGTAAATTTTTTAAAAAACTAAAATTTGTCTTCACTGTTTCTTTACTGACCTTGGCTTCCAAGAGACCAAAACAAAGAGAAGCAACAGATAAGTTAATGACTGTTGAATTCTGTCTTTGTTTTGCCATGCTTGATTCATTGTTTTTGGTATAAATATACATTCACATATATTTCTAACTTTCAGAGCAAAAACAAAGCATAGACAATGTCAAAAATTCTGTTAACCAGGGTATTTACAATATTACATTTCCAATGCTATCCCAGAAGTCTCCCATACCCTCCCCCCACCACGCCCCTACCCACCCACTCCCACTTTTTGGCCCTGGCATTCTGTACTGGGGCATATAAAGTTTGCAAGTCCAATGGGCCTCTCTTTCCAGTGATGGCTGACTAGGCCATCTTTTGATACATATGCAGCTAGAGTCAAGAGCTCCGGGGTACTGGTTAGTTTATAATGTTGTTCCACCTATAGGGTTGAAGATCCCTTTAGCTCCTTGGGTAGTTTCTCTAGCTCCTCTATTGGGGCCCCTGTGATCCATCTCTTTAAAGTTACTGCACAAAAACCTTCATCCTGTATGATGTCCATCACGATTTACAAGGGAAAATAACTTCTTAATTGCTTTTTATTTTGCCTGTGTCAAACTTTCTTCCAACTGACCACCAAATATATTTTGTGCTCCTTCAAGGATGTCTCTGAACACATTCCAATTTTTGTATCATCAATGCCAACATACATAACTTATCTTGACCATTGCAGTAACTTAATAACTAGGCATCTCAAATCCATACATAATTTCCAAACAATTTATGGGGTCCAACTCAAGTGATCTTTGAGAAGTGCAAACTGATCTTTTCATTCCTCTTGAATCAAAATGATTCAAAGACTTTGCATCATAAAACTCCAGATCATTAAGATGGCCTAAGGAGTCCTAAATCATTTGGCCTGAGATCATTGTCTCCTTTGTTTTCCTCTTTAATAATTCTAAACTGTCCCTCTAAATTATCCCTGTAGTTCCTAGAACAAGAAAACTATTGTCTTCATTACAGATATTCTGTCTGTTGCTGCCATTTTTTCTGCACCTTAAATGATACTCAGGTTTCAGATTGTGTCTCACATGGCCCCTTCTCAGGGTCTTTTCCAGTTTTAAATGATTTGAGAACTTCCTATGATGCTGCACGCTTTCCAGTCAAAGTACCTAGAATATATCAAGTGCTGAAATTCTATACTTAATCATGAATTCCCCGGACAAGCCTTGGGCTGGGGATGCTCAGCTGGTGAAGTGTTTGCTGCATAACCATGAGGACCAGAGTTCCATCCTCAGAACTTAAGCAAAAAAAAAAAAAAAAAAAAAAAAAAAAAAAAAAAAAAAAAAAAAGCAAAGCTACATATATTGTATTTTTTGTACTACAATACAATATTTATTATATTGTAGTTTATAACTGTAATTCCAGTGATGAAAAAGTATAGCCAGTAGATCTGGCTCTCACTGTTCAGTTAGCATTGCTCTTGGAAATCTCTAAGCGTGTTTCATACAAAAGAAATGTAGACAGCAATTGAAAAATAAAATATGTACTGATTTACATGTGTACTTTGCATTACCAAATCCTATTGACTACATAGCCTTGAAAATTTATCTTTTATGTATGGAGAGTTCAAATTTACCAAGTGTTGTAAATTATTTTATTTAATTTTTATTAGGTATTTATTTCATTTACATTTCAAATGCTATCCCAAAAGTCCCCCACCTGCTCTCCCACCCACCCACTCCCACTTCTTGGTCCTGGTGTTCCCCTGTACAGAGGCAGATAAAGTTTGCATGACCAATGGGCCTCTCTTTCCACTGATGGTCGCCTAGGCCATCTTCGGATACATATGCAGCTAGAGACACGAGCTCGGGGGGGGGGGGGGCGGGGGGGCTGGGTAGTTCATATTGTTGTTCTACCCATAGGGTTGTAGATCCCTTTAGCTCCTTGGTTACTTTCACAGGGCCTCCATTGGGAGGCTGATTATAGGATGGATCCCCGGATATGGCATTCTCTAGATGGTTCGTCCTTTTGTTTCAGCTCCAAACTGTGTCTCTGTAACTCCTTCCATGGGTGTTTTGTTCCCAATTCTAAGAAGGGGCAAAGTGTCCACATTTTAGTCTTCGTTCTTCTTGAGTTTTATGCGTTTAGCAAATTGTATCTTATATCTTGGGTATTCTAGGTTTCTGGGCTAATATCCACTTATCAGTGAGTACATATTGTGTGAGTTCCTTTGTGAATGTGTTACCTCACTCAGGATGATGCCCTCCAGGTCCATCCATTTGCCTAGGAATTTCATAAATTCATTCTTTTTAATAGCTGAGTAGTACTCCATTGTGTAAATGAACCACATTTTCTGTATCCATTCCTCTGTTGAGAGGCTTCTGGGTTCTTTCCAGCTTCTGGCTATTATAAATAAGGCTGCTATGAACATAGTGGAGCATGTGTCCTTCTTACCAGTTGGAACATCTTCTGGATATATGCCCAGGAGAGGTATTGCGGGATCCTCCTGTAGTACTCTGTTCAATTTTCTGAGGAACCACCAGACTGATTTTCAGAGTGATTGTATAAGCTTGCAATCCCACCAAAAATGCAGGAGTGTTCCTCTTTCTCCACATCCTCGCCAGCATCTGCTGTCACCTGAATTTTTGATCTTAGCCATTCTGACTGGTGTGGGGTGGAATCTCAGGGTTGTTTTGATTTACATTTCCCTGATGATTAAGGATGTTGAACATTTTTTCAGGTGCTTCTCAGCCATTCAGTATTCCTCAGGTGAGAATTCTTTGTTTAGCTCTTAGCCCCATTTTTAATGGGTTTATTTGATTTTCTAGAGTCCACCTTCTTGTGTTCTTTATATATATTGGATATTAGTCCCCTATCTGATTTAGGATTGGTAAAGATTCTTTCCCAATCTGTTGGTGGCCTTTTTGTCTTATTGATGGTATCTTTTGCCTTACAGAAGCTTTGCAGTTTCATGAGGTCCCATTTATCGATTCTCAATCTTACAGCACAAGCCATTGCTGTTCTATTCAGGAATTTTTCCCCTGTACCCATATCTTGGAGGCTTTTCCCTACTTTCTCCTCTATAAGTTTCAGTGTCTCTGGTTTTATGTGGAGTTCCTTAATCAACTTAGATTTGACCTTAGTACAAGGAGATAGGAATGGATCGATTCGCATTCTTCTACATGATAAATGCCAGTGTGCCAGCACCATTTGTTGAAAATGCTGTCTGTTTTCCACTGGATAGTTTTTGCTCCCTTGTCAAAGATTAAGTGACCATAGGTGTGTGGGTTCATTTCTGGATCTTCAATTCTATTCCGTTGGTCTACTTGTCTGTCTCTATACCAGTACCATGCAGCTTTTTATCACAATTGGTCTGTAGTACAGCTTTAGGTCAAGCAAGGTGATTCCACCAGAGGTTCTTTTATCCTTGAGAAGAGTTTTTGCTATCCTAGGTTTTTTGTTATTCCAGATGAATTTGCAGATGATTAGATTGCCCTTTCTAATTCGTTAAAGAATTGAATTGGAATTTTGATGGGGATTATATTGAATCTGTAGATTGCTTTTGGCATGATAGCCATTTTTACTATATTGATCCTGCCAATCCATGAGCATGGGAGATCTTTCCTTCTTCTGATTTGTTCTTTAATTTCTTTCTTCAGAGACTTGAAATTCTTATCATACAGATCTTTCACTTCCTTAGTTAGAGTCACACCAAAGAATTTTATATTATTTGTGACTATTGAAATGGGTGTTATTTCCCTAATTTCTTTCTCAGCCTGTTTACCCTTTGTGTACAGAAAGGCCATTGACTTGTTTGAGTTAATTTTATATCCAGCTGCTTCATTGAGGCTGTTTATCAGGCTTAGGAGTTCCCTGGTGGAATTTTTAGGCTCCCTTATATATACTATCATATCATCTGCAAAAAGTGATATTTTCACTATTTCCTTTCCAATTTGTATCTCCTTGATCTCCTTTTGTTGTCAAATTGCTCTGGCTAGGACTTCAAGTACAATGTTGAATATGTAGGGAGAAAATGGGTAGCCTTGTCTAGCCCCTGATTTTAGTGGGATTGCTTCCAGCTTCCCACCATCTACTTTGATGTTGGTTACTGGTTTGCTGTAGATTGCATTTATCATGTTTAAGTATGGGACTTGAATTCCTGATCTTTCCAAGACTTTTATAATGAATGGGTGTTGGATTTCGTCAAATGCTTTCTCCGCATCTAACGAGATGATCATGTGGTTTTTGTTTTTGAGTTTGTTTATATACTGGATTACGTTGATGGATTTCCTTATATCGAACCATCCCTGCATCCCTGGGATGAAATCTACTTGGTCAGGATGGATGAATTTTTTGATGTGTTCTTGGATTCGGTTAGCGAGAACTTTTTTCAGGGTTTTTGCATCGATATTCATAAGGGAAATTGGTCTGAAGTTCTCTATCTTTTGTGGGTCTTTTTGTGGTTTAGGTATCAGAGTAATTGTGGCTTCATAGATGAGTTGGGTAGAGTACCTTCTGCTTCTATTTTGTGGAATAGTTTGTGAAGAACTGGGATTTGATCTTCTTTGAAAGATCTAATCCCAGTCTGATAGAACTCTGTACTAAACCGATCTGGTCCTGGGCTTTTATTGGTTGGGAGACTATTAATGACTGCTTCTATTTCTTTAGGGGATATGGGACTGTTTAGATCATTAACCTGATCTTGATTTAACATTGGTACCTGGTATCTGTCTAGAAACTTGTCCATTTCATCCAGGTTCTCCAGTTTGGTTGAGTATAGCCTTTTGTAGAAGGATCTGATTGTGTTTTGGATTTCTTCAGGATCTGTTGTTATGTCTCCCTTTTCATTTCTGATTTTGTTAATTAGGATGCTGTCCCTGTGCCCTCCAGTAAGTCTGGCTAAGGTTTTATCTATCTTGTTGATTTTCTCAAAGAACCAGCTCCTCGTTTGGTTGATTCTTTGAATAGTTCTTGTTTCCATTTGGTTGATTTCACCCCTGAGTTTGATTATTTCCAGCTGTCTACTGCTCTTGGGTGAATTTTCTTCCTTTTGTTCTAGAGCTTTTAGGTGTGTTGTCAAGCTGCTAGTGTGTCCTCTCTCTAGTTTCTCTTTGGATGCACTCAGAGCCATGTGTATTCCTCTTAGAAATGCTTTCATTCTGTCCCATAAGTTTGGGTATGTTGTGGCTTCATTTTCATTCAACTCTAAAAAGTCCTTAATTTCTTTCTTTATTCCTTCCTTGACCAAGGTATCATTGAGAAGAGTGTTGTTCAGTTTCCATGTGAATGTTGGCTTTCTATTATTTATTTTGTTATTGAAGATCAGCCTTAATCCATGGTGGTCTGATAGGATGCATGGGACAATTTCAATATTTTTGTATCTGTTGAGGCTTGTTTTGTGACCAATTATGTCGTCAATTTTGGAGAAGGTACCATGAGGTGCTGAGAAGAAGGTATATCCTTTTGTTTTAGGATAAAATGTTCTGTAGATATCTGTCAGATCCATTTGTTTCATAACTTCTGTTAGTTTTACTGTGTCCCTGTTTAGTTTCTGTTTCCATGATCTGTCCATTGGTGAAAGTGGTGTTTTGAAGTCTCCCACTATTACTGTGTGAGGTGCAATGTGTGCTTTGAGCTTTACTAAAGTTTCTTTAATGAATGTGGCTGCCCTTGTATTTGGAGCATAGATATTCAGAATTGAGAGTTCCTCTTGGAAGATTTTACCTTTGATGATTATGAAGTTCCCCTCCTTTCCTTTTTTGATAACTTTGGGTTGGAAGTCGATTTTATTAGATATTAGAATGGCTACTCCAGCTTGTTTCTTCCTACCATTTGCTTGGAAAATTGTTTTCCAGCCTTTCATTCTGAGGTAGTGTCTGTCTTTTTCCCTGAGATGGGTTTCTGTAAGCAGCAAAATGTTGGGTCCTGTTTGTGTAGCCAGTCTGTTAATCTATGTCTTTTTATTGGGGAGTTCAGTCCATTGATATTAAGAGATATTAAAGAAAAGTAATTGTTGCTTCCTATTATTTTTGTTGTTAACAGTGTTGTAAATTATTATTACTGTACTAAGCTCTAGCAGCCTAGAACTTGGTGGTCCTACCACCAAGCATCCGTTCTTCAACATCTTTCCACTGTCCTCAATACCCTTACTTGCCTCCAGGGGTCACTATTGAACCGGTATGGGCTCATTTTAAATCTTTACCTCAAAATGAGAACATGCCATATTTTTCTTTCTGTTTCTAGTTCTTTTAACCCAGTAAAATATTCTCCAGTACCATTGAGGTTCCTGACATTGACAGGATTTAATACATTTTCTTGCTGAATGTTCCAAGGTTTTCTTCTTTATTTGTTGAAAATTTTATTTTGTTTACATGTGATTATGAACTGGTTTCTCAACAAATGTAAACATCTCATCTAGAGATTCTGAACAATCCCACTTGTAGGACTCATGAGGATTCTTGATCAGGTATTCTCAGCCAGGCTTTCATGGTACAAGGCTCAGCATTAAATGAGTTTTGTACCTGGGTTTGGCATGAAGATCTGATCTTTGAGTCCAGACAGTGGACCTAGAGCCTGATCAATGTGCACTGATCTTATTTGGGGAAAAGCTTGGGCCTGGGTCTCTAGGAGCACACCTGGACCTGGAATTTACAGAGTTAGCAGTAGTTTAGAAAAGTAGAATAGCTTGGTGATGTGCTCCATGGAAGCAGGCTGAGAGTGAAGTTGTTTCTCTTAATTCTCTTGCTCCAATGGGACTGGAACAATCAACTCTGCACTATATCATGTAGGGGTGGGTATGAAAAGAAAGGGAAGCCAACGTTTTTAGCCCCTTCAATATATAGCCTCCAGATACAATAAATTCCGATCTGAATTCCACAGCACTTGGTGGATGCATTCCTTTTCTTTTTCCTTTGTTTTTTGTTTGTTTGTTTTTTGTTTTGTTTGGTTTTTTTTAGATATTTACTTTATTTACATTTCAAATGTTGTCCCCTTTTCTGGTTACCCCTCCGAAAATACCCTCCCCCCCACCTTCCCCCTGCTCACCAACCCACCCACACCCACTTCCTCAGAAAATTGTACATAGCACCCAGAAAACCCTCTCCTGGGCATATACCCAGAAGATTCTCCAACATGTAATAAGGGCACATGCTCCACTATGTTCATTGCAGCCTTATTTATAATAGCCAGAAGCTGGAAAAAAACAAACAAACAAAAACAAAACAAAAAAACAAAACAAAACCAGATGTCCTTCAACAGAGGAATGGATTCACAAAGTAGTACTCAGCTATTTAAAACAATGAATTCATGAAATTCTTAGGCAAATGAATAGAACTATAAAATATTATCTTCAGTGAGGTAACCCAACCACAAAAGAACATACATGGTATGCACTCACTGATAAGTGGATGTTAGCCAAGAAGGGGATAATATTTGAAATGTAAATAAAGAAAATATCTAAAAAATAAAAAAGAAGTTGCTACTTCTACAGTGATTCCATAGCCACCTCATTTGACAAACACATAACTATCACCAACATTCAACCTTCTAGGTACTCAGATTTGTCTTAGAGTTAAGAAAGCATTTTCTTCAGCCATGTCTCTACAATCCAAAGTCTTGGCTCCCTATGTCCCACCTCCAAGATCTCTTTGCCAATGTAACCATTCCTGGAAGGTCAATAGTGACTGCCAAGATCCTTAAATATTCCTGACATGGTCGATTCCTTTCTTGTCCAACTATTTGTGGGTTTCCTTCTCAATATCTCTCTCTCTCTCTCTCTCTCTCTCTCTCTCTCTCTCTCTCTCTCTAAACTATCCCTCTTTCCTATTTTCTTAACTCAGCATCTCCTTTTTGAGATCTCTTTTCTATGCATCACTTATTTATGAAATTTTTTGCTATCATAAAACTCCAAGAAAATGGCTAACTAAACAAAGAAATAGTTTATTTAGGCTGAACTTGAAAGAGACATGGAGAAAAAAAAGGGGGGAGGGGAGAGAGAGAGAGAGAGAGAGAGAGAGAGAGAGAGAGAGAGAAGAGGAGAGAGAGAGGAGAGAGAGA
Source organism: Mus musculus (assembly GCF_000001635.26). Lineage (NCBI taxonomy): Eukaryota > Metazoa > Chordata > Mammalia > Rodentia > Muridae > Mus > Mus musculus. The sequence goes on along the minus strand of NC_000069.6, from coordinate 45,317,551 downwards.
GGAGAGAGAGAGAAGAGAGAGGAGAGAGGAGAGAGAGGAGAGAGGAGAGAGAGGAGAGAGGAGAGAGGAGAGAGAGGAGAGAGAGGAGAGAGAGGAGAGAGAGAGACCATGACAGGAAGGCTATGACAGCAGGTGAGCAAAGCAGGCAACTGGGGCAAAAAGCTTCACATCTTCACCCACAAGTCAAGGAAGCCAACTGGAGTTGATGTACAATACTACATATTCTCAAAGGCTTCCTGAAGTGTTTGTTGCTCCACCTTTTAAAGTTGCTCTGATCTTCCCAAATTGTTACTCCAAACCAGAACCAAGTATTCAAATATATGAACCTTTGAGGGTCAATCAAACCACCAAATTTATTACTGTTCCCATGCTCTGCTGGAACTCAGTATTTCTTCCAATTAAATACTTAAGGCTTATCAGCTTAATTCACTTTTTCACACTTGGAACAGACTATCATCATTTTTTTTACAAACCTTTGCTCCAAAGAACCCATGGTTTATGTCTCAGTATACAAGTAAAATATCACATTGCTCACAATACAGAAGTTGCCAACTGCAAACCATAGAGAAGAGTTAATATAATTCTCTAGTCAACCAAATAAGTTGACTATAACCCTCTGCTATACAGAAAAAAAGTTGAACTCATAAAATTGAAGGTGTTTGTGATTCTAGTTTCCATACTATAAAACCTCAACTCAGATCTTAATGTGATCACAACTGCACCTTTTCTTACCCTGTATTTAAGACCTAGAAACGCCTTATATAAACAAAAAAAAAAAAACCCTAAAACTTACATAGAAATGATATTTTATCATTTTTTCTATCTAAATTCTCTAATTCTAAATCCTTCTCTAAACACAAGCATTTCTGAAACTTACTTTACAAATTACACAGTCAATGAGCCTAACCCAAAATCTCTCTCAATACATTATTGTAGTTAACTTTCTTCATTTCTATATGATATAGTTTTATATATTTGTTTATTTATATATATTTTATTAGATACTTTATTTACATTCCAAATGTTATCCCCTTTCCATTCCCTGCCCCTTCCCCCTGCTTACCTACGTACCCATTCCCACTTTCTGGTCCTGGCATTCCTTATACTGACTGGGGTATAGAGACTTCACAGGACCAAGTGCCTTTCCTCCCAATGTTGACTGACAAGGTCATCCTCTGCTACATATGCAGCTGGAGCCATGAGTCCCACCATGTGTACTCTTTGATTAGTGGTTTAGTCCCTGGGATCTCTGGGGGTAGAGTTAGTTCATATTGTTGTTCCTTCTATTGGGTTGCAAACCCCTTCAGATCCTTGGGTCCTTTCTCTAGCTCCCTCATTGGGGACCCTGTGTTCAGTCCAATGGTAGAGTGTGGACATCCACCTCTGTATTTGTCAGGCACTGTAAAACCTCTCAGGAGACAGCTATATCAGGCTCTTTCTAATAGAGGTGAAATTTATGTACTGGTGTTAATTTTGCACCATGGGAAGGTACCATGTACTAGCATTTCTAGCTTACTGAAGCAGCAATAATGATACATGTCTTATTACATTTTTGTTCTACGATAAGACACCAGAACTGAATCAAAGTAAAACAAAACAAAACAAAACAAAACAGTTTATTGTATCTTACAGTTCAGAAGGTAAATCCATGACAATCATAATGAAGTTCATAGCAACAGGCAGACAGACCTGGAGCCAGAGCAATTAGACAATAAAAGTGGATGAATTTTTATATATGGACAGTGGTCATAATGAGAATGTCCTCCACAGACTCCTGTGTTTTAATTCTTGGTCCGCAGTTGGTGGAATTGATTGGGAAGGATAGGTTGTATGGCATTATTAGAGGAAGTGTATTACTGGGGGTGGGTGTTGGGGTTTCAAAAGTCCATAACAAGCTTAATTAATTATTTCTACTTCTTGTTTATGCATCAAATTGTGACTTCTCAGTATCCCCTTTCCTAGTTTCCAATCTGAAAATCCCCTATCCTCTTTCCCCTTGCCCTGCTCTCCAACCCACCCACTCCTGCTCCGTGGCCCTGCCATTCTCCTACACTGGGGCATAGAACCTTCTCAAGGCCAAGGGCCTCTCCTCCTATTGATGACTGACTAGGCCATCCTCTGCTACATATGCAGCTAGAGACAAGAATCCCACCATGTGTTTTCTTTGATTGGTGGTTTAGTCCCAGGGAGCTCTGGGGATACTGGTTAGTTCATATTGTTTTTCCTCCTATAGGGCTGAAAACCCCTTCAGCTCCTTGGGTCCTTTCTCTAGCTCCTTCATTGGGGACCCTCTAAGTCGTGATAGAAAACTAAAGACCTTCAAAGTCATCTGAGAAAGCCTATTACCATATTCTCAAGTTAGCAACACAAAAAATATGACACCAAGGCTAGTTGAATTTAATATATTAAAATTTAACTTAATATCTTCCTTCCATACTAAATTGCAGTTCATGAAGATTTGCCAAAAGGAATATATATATATATATATATATATATATATAACAGAATGCATGCTGTTTTATTAATTAGTGTACAAAGAATTGTTAGGTTTGATGATTATGTTCAATTAAGTATAATGAATATAATTAATGTAGCTGCTGTTTTAGGTTCTTGAGTTAATAGTGCCATTAACTGAAGCTGTTTTTGTTGTGGTGGTGATTATTGCTATAGTAGAATATTAAAGTTAAAATTAGAGAGAAGTTAAAAGTTTGACCAGTACCTTTTTTTCTTCATTAAATCTGTGCATATGTACATGTGTATATACATGTATCCATATGTACATTTTATCCTTTAAATTACACACTGTAATGTAAGCATAAATTTCCTAGTCATAGTGTTAGTTGCTATAAACCACTTATTTCTTTTAAGTCTATTTAGAAAGAGAAGTTTTAAATCTAAACGGGGTTATTAAATTTTAATCAGAAGACAAGTGTCCCTGCCTTTTCATCACCTGAAATAGAAACGATTCATTTTCCTCAGAAGAAAAGTGTTAAACAGCATTTTCACATGCCAACTGTTTTAAATCCAGTAATTTTTCTCTATTAAATGCTTTGACATTGCACTTTTATGTAGCATGATTTCACTGTTGGCAATGATTGTTATAATGTACAGGATAAATTTAATTGTCACTGTCATGTTTTATATCTACTTATTCTACAGGCAGTATTAATGAATATTTAAATAATGAAAGGAGAAAATTATTCTTATAGCTTTAAGCAGTAGTGTAGAAAGTGCAGGTCTTCAATATGTTATTTACAGTAAAAGGAACATAATTAAATAATGTATTTTATCATGTACTAGAAAATTATCATTGATTCTGAAATAAAGAAAATTCTCATTAAATTTTTTTCACATATGCACACACATTAGGTATGGACCTACATAATCCCACATATTTCATTTTTTTGTAAAGTTACTTACACAGCCTGCAAGACTATTGACTTTTGTTGCATATGTTAAGAAGGTAAAATTTCTACTTATACATATTTTCAAACCACAGCATACTTTTTTTGTTTGCTTGTTTTTTTAAGAGAGCATTCTATGTACAATTTTCTATTAATAGTTTCTCTTTGTCAGGGATGAATTGTTTTGGTGTTTGAATTTTGTACATGCTTTGAAGAGTCAATTTAAACACTGTTACATTGTCTCTTTTGATATTGATGGGTAAATGTGGGGATATTGCTTATTATGAACATCTACATTGTGTTTGGTGCAGACATAGCTAATTAATGAATGCATTACTATATATGTCATTTTTGCTGTGGTATGATTTTTTAAGATCCTCTTTCTGAAATTTTCAAGAACATGTTTTCATTTAACCGATATGACCATGCTAAACCTCAGACTGTTGAACAGACTTACTGAGTGCATGTATTCTGTTTAGTGGTAATTAAGTATATTTTAACTAGCATCCTTTCAGACTGGCCCCAGCTTCAGCTAACCAACAGTCTGCTCTATATCTGTATGTCTTTGACTTTTAGCCTCTGCATACAAAGATAAAGATACACCATCTCACAAATGGACATTTGTTTCTGCCACTACTGCCTAGCCTTCATTCATTCATAAGTCTTATGCTTACTCAAAGAATTTTCTGTTTTTTTAATACAATTTCTTCAATAATTTTTACACTATTGAATATCTGAATATTGGTTATACCCATAGGTCTATTTGTATTTTAATTGGAAATAAAATATAATTTTTTTAAGTTTTTGATTAAATTTGTTGGAAATTGTCAGTTTTGAGTGAAATTAAACTTTGTATTTTTGAATCTTTTCACTGTATCATTTTTAATTTCTAAAATAGTCTACATATTATTATTTTAGTCTACTTATTATTTAGTCTATTATTATTTTAAATTTTATCAAATAACATTCTCATGTTTATTCTTATTAATTGTTTTAGTTATATTACATGTGTTTTTAAGTTCTTGATTTTCTATCTTTAAACTTTTAAGATGTTGTTTTTACTTATTTATTTATTCATTCATTCATTTTTCTATTTTGAGAGAGGGCACACTGTGTAGTTGTTGTTTACCTAGAACTTGCTATGTAGCCCAGGTGGACCTCAAACTTACAGAGATCCATCTGTCTCTGCCTATTGACTACTACCATTAAAGGCATCCACCACCATGCCTAGCTTTCATAAATTAATATAAGCACATCATATAAGTTTCTTTCTGTATCTAAATTTACATGCATTTTTCAAAGTATTGATCCATTTAATTAGAATTCTTAAGTATTTCTTTGGATTGTAGATGAGGAATTTAAAAGTGTTTGTGTCATTAAATTTCTGCTTACTAAATAGTTGCACTATGTTTATGAAGTATATTTAGTATAATATTGAGTCATTGAAATTTACTTTATGCAAGACAAAATTGATTTTCTCAAGTGTTACAGTATACATATTTGTTCAAATTGAATACAAAAACCTCAGACATAGACAGCCTTCTAGTGTGTATTTGATAAGATATGGCAACTGCTTCCTTAAAATCTTACATAAATTACAAATTCATGATCTACAAATATTGCATCTTATGTTACAATTAGATTAGTTTGTCATACTTTTATATTTTGGGAGCTGCTTATATTTATTTTGATTTATCATTTAATACTGATTCAACCCCAATTCCTAGATATATAACAGTAAAATTTCATGTTCTGTGAACTTGTGCTTTTTGTATCATGTAATATACTTCTGGGGTTGCTATATATGTAATAATATGAACCTTAATTTCATAATTCTGTCCTTCATATAACTCACTTGTGTTTTTCTCCATATCTTCATAGGCATGCGTGTGTGTGTGTGTGTGTGTGTGTGTGTGTGTGTGTGTGTTTGTGTAGTGATTTTTTGGAAAGCAAAGCTATATCTAGAATAACCTACTATTTAAGAATCAAAAGTTTAATGCTCTGTTGCTGCCTAGCTGGTATTGATGATAGAGAATCAATTAGTGAGTTAACAGGATGATTGATGAGAAAAGATGTCATAGGTAGACAAAGCTGCTTTCCAAGTCACAATTAGATGGTTGACTTCTGGGTTCTTTTTTCCTGAGACAAAGACTTATCAGGTCTTCCTTAGCCTATGAGAAAATGCTGCTTGGATTTTTCAGTGTTCCTGCTGTTCTAATCTTGGCAGGACTTAGTAAACTCTGCATTTGTCTGAATCAACCAATCCACCAAGACAGCCACAACAACTAATCCAGAGAAAAGAAAGAGAGTTTTCTTACACTCCAAACATAAAACCTCGACTCTCCAGGAATTCAAATGGACTCTGGTTTTCAGATCATGTCCTGTTTGAGTTTCAATTGTTGTTGTTGTTGCTATGCTGTCTTGCTTACAATAAACCTTGGCTATGTGTTGTACCTGTGATTCCTTCAGTGGTGGAGAAAATGAATGGAATCAAAATATTAGGTAGTAACAATATTAGGTAAATTATTTATTTTAAATGTGTATGTTCATGTGACAATCACTCACATAATTTATAGTAAATCCTCCAGTTATCACCAATGTAAGATTCAGAATCATTCCCACTCAGGTCTCCATCCATCCATCCACCCACCGCCCCATCCACATGTTTGTGCTGATTATATTTCATAGAAGTTTTCCATCAAGTGCTTTAAAAAACAGTCAGAAATTTCAGTCTTGTTAATTAGCTTCTATAACTTACTTACACCCTGAAGATTTCAGGGTTCACAGTTAATAAATCACTGCATGCACCTTACCCAGTTTCTTTTTATGAAATACATTTTTCTCACTATTGTTTCTAAAGCCATATATACCATCAGTGTGGCTCTATCAATATAAATGGTACCCTGTAAGAAAGAAAATAGACATTTTGTAATAAAGAAGTAACTGTTTATCATTACTATTTTATCATGCATACTTAATATATATAAAGTAAATTACATTTCAACAATTCTTCATTGATGATTAATATCCAACACCTGAATGCCAAGGCCACATTGAATCTTGGTGCTGGCTTTGACTAACCTATCCTATTCATTCACAGAAAGTTATTCACAGAATTCCTCATGTAGACTTTGAGTTTTTCTCACATTTCAATGTCTCCCATAGTCTCCAGTGTGGGTTTGCCACAGCATTGTTTCATTTCTTTGTAATCTAACACTATCATCATTTTGAAAATTGTGTGCTTGTATGTAGACTTTCCAAAATTCCCATTTGGCTGAATTTTAAGGACACTTTCTTCTTAACATAGGTTATTGCTTTTCATTTTTACTTTTCCTTATATATGTAGCCACAGAAATACAATTAACTTGCGTTGATTTAGAGTGTATTTGCATTTGCAATACACGTACAAAAAGTTATCTAATTAATCAAGCCATCTAACTCAAGTAGTAGATTTTTCTATATGCTCTTGTCATTTTATTTGTGAGTTTATCTTTGCTACAATTATAACAATGAACACTTCATACTCGTTAAAGGAAAAATCTATCAAGATTAACTCTCAATTTTGAACGTCTATGCCCCAAATGAAAGGAAACCTACATTTGTAAAAGAAACATTACTAAAGCTCAAAGCACACATTGAACCTCACACAATAATAGTGGGAGACTTCAACACTCCACTCTTACCAGTGCCCAGATCATGGAAACAGAAAGTAACAGAGACACAGTGAAATTAACAGAAGTTATGGACAAAATGGATTTAACAAATATCTATAGAACATTTCACCCTAAAACACTATAATTCACCTCATGGTACCTTCTCCAAAATTGACCATAAAACTGGACAAAAAACAAGACTCAACACATACAAGAAGATTGAAATAATCTCTTGCATCCTATCAGATCACCACAGACTAAGGCAGCAAAACAACAGAAAACCCATCTACACATGGAAACTGAACAACTCTCTAATTTAATTTATACGTTTAAAAAAGTTAAGTACTAAATCTGCTCTCATCTTCCATTCTTTCTGCTCCATATCCACTCCCATCCTCTACCTCACGATTCCCTCCCAATTTTATATGCTCTTCATTTTACTGTTTTAATAAAATACCTAGTGCTGCCAGTATGTGCATGGACCCCAGCACAGGGAGCCTTGATGATACATTTGTATATCGGATTCCTCCTCCTAAGGCCAAAGGATCAAGGTGGACCATTTAAACTGGATAACTAGTTATTCTTTTTTTTTTTTTTTTTTTTTTTTTTTTTTTGAGGAATTGTCCTCCATGTTGTTAGGCTCTCAAGACTGCTACAAGATTAGTTCCTCTAAAATTAAATTTCTTCTTACAGTACTGTAAGTACAGCCTTCAATTTGGTCTTAAGATATTCTTTATCACTTAAGCATCCATGAAGGTAGCCTTAGGATATTCTGTTATAGTCTGCTTTTCTGTGCTGAAATTGTATTGTTTTTATACTTATTCCCAGGTATTAACTCAGTCTCAGATTAGCATTGTGTTTGTTTATCTATGGTCCTATGAAGTACCATTTATAACAACCCCAAACCTTCCCATGAAACAGCTTTAGCACTCAGGTTTTATGATTCCAGATGGTATCTCCAAACCTCATTACTTTTATATAACATTTATTTACCCACACTCCATTATCTTTCTTGACCACTGCTATTTTTTTCAGAAACACATATAAAATCATTTTATCCAGAACTTTCTGTTTTGTATAGAAATACTTTTCAAATCGGCTATCATTAAAATAAAAATTTCTAATATTTTCTGAATGTCTGATAATGATATTTTGAATTCTCTGTGGTTTATGATACTTTCATTTCTTAGCAAGTATTCATTAATATATAATTAATTGCTTATGGTATAAAATAAATTCTTTAAGAATTCTAGTCTGTATAAATAGCAAAACAAAGACTAATTCCTTACTGTCAATCTAAATTATTAATGTGTGGATTCATTCACTATAAATGTTTGCTGCCCTCAACTTCACCCATTCTCTCCATAACAACCATTATGAGTTTTTGTTACTCTGAAAGGAGGCTTTACAATGTTGGCTCCATTAGACAAACTGTATCTCAAATAGAGCAATAAAACTTTAATTTGATATCTTAACTATAAATATGAAATTTATTTGAATGAGGTCATTAAATATAGTTAATAGCAAACACTGTTAATTTTGGTAATGCATAAATTTAATTATTTTCTTATAATAGTATGCTATAATATATGTAAATTTGAAGTATATTGTATACATTACTGAAAATTTCACTTAAAGAGCCAAACATATATTTATAGAATCTTTTACAAATTTAATTTTTATATGAATATAATGCATTTTGATTGTATTCATTGATATCAATATCCTTCTGCTCCATGTGTCATATCATCTACATTCCACCTCTCAGATTTATGGCCTCTTTTATTAGATACATATATATATATATATATATATATATATATATATATATATATATATATATATATATATATATATATACACAACTCACTGTGTCTTGTTAGTGGTGCCTGGATGAATATGGATTTACAGCTGACCATTAAAACATGAGAAGCTCCCTAAGATGTTCCTTTTTGAAGTTAGCTATTGGGAGTTCACGGTACAGGATCCCTGCAATGCCCAGAAGACACAATCTCACAGCAGTTTTCTTGGTCCTCTGCTTGTTATATATCCATGAAATCATATATAGTGTTGTTTTTAACTTTGTCCCTGACTTTTACCCATTTCTATGGAGAACTGTTTTGCAGGTTATTTAAACGGAGTTTTAGCTATTCCACTTAAACTATAAATATTTACTCATGCTAATATAAAATCTGGTCTACAGAGCTAGTTCCACTATAGGCAAGTCTACACAAAGAAACCCTATCTCAGAAAAAGAAATAAATACAACTATGCAGCCAATTTTCTTTATATCCACATTTATTATTTATATGAATTTAAGATTCATAAAATATTTCCATGTTTATTGTTTAACTTTGGATGTAGAATATTAGAAATATCTACATCTTGTAGGGGGGGATGGGACTTAAAAAGGGCACATGATTTGCTTTAGAGAATACACAGACATATGAAATGCCAAATATTATTGGAGAAATATTTACTCAGAAGAGTTGTTGACCTTCTCCATAAGATGTGTAAGCGTAAAAATAAACGTAGGATTAAAAAAAAGAAAGTTCTTTGGCATGGTGTACAATTTTGCATAATTTCTATAGACATCTGAATCCTTAGTTTCACTAGCTGAAAATTCTGTATCCTTTAAAAGAATTTTCAAAGAGATTAGATAAAACAATATGTATGATACAATGATTAGTAAGCACTGAATTAATTTTATTTCTTTATGGGTCAGGATTCATAACTTTGAGTGTTCCAGAACATACAATTGTTAGAATTTCAGATTTCATCTTTCAACTGAGTTGTTTATTATAGCTCTGCCACCTTCTACTTTTTCTATTAACAGAAATGAGACAGTCATCATCTTCAAGGTGAAGAAATACAGTTTGTCCCTTCCTCTCAAAATGAAGAAAGCTACATTCATGTATATGTATCTGGACTTCATTAATTTGTTTCTATTTCCATTTTGTTACCTCTCTGAGACAAGTATGAAGCTTGTCTCTAAAATTATAGTTATGTACTATTACTCATTTGAAATGATAATAATTACTCATTAATAAATACTAAAATATTTGAAACCACAAAGCATTTAAATTCCTCATAAGGGGCTATAGATGGAATTATAAGAGAAAATACCCTTAAGGTGATTCCCCATGACGATGAATTATTCCTGGAGAATTTGCAACCCTACTGTGACCATTAGTATCTGCTGGATTTCCCTGCTCTAAGAGGCTAATGTATCTGACCAACTAATCAGAGGAACCATGAGAGCAGATGATGCCTGAACCTTCATTACTTGTCTTTCCTGCTTCTGTAATTTTGATGCTTTGTTATTTTCTGTCTCTGTGCTCAAACACTGATTGGTTATTCAAACCAATGACAAGCTGAAGAATTGGACAGTCTTCCAGGTGATTTATTTTCTATTTCTTATTTCTGAAACCTAAATGTAGCTCATGTTGTGTAAGAAAAGTCATCTCTTGACTTTCTGAAAAATAATTTTCTGATCTTTGTCTTGTATTGTCAATAGCTTCCTATACCCTATACAAACACCATTGCACTGGCGTGGTAGAGAAATGCCATCTAACCTTTTATTTAATGATTATTATGTTGGCTGTACTAGATAAACACAAACCACAGAAATCAAAATTATTGTTTTCTGCTTGATAAGTTAATGACTGTTGAATTCTGTCTTTGTTTTGCCATGCTTGATTCATTGTTTTTGGTATAAATATACATTCACATATATTTCTAACTTTCAGAGCAAAAACAAAGCATAGACAATGTCAAAAATTCTGTTAACCAGGGTATTTACAATATTACATTTCCAATGCTATCCCAGAAGTCTCCCATACCCTCCCCCCACCACGCCCCTACCCACCCACTCCCACTTTTTGGCCCTGGCATTCTGTACTGGGGCATATAAAGTTTGCAAGTCCAATGGGCCTCTCTTTCCAGTGATGGCTGACTAGGCCATCTTTTGATACATATGCAGCTAGAGTCAAGAGCTCAGGTGTACTGGTTAGTTCATAATGTTGTTCCACCTATAGGTTTGCAGATCCCTTTAGCTCCTTGGGTACTTTCTCTAGTGCCTCCATTGGGGGCCCTGTGATCCATCCAATAACTGACTGTGAGCATCCACTTCTGTGTTTGTTAGGCCCCGGCATAGTCTCACAAGAGACAGCTATATCAGCGTCCTTTCAGCAAAACCTTGCTAGTGTATGCAATGGTGTCAACGTTTGGAGGCTGATTATGGGATGGATCCCTGGATATGGCAGTCTCTAGATGGTCCATCCTTTTGTCTCAGCTCCAAGCTTTGCCTCTGTAAATCCTATGGAAGATATTTTTGACAAGATTATCTTCTCATGAGTCCTTCATTCTTTGACTGCTTCATTAATCTCAGAGGTTCAGAAACTTGAAAAAAGATGAAACTAATTCATGTAAAAGACGAGGTTAACATACTTAAAAAGGAGACACAAAGGAACTGTTTAGGAACAGTTTCTGTGAACTCACACAGGAAATTATTCACTGCATTCTGAAGTCTGCAATTGACTAAAGTAAAAGGACAACTGGTATGTCATAAAGACTGAAAAACTTAACACTCTATGTCCGTAACACAGTGGAAGCAAACACATTCCTAACAGGTGTTTTAGTTCACTTTTTTCCAAATTAACAAAGCAATGCGAAGATGCCAATATTCTCCAAAGATGATAAGAACGGTGCAATAAAGTAAGATTGGCAAACGGCATCATTTGACAGACATAATTCATGGAAGGCAAGCCAGGTGCTCTGAAGTGCTGTAGCTACACTGATCCCTGACTATTCTTGGTTTAAAATCAAAAATAATCTTACTTTCAAGTAGAGCTTGGGGAATCCTGCAGAAGAGGGGAAGGATCGAAGGAGTTAGTGGAGTCAAAGACTCCACAAGAAAACCTACAGAATCAGCTCACCTGGGTCTGTAGGGGCTCGCAGAGACTGAACTGCCAACTGCCAGTGGGACTGATCTAGGCCCTCTGCACATACATAACCAGTTGTGGGACTCCTAGTGGCAGGAGCAGGGTGTCTCTGACTCTGTTTCCAGCCTTTGATATCCTTTCCCACTACTGCCTAGCCTAAATATGAGGAGATATGCTTAGTTTTACTGTAACTTGATATGCCAAGGCTGGCTGCTATCCATAGGAGGCCTCTCTTTTCTGAAGAGAGAAGAATGGCTTGGGGTGGGCAGCTCTAGAAGGTGAAGGAGGAGGGAAAACGTAGAGCATGTCATCTTGAGTTTTGCAGGCAAATGGATGGAGCTAGAAAATACCATCCTGAATGAGGTAACTCAGACCCAAAAAGAAATGCAAAGTATATACTCAGTAATAAGTGGATATTAGTCCCTCCCAAAAGTACAGAATACCCAAGATACAGTCCAGAGAACTCAGAACGGTCAACAAGCTGAAAGGCCCAAGTGGGGACGCCTCAGTCCCACTTGGGAGGGAGAAGAAAACAATCACAGGGAAGAGGGAAGGAGGGACTTGAGAGGGGAAGTGGACTGGGGTGGGGAAAGGGAAACCTAATCTGATATTGGGTGAGGGAGAAGGACTGAAGCCCTGAGGACCAGCAGAAAGAATGGAAATAGGCAACCTCAGGAGGCAGAAAGTTGGGGTGGGGGTGCCCTCCAGAATGTAAGAGAGACCTAGGAGGTGAGAGACTCTCAGGACTCAAAGGGAGCCACCTTGGATGATATGCCCTACAGTAGGGAGAGGGAACTTAAAGAGCCCACCTCCAGCAGGAAGTCAGGGCATCAAGTGGTGGTGGGGGCACCCCTCAGTCAAAACTCTGATCTATAAATGTTCCTGTCTGAAAGAACTGCAGGGATGGAAATGGAGGGAAACCTGAGGATAAAAAGGTCAAGGGAAAGGCCCAAAGTGGGATCCAGATCAAGGGGAGGTCCCAAGGCCTGAGACTATTCCTGAGTCTATGGAGGGCTCACAAAAAGGGACCTAGCATGACTGTGCTCTGAAAGACCCAACAAGCAACTGCAAGAGTCAGATGCAGATATTTGCACCCAACCAATGGACAGACGCTTTTGGCTCACATTTCTTGTTTATGTTACCTCGAGGTTGTAGGTGGGGTACGTTTCTACTAAACTGGCTTGAATTCCAGATAAATTTGATTTCTGCAATATAGGTTGAAGAATAGTACATGATTCTGCTAGAGGACGGAACACAGCAGTGTTTAAAAAAGCTAGTGGCATTTAAATTTTTCCCTCTGTGAGATTAATGTAAAACCATCTCAGCTTATATCTCTTTGACCAAAACTTATTTGATTATGGCCAAAGTCAGCAAACATGGTCTTATAAATTTCTTTTTTTTCTTTTTTTAACAGTTTTTTTTAATTAGATATTTTTAATTGCATTTCAAATGTTATCCCCTTTCCCAATTTCCCCTCAAAAATCCCCTATCCCATCCCCCTGCTCCCCAACTCACCCAATCCCATTCCTGGCACAGGCATTCCCCTATACTGGGGCATAGAACCTTCACAGGACCTAGGATTTCTCCTCCCATTGATGACTGACTAGGCCATCCTCTGCTACATATGCAGTTGGAGCCACAAGTCCCAACATGTGTTTTCTTTGATTGGTGGTTTAGTCCCAAGGAGCTCTGGGGGAACTGGTTACTTCATATTGCTGTTCCTCCTATGGGGCTGCAAACCCCTTCAGCTCCTTGGGTACTTTCTCTAGCTCCTTCATTGGGGACTCTGTGCTCCATCCAGTGGATGACTGTGAGCATCCACTTCTGTATTTGCCTGGCACTGAAGTTCTATTCTTTGCAGTTTTTTCTCTTCCTTTTCCTAAATGAACCATCTTGTTAGTTGCATCTTTGATCATCCTTAGTGTATATGCATTCCTCATCCAGTTTGATTGATTCTTCAACTACCAGACATTCTGTCCTCTATTGTCTCTCCATTTAAACATTTCCATCCAAGTTCTAGGCTCAACATTACTTACCATACCAAAAAAAAATTACCTTCCTTCCTTCACAAGTGTATTCTTTAAAGTGTACTTTAAGTTATTTTGACATTAAGTAAAAAAGATACTGATAGTACCTGTGAGGTATTGCTTCCTGATATGAGTCCTTCCCCCAACCCTATGGCTTTGTATATAGTCTTTAAGTTAGATCATACTTTTTATAGTGGGAACTCCTTGCTACATGATGCGTCCATGCACTGCATGTGACAATTCTTCTCCCCTATCTTGAGGTTTTTTCAGGCTGTGTGTGCTCTTTGACTCATCAACTCTCCTTTCTGTATTTGGCTATTCTTGCAAGGAGCTGAAAAAAATATCATCTCTAGTTTTCAATGCTGTTCCCTGTTAGAAACATAGACTCCTTTCTCAGCAGTCTTTGTGGTTTTTTGAAATGGATGGAATCTGATTCTGGCATTTAAGTGTCTTGAAAAGACTTGTCAATGTAGGATGCCTCCTGACACACTGACGCCCAGAAAGCTACTTCTGGATTCATCTCTCAAAGTTTGTTTTGCTGTATATGTTCATCATACATACTGTTCAGTTATTGTTCATTTAGTGACTTGAGCATTTTCTAAGTTGGACTCATTTATAGGTTGACATACACAGCACTTCAATAAAGAATTAAACTTCAGTGTGGATAGCTCAGCCTGCTGTCACACCTGGAAAATAATTATTTCATTCCAGCTCAACTTTCATGAATCAAAGCCAAATAACTCTTTCCTTTTTTATCATTACTATTGAGATACATCTGTCAATGATAATGAAGATGCTTAATTAACCAATGTTTACATTTCATAGCTGAGTCTCTTAATTATGTTTAAACATGTGACCATTCTCCCTCAAGTGCAAAGTTAGAAAAATTAAATAATATTATATTGCTAAAATGATAAGTTAAAAGTATTAAACATCAATTAATCTCAATTATCAACTTTTTAATGACCAATTTTAAAATCATTTGCTATAAGAACGTTATAAAGTCCAATTTCTTTATGTTAATTCGATTCAGAATGCGTTGCTTAGGGAACACCAGCCACCATGCTTCCTGATAGTCCTTGCCAGCCCTCACTGAAAATAAAAAGCAGCGTTGGCTAATTGTCTGATATATACATACATATATACATATACATATATATATATATACATACATATATACATATACATACATACATAGAGAGAGAGCATATAAATTCATATATACAGATAGATATAGCAATATAGAAAAGAGATTTATTCCAGTAACTTACAGGCTATTGTCCAACTAATCTAGCATCGGTTGCGATGAATAGAACATCCAAGAATCCAGAAGTGTCATGGTCCAGGAAGCTGGATGTTTCAGTTGGTCTTCAGTAGATGAAAGAAACCCACAACAGTAGTCACTAATGCCAGCAAAGGAATGGACTTGTTAACAAGGCACGAGTAAGAAGGCTAAGAGAAAAATGCTTCTTTTCTTCCTTGTCTTTTTTTAAACTCCAGAGATGGTGTGGCCCAGATTAAAATGTGTCTTCCTACCTCAGTGGTCCCTTCTATTTTTCCATTATAGTTCATTCTAAATGTAGTCAAGTTGGCAACCAATAATAGCCATCATAGACATACAGGTGGATGTGTTCATGCTGACCCTTTTATTATTTTTTTTTTTTTGCAGGAGCTGGTTCTTCATAATTAGAATTTTCATTTAACTATTTTCTTAGAATACTTATTCAGTGTAGTTTCTCAGAGGGTTACTCTGTTTCTTACATTTGTAAGCAGACATAATCATTATGTATTAATGTTAAAACTACATCAAATAAAATAGTTCATAGACTAGTTCACTTTCTTACTAGTAGAAAATTAAAAGAAATTTTATGTTAAACTATAAAATTTACATGTTAAATCAGATTATAACAGTCTTTTATATATATATATATATATATACTTTTAGACAAAAGGAAAGGAGAAGAAATTTTGGGTACAACTCCATACTCCATCCCAGAAAAGAAATGGAAAAATGATCATCTTTTGTGTATCAGTTAATGTGCTGAACACTTATGAGGTAGTTTTAAGGGCAATCTTGTTTGATCTGTTCATCTTGGGTAACTTGTTTTCTGTGTCTCTGAAATGGCCTTTTTTACATGTATCACTTAATAGTTTCCTAATGTAAAAACTCAAGTTTCTCAATGGGCAAATGAATGCCCAATTTAAGATAAACTACAGAATTATTACTTATTTACCAACAGTGCATTACCATGAAACTCAACATTCTTGCTGTAATTAGAGTATTTTAGAGCAGAGTTGCATAGATTAGGGTATTAGAAAGTAAATAGAGTAGGTAATTTGCATGTGTCAATTAATCCACATGTCAATAAGACTTATTAAATTGGTTTACACAATCCAAGCTGGGTAGTTCAATAATGGTTGTATGAGAAAATGGTAGTTGTTCAGTCCAGGATTCTAGATGTCTTGGCAGTAACAATCTGGTATTTACACATTTGATAGTTGTAGAAGATTGGGTTCTTGTGTGTTGGAGGAGGGAGAGGCTGGGCTCTGATGTCAGGGAGCATGGCTGCAGCAACAGTAACAGAGTGCATGCAGCCATGCTAACCATCAATTTTATCCATACAGTAAATTCTGGTAGCAGATGCCAAGACAATAACCCTCTGAAGCTGTAAGGAAGTCCCAATTAAATGTTGTCTTGGCCATGGTGTCTCTTCACAGCAAAAGAATAACTAAGACAACAGACCTTTCTGAAGTTCTATTTTTAAAAATGTGTTCCAGTAAATGGCTAGTGTCCTTGAGTTCTGGATGTCACTGTGAACTCACAGAAAGGTGAGATCATTCTAAATGCTGACCTTTTGTTTTGGTGTGAGTGTGGACTATAGTATTACAACTAAATTTCTTTATAATTGCTAACTCTTGCCATTTACACTAAATAAATAATTTGCTGTCTTACTATATTTATTTATATACTTTTGTTATTTAGAGTAAAATGCTATCAGGGTAGATTGGAAAAAACTTGTAGTTGAAGTAACATGGGAAGCTGAATCACAGGATTTATGAATTTCAGTCTGTATGGGCAACACAAACCTCTAACTGAGAACATGGGACAGGGAAAAATAAGCATAAAATGTTTGTTGAGGTTTTTCTATTGAGATCCACTGCAGTCAATTATAATACTAAGCAAACTATAGGCATATGAGGTTCAAGCCATAGCCATGATCCAAATACACGTGGGAATTCTCTGCACATATAATTTTGGCATTTTATTTTATTTATTGCCTGTATTCCTTTCTGGATCTTAATTGCTCCTTTAAACCAAATATAATTAAAAATTATTTTGAACGTTCAAATTTTAGTAATTAGGCAGTTTAGCAGTTAGAGTCACAAACAAAATGGTCTTGAAACTCATGTCATGATCTGCTAGCATCTTCTGCTTGTTGATCTCCATCACAAATACACCAGGTTTGTGGAGCTGACACAGTGTTTGGGAGAGAATTGGTGCCTCTAAACACAGTCTAAGCTCCCCGTACTTTATAACAACTTTCCATTTGACATCACTGCCATACTCACATCACTTACACTCCCTGGCATCTACAGAGTGCTTGAGGAAATGTACTTGACGAAATAAGAAACACCTAGGACACTGGTTTGGTATACCTTTGGGTGCTTTAAAGACAGTGTTTCCCAAGAGGCTTACATGAGGGAGCATGACATACTATTAACGTCATCATATTACCACATAAGCTGGGACCTTGGATTGACAAAAGTGGGGATGAAGCAGAGAGAGTGAGCCTTTCACTCTTCTATGTTTTCTTCCTGAGCACCAGACAAGTTTTTTTCCGGCATTTATGTTTCCTGCCCAGTTTGAACCGAATTCCTCTGAACTGTAAGCCAAATAATCTGTACTCTCTAAGTTTGTTTCCTATCAGATATTTAGTCACAGCAACAACAAAAGTATCCAAAATAAAGAGTCATGCAGACATCTTTGGAATTATTGTCTAGAACAAACAAACGAAAAAGACACAGGGAAGGACAATTTGATTCATTAGGATGCTATCCTATGAAGTTATAGACCTTAAAGGGATTTGAGTTATCATTTTATCAAGCTCTATCAATGTCTTCAGTGGCTTCTCTGCTTTCCCCGTGGAAAAGAACTCTTACCAGTGCCTTACTTTCAAGATTCGCTAGATAACAAATTTGATATGAAAAAGGAATTCATACCATTGGTAAAAATTAACAAGGAATATTTTAATGAAAAAGTATCACTTAAATAGGAGTATGTTGGAAAAGTACTTGTGGTTTATAACACTTTGACAATATTAAAGTATGATGAATGAAGAAAATTTAATAATCTTTATGCTATTTAGAGGCTTTCTAATTAGATACAACAAGCAATTAAATTCACTTATAAGGGCAGCCTTGTGAAGCTAGATAAGCTATTTTATTTCTGTTGGTCTCAATGCACCATCCAAATTTAATTTTGTCAATTTTCCTTTCCAATTAAGTTCAGAAATGGTAAGAATGGTTTGCCACAATTAAATGTCATTTGGTCTCCATTTCTTCATTTAGCAATGAATTATTAGTGACCCAACACTTAGGCTGTCCTACATTTAAGGACCTGAATGTATAAAAGGCAGTTAACATACAACCTATTCTGACAAGTATTCAAAGTAGGAGAAAAAGTCGATTAACTTGCTTTAATTGCACATTTGCTTTGTTATAGAACTTGATATTTTGTGCCCCTGTCAACTGTTTGTATTAAAATAAGGACTTAGGGACTTCAGTTTAGATTTGTTTTTGTGCCTGCCTTTGAAGGAGCATTGAGTATCACTAGATGAAGAAATGTATACATAGGTGAAGTCCAGCCCACAACAGCGTGAAGGTCATAATCACTTTGAGTAGTTGACTCTGAATGTTAGGTTAATTTGATAGTGATGAACTTTTCGTATTCTACTAATTGTCTGAGACCCAGTTGCATGAGCTGCTTCACATATTGATAGAATAGTTTGACAAGATGCAGCACTAAAAGGCCCTCATTGGATTGCCTGGGGGTTGTGATGTTAGCCCTCCCCTTACTCTCCCTTCCCTTACTCCCTCTTTCTCTCTCCTGCTCCTTTTCCTCCATGTGTAGCCCAGGATAGCCTCAGATTTAGAGTAATCATCCTGTCCTAGCCTCTCCATGTGGCTGGATCTGTATCTTTAAGTTACATTTATTTTTATGCATGTATATTTACACTTGGACAGATTTCAAGATATATATGCATATGTCTGTATGTGTCCCACATGTGCATAAGTACCTATGGAGGAGCAGGAGGAGGAATCAGATTTCCTGAAGGTAGTTGTGAGTCACAATGTGTATGCTGGGAAGCAAACCCATGGTCCCTGCAAGAGCAATTCATGCTGTTAATCATGGAAGCATCTCTCCAACCCATCCATGAATAATTTACAGTTTTGTCTTTGACAGCACTGAAAAGCTAAGTACACATTATATTAGATTGTTCATCTATATAATTTATGTTAGCTAATCTTGAGTTATTAAGATTTTTGTGTACTCTGTATAGGAGGGCAAATGGGGCTAAGTAATAGAAAAGAAAAATTAACAAGCACACACAGAGAAAAAAAATACTCTTGTGACTCAACTATTGCAGCCCAGAGGGTATAGTTCCGTTTATAAAAGAGACTTAGTTTTAGTGCAGTACACATAGACAATTCGAATGACAGGAAAGTTCTTTTAAAGCTGATTTAGTGTTCTCAGGCCCGTGCTCGTGCCAAGTGAGCTAAAGGAACTTGACCAGCTGAGCTAGTAAAACGACTTAATAGACTCATCTAAGATCTCTTCAACGGTGGCTTTTTGCCCGCAACAACAGGGCCTGCAGCTGTCAGGTTTCTTCAACTGTCACCAGCGGGCATCACTGCCGTCAATTAGAATTACCATTGAGGAGTTGAGACACAGACACATGCGTGGCTCTGCCCTTGCACCAGCAGCTGCCCGAAGGTCAGTGCTCCGTGTCTGGAGGTGGGAAGTTTGGCAGTGATGTGATTTGTGCGTTGACTGAACAGCTATAATCATCTGTCCATGTGACTTAGCAGGGAGTGTCAGACTGAGTGATCAACACTCTGAAATGACTTCTTGGTTAAAACTCAGAGGAAGTGTTTTGATTTACATAAGACCTTCACCTTGATCAAAGTGCTTTCTTTTATGAATTTCTTTGGTTAGTGTCTTATCACAGTGACAGAAAAGAAACCAAAACACTCATAAAACTAATGAGCATTCTTTTAAAATGTGCTGGAATAATAAAAATGGAAATAAGTATTATAAATGTCAGTGATTATACAATTCATTGTTTTAATTGAGAACTTTTGGCAGTTATCTATTAATTTTGAAGCATTAACTAATGAATAAAATTCTTAGATATTTTAATATTTTCGAGGTTTGCTTTTCATGCTGAACTTTTTTGAAAGCAAGAAAATGGTTAACATGAAATATGTATTTCCTCTCTCTATTCCTAAACTTAAATAATTATTTATTAGAATATATTCAGAAACATATAGAAGGGAGACCAAAGTGTGGATACTTTGATCCCTCTTAGAAGGGGGAACAAAGCCGGGCATGGTAGCCCACGCCTTTAATCTCAGCACTTGGAAGGCAGAGGCAGGCTGGTTTCTGAGATAGATGCCAGCCTGCTCTACAGAGTGAGTTCCAGGACAGCCAAGGCTACACAAAGAAATCCTGTCTCAAAAAAGCAAAAAAAAAAAAAAAAGGGGGGGGGGGCGGGGAAAAAATAACCATGGAAGGAGTTAACAGAAACAAAGTGTGGAGCAGAGACTGAAAGAATGACAGTCCAGAGACTGTCCCACCTGGGGATCCATCCCATAAACAATCACCAAACCCAGACACTTTTGTGGATGCCAAAAGTGATTGCTGACTGGAGCCTGTTATAGCTGTCTCCTGAGAGGCTTTATCAATACCTAACAAATATTAAGGTGGATGCTCACAGCCTACCATTGGACTGAGCACAAGGTGCCCAATAAAGGAGCTAGAGAAAGGACCCAAGGAGCTGATGAGGTTAACAGCCCCATAGGAGGAAGAACAATTTGAACTATCCAGTACGCTCCTAGGGACCAAACCACCAACCAAAGAGTACATGTTGGGACTCATAGCTCCAGCTGCATATGTAGCAGAGGATGACCTAGTTGATCATCAATGGGAGGAGAGGCCCTCGGCCCTTTGAAGTTTCTATGCCCCAGTATAGAGGAATGCCAGGGCCAGGAAGCAGGATTGGGTGGGTTGGGAAGCAGGGTGAGGGGATAGGGGGTTTCTGAGGGGAAACCAGGAAAGGGGATAACATTTGAAATGTAAGTAAAGAGAATATTTAATAAAATAGAAGAAAATGGTTAATAGGAAATATGTATTTTCTCTCTCTATTCTTAAACTTAAATAATTATTTATTAGAATATATTCAGAAATATATAAAAGGCAAGGGAATTTCTGAAAATGATATTAAATTATGGATATGTAATATGAAACTAATGAAAGTAATTTCAGAGTTACTTTAAGCTAAGTCTGATTTCATGTTTTAGCAAAAATGTTGTACTATTACTGTCAAAAGTAATTAATACCAACACAGTTGTTTAGAGGAAAATTTTCCTTATACATTGTATTGATGTGGTTTTATCCTAACAAAAAAGAAAACTCCACCCATGGTAATTACAAAGTAAGAAAATTATTACTTAGGTGGTGGAAAACATGACTTTATATTTATGACTCTAAGAAATCAAATGGATTTGTAGCATCAATGCTATAATTTAGTTCAAAGGGATTTGCTTATATTTATGGAAGCAATAATTTATGCAGACTTTGTACATAGCTGGATCTGGAAAAATTAAAAAAAACATTTAATTAACTTAGCTAGCTTGTTAGCCTGTTATATTTCAGATATATTTTATATACATTATCTAACTTAAGTTACAAGTTGGTTATTTTTATGGTGCTGACTATTAAACACAGAACATGGATAATATAGAACAAGTGTTCACCACTCAGTCATTTATAACTCAAGATTATATGGGCCAAAGCACAGGTCATTCACCCAGTTGTCTATCATGCTTTACTTCATTGTAGGACTATTAAGAACAAATGTGAGACATCTACCTTTAAGTCGGGACTTGCTTCAGAAGTCAAGTCATCTCTTTCTCCTACACTCTTTCTTTTCCCCTCACTCGTTCTGTAACTCTTATTTTCAGTCTCCTGCTCTCTGGAAAGATCTGGTGCCAAAACAAAACAAAACAAAACAAAATAAAACAAAAAACAAATTGAAAGGTTGGTTTTCTGAGAAGAAGGGATTTGTGCTGGGAACAGTATATGATGTGGCACCAAAACTGTAACAAGAAGAGGCCTCTTGAGTCCTCATCTAAGTGAAAGTGTAATGATACTTATACTGGCTGTATGATGGGGATCCTGACAACTAGCCCCACTGCTACAGTTTGCAACTGCTTTTGATCCATGAACAACTAAAAGTCACAGAAGAGGCTCATAGGTGCATCATTGCTGCTGATCACCTTGGTGAAACACTACTACTTCAATGTCTTTTAGAAATTGTATGTTGTACTTTGGATAACTGATGTTGTGCAGTGAAAACAAACAAAAAACCAAACAACAACAAACCCTAAACAAACAAAAGCATTCAAGCCAGAGACCTCAAACCAGACAATGACACATTGCAGCAATCATTTGCAAGTAAAGCTGTTTGGACAAAAGGGTATATATGTAGCAGAGGATGGCCTTATGTGGCATCAATGGGAGGGGAGACCCTTGGTCCTATGGAGGCTCAATGCCCCAGTGTAGGGAAATGCTAGGGCGGTGAGGCAAGAATGGGTGGGTATGTGAGTATGCACCCTCACAGAAGCAGTGGGGAAGGGGATGGGATAGGGGGTTTGCAGAGGGGAAACCAGGAATGGAGAGAACATTTGAAATGTAAATAAATAAAACAACAATTTTTTTTTTTTTAAAAAACAGTATACTGTGCGATACTCTGTGACAAACCACAGCCTCCATGGAGAGATTTCTGTTGTTTTCATCATCGATGTCATTGTTGTTGTTATTCTAATTAGTTAACATTCATTATTTATCATATTTTTTTGTTTTCTTTTGGGGCAGAGGGCAAATATGAAGGGAAAGAGAGATGGAGGGAGGGGGATGAGTGTATGACATGAAATTCACAGAGTCAATAAGAAGTAAATATTTTTCTTAATAATGAGCAGTTTACTTCTTATGGATTTCATGTTCAGTGATTTCTTAAACTATGAAATCTGAGCAATGATGAACTGTGGGTCATACCACGACTGGCATACTTTAAACATCTTTTGTTAAATCTGCATTGGCTTCTGCATATCTGAACAACACTGGACCTTCAGAATGGCAATATACAGACAGCCTTTTAGGTGAAGAAAAATAAACCTGGAGTTTTGTATTCAGTGCACAGAGGAAGCCATTCTTTTTCCTTCCTAGTCTGAGTTTTGCAAGCTAACATACTGAAGAAGAAATCTGGGAGAAAAAAGAAGGAGCTGGCCTATAGGAAAATAGGAAATAATCCTAGAGTTTTGATAAAATTCTATTCTTATACTGACATATAAAGGCTGTTTCCTGAATGAATCATAGAAGCCTTTCTTACATAGAAGTCATTGTTATAACTGATGGTGTGGGTGCGTGGGGTGTGTATGTGTGGAGGGAAGAGTCTGAAATGTGCTTCAGATCCAGAGAACAGGTGATGGTTGTTGGCCCCACCCTAAACAAAACATTATTACCCTTCCATCTGAGAAGATGAGAAATGTTCATGAGCCATGGCCTTGTCATTAAATGTCATTGTCTATACTCATTGCATCAATTGTACTATTTTGTCACTTCAATTCTAGTCGCCTATCCTGGGCCCGTCAAAAATTAGTCAAGAAAAGGAGAGAGGCTTATGATGCCTTATCCTTTTGCCTCTGATCAATGGGCTACTAATAGGTTTGGAGAGGGATAATCATCACCTTTAGTTCCTTAGGGGCTGCTGATCCTACCAATATTACTGGATCTAATAATAGATCCAAACCCATAGGCACACAGTCGGTCTGCCTGAACTCAGTGTGTCTCAAACCAAAATGGTGTACATGAAGGTGAGAGGGAAATTCATGGTGAAAGGGAGTCGGGTGAGGTGAGAGTGATCGGGGTGCATGATAAATAAGTGTGAAAGTATCTTTTAAAACATGATTACTCTTTAGAAAAGGCATACTACTGTAAAGATATGCATGCCATTCAGCTACCAAATTCAAGTCTCCATGAAATAGAGTTCAATAAATGGCATATCTTAGAGCAAAACAAAATAAAACAAACAAAAAACCAAACCAAAACAAAACAACAAAAACAAAGACAAGACTTTCTGCTCTGACTAGTTCTTGATTAATGCATTTTTGAAGGCTGAAAACTCTCTTTTTATAATCATTTTGCTGCTGCTGCTGTTGTTGTTGTTAAATTTGATCCTAATAGTCATTTTGGCTTCTTATAGTATGTTAATCTATAAGGTAAACATTTCTAAAACCTACCTTGCACTCTACTTACCAGTGTGAGTTACATATGTGCACTGAGGAAGTTCCTCATAAAATTAGTTTTATGACTTGAAGGCTTCCTATCTTAAATATGAAATTAAATTAGGTACATTTTGTTCTTTAAGAAAGAATTTTATTACTTTAAGGTTGACTGTGAACATTTTATCTAAGCTAATATTTTAGTTTAAAATTAGAATGTCATCATTAATATAGGCTATAAAATAAGAAGCACCATTTCAAGCCAAATTTTTCTACATACTCTGATATAAATTTAATTTTATATTTTTGATTAGCTTAGTTAAAATATATTATTAATGCTCTCAATCCTTTTGAATTTTATAGTCATCATTCTTCATAAGCTATGAAGCCATAAATATTAGAAGCCATAAAACCAAAAAAATCTTTTTAATTTTATTAAATGTACTCTAGAAATATATAATTTCATTTTATTTTTAATTACTTTTATGTGTGTGTCTGTGTTTGGGTAGGAACACATGAATGTGGATTAAAATGTCATCCATGTAGGCCAGAAGAGGACATTGGATTTCCTGCTGGAGTTACTGAGGCCCATGAGTTTCCCAAGATGGCTGTTCCTGGCAATTGAATTCAGGCCCTCTGCAGGAGCTATACAAACTCTCAACCAGTGAACTGATAGTCCAGTCTCACTCTGTATTAAATGTTCTTTTTCTATAGATAGTAATAATACACTTATAAATATGGAGACTCATATCCTATATTTTTAGCAATATGATATCAGTTTAGAAGTCAATGGTCTTGCCAAAACACTGAAGTTTTATTCCATAGAACATTTTTAAATTGGGATTTCTTACAGGGAACATGAAATAGCACAGAGTCACAGACACTTGTTTTGAGAAGAGGGTTTCTTGCCCCAGACTAGGTGAAAGGATGTATCCTCATCAGCCCACTTAAGACCTATGTTTGTGTTTTCATGTGTTCAAAGATCTCCCAGCATTGATATGTAGAACACAAGCATCCAACATACCCAGAGAGTAGACACAGGATGAAATAGCATCAGATAAACTAATTTTTCCATCAGCTACAATCCTGACTCCATATTTCCTCTCAGGTAAGGGTTGAAATTCATGTTCTTACTCGGCAGGATCAGATTTTGTTTTAATATAACAATTAAAAGAACAACTATAGCCACCCATGTAATGGGGAACACTGCACAATAAGGTCAGTAATGCTCTGATGATTCAGTGTTAGAGGCAAGCATTTTTAGAGAGAACAGGAAAGAAATACAAATTCTTTGGTCATGGTTACAATCTTTCCAATTTCATTTTACCTTGTTCTATGCCTTAACAACATTACTTGGTTGCTTGTAAGTAGATAAAAGTTTAAGTTTGTTTAACTTTGGGAATTTACTAGAAATGACCAAATTTAAGTTTCATTCATACTTGCTCTGTTGAGCAAGATCAAGTCTGAAAAATGTCTAGCTGGTTTTATATACTCAACAATATTCAAGGCCTGGTCTGCATGTTTTTTCTTAATAATTATACCTCTATTCTACATAATCTTTTTACTTTAGTACTAGTGCTTAATTGATCAAACTAATTAAAACTTAGTTTCTGCAAAGAGATTATGGTTAGTCTAGTATAAATTATGTCATCAATGTTAATTTGACTATATTTTAATGTCTAGAATTGAAAAAGAGGATAGATTATGGAATTATGTCCTGAAATATGGACACAAATTACTCGTAAAATAAAAATTGAGTAGTTGTAACGTTAAAAATGATAAATAGAAATGTTTGCAGGGAACAGCACTGTAGAACTTGGTACATATAAAGTAAGTTATGATTCTTTCTTTCAGTAACAAGATAAAACTAATAATAATGGTGTCTTAGGTTTTCCATTGATGTGAAGACCAAGGCAACTCTTATAAAGAAAAATATTTTATTGGAGCAGGATTTCAGGTTCAGAGGTACACGCAGGCAGATGGGGCTGGAGAAGGAGCTGAGCATTCTACATCTGGGTTGGCAGGCAATGGAAAGAAAGAGACACTGAGCCTGGCATGAACTTTTGAAATATCAAAGCCCACCCCCAGTGATACACTTCCTCCAACAAGACCACACTTCCTAATAGTACTACAAATCTGTGAGCCTATGAAGCTCATTTCTATTCATCCCACCACAAATGGGATCTGATTCTGGATGATTTTTATGCAGGTGCGTGCATGTTTATATGTGTATAAGTGCATTGTGCATCACCATGTGTTTATCTGTATGTGTTTGCATGTGTGTGTGTGTCTGTGTGAGTGTAAGTTCATGTATGTGTGTCTGTGTGAATGTATGCATGTCTGTGTGAATATATGTGTGTCTGTGTAAATGTGTGTGTCTGTGTGAGTGTGTGTGTGTGTGTGTGTGTGTGTGTGTGTGTGTGTGTGTGTGTAGAGCAGAGCACAACCTTACTGTTATTCCTCAGGTACAATGTACCTTGAATTTTAAGACAAGCGTCTTCATTGTCCTAGACCTTACAAGTTAGAGTAGACTAGCTGCCTCACTAATTCCAGAGAGCCACTATTCTCTGTCTCCTCAGCATTTGAAGCAGAAGAATCTGTCACTTTTAATTACATGGGTTCTTGAGGGTTAAATACATGTCTTCATTCTTATTGAATAAACTATGTCTCCTGCCCCTGTTCTTCAGTTTGGACATGCACATTCCGGAAAGATTTGACTGATTGCATACCCAGCATTATAATGTCTCCTAGAGTATCTTTCCTATGAGAAACAGGTGAGAGTGGCTTCTCTTTTTCCTGGAAGAGCTCTTATGATAGTTCTAGTTGATTGGATAAAATGTACACTTGGATAAAGCCCAGACATACTAGTTGTGTGGCACAAAAAAATCAAATTTTTCTCATCACTGGTAGGAGGAGTTGCTTCCTTGAGCCACCAGACAGAACTCTGAGTGTTTCTAATTCATATAAATCAATCTTTTACTTTTCTACACTGAGAGATCTCTGGGTTTCTGTTGTCACAAACTTCTGTTTTAAGATTATGAGCAATTTTTTTGTAGCCAAGACAGGTATGAACAGAAAAAAAGAGCATCACAGTAAAGACTATTGCACTTTGATGACTAATTATGTACCAGGCTATGTCCCAAACACCTCTCACATAATCTTCCTAATATTCCCAATTACTTCAGCACAAAGGTTTCTATGGCTATTTGATCTGAAGGCAGTGATCTGAAAAGTATGTTAAAATTCAAAAGATTAAATATAATAGATATAGATTTTGAACCTATTGCCAATTCCTCTAGGCTCCTCCCAACAGTTACCTAGTAAATGCTTAGGTCTACACCTGCCAGCTGTGATCCAAGCTGGTGTATAAGAAGAAATTATTTGGTCACTCAGCTCTCTCTCTTTCGGTCTCTGTCTGTCTGTCTCTCTTTGTTTCTCTTTTTCTCTCTTTCTCCATCTATGTCTATCTCTTTCTCCATCTCTCTCTCCATCTCCCCATCTGCTATTCATGCTCACTCTTCCCCATGGGTTCACCACCTGTCTCTTCCCCTATTCCCCTATTTCTCTCTCCTCTCTATTTCTG
The DNA here is from genome assembly GCF_000001635.26 of Mus musculus. Taxonomy (NCBI): domain Eukaryota; kingdom Metazoa; phylum Chordata; class Mammalia; order Rodentia; family Muridae; genus Mus; species Mus musculus. The sequence goes on along the minus strand of NC_000069.6, from coordinate 45,289,378 downwards.
TCCTTCTTTGTCCCCCTTTCTCTACCCCTTTTCCAGGTCACTTTTCTCTCCCACCAATAAAGCTTGTTCATACTAGGTCTGTCTCATGGTTTAATTATTTATGGAAAACCTTGGCAGGTCACTAAGATACAACCTCCTATACCTTTGCCATTTTAGAACCTATCTAATTAGAATTGAAAGATCATGTTATTAATAGCAAACACCTAATAAGACGTGATTTGGCTTCATAACTAGGTAAATGTATTTGATATGATCACTAACAGGATGACATAAACTCCATTTTAGGTCCGGGCCTGACTTCAAAAGGAAAGGCATCCATTCCATGTACCCATCATAAACCTCCCTCAAGTCATCAGTCCCAGGAACTAGGCCATAAGTCTCCAGGTCTAGGAGCAGACCAAAAATTCTAGGAATAAGGCCATAAAACCTCCCATCCAAAGAACATCCTAGATATAACCACAAGGTGGGAAAATATCTTATCTCAGGATGGGCCATCTGTGCTGAACAGTCTTATATGGTTTGGATAGCTCATCCAGGGATTAAACATTTATGACACAGGAATGCAGTCCACTGACCACAGGGACCCAAGCTGGTCAGAAATCAATCCATGAAATATCCCCAGAACCCACCAATTATGTTTTAGATTACCTAGCCCTAACTAAAATACCCCTAGTTCCCTATAAAATGCTTGCACATCTTTGTCTGGAGTCATTGTCATTTGTGTAAGTGGCTGAGCCCTGTGTGCAGACTTCTTGCTTTCTTGAAAGAAAAGCACTCTTGTTAAACTGATAACCAAGAGTAGGCATCACAGTTTACAAAACAAAACCAATCCTGAAAACAAAGAAAGTACTACTCCACAGCAAACCTCTGGAGCAGGTGGAGCCTCTTTGTGATAATAAAAATACATATATAACAGCAGATAGTGTTGGAATGACCACGTTAGGGACTCTGACACTGAAGTATATTTAGAAAAGCTAGTACCAACAAGATGCACAGAAAAAACAAAACAAAACATTATAACCAATAACTTAAACTAAGATGAACAAGTCCCTATAGACTAGTACAAAAAGAATAAAATGAAATCAGCAAAATTACTCATAATATGGCTGTTTTCGCTAATTTTTGTTGCTATGATATAGTGATCAGAAAATGGTATGTGAGGAGAAAATGGATTTATTCTAGCTCATATCTCAAGGGGATAATTAACATGCTCTAAAAATCAAGGTGGCAGAAGCCTCAAGGCTTGGTTGCATTGCTTTCCTAACTCTGGAAGCAGAGAGGCAGTGAATGCAAGCATGATCTTGGCTTGATTTTTCAAGTTTTTATACAAAATGATGCCCTCAAGGAAATGGTCCTGTGCAGAATTAAAATAGGTTTTTTCACATATCAGTTGATGCAATCAAGATAACCACAAGATAGTCAAACTAGTAGACAGTTCTCAAAAGATAAAGGAAAAATGATCACTCACCCTGAAAAATGTTCAAATCCATAACTATCAAGGAACAGAAGCATTGCGAGATTCTGTTCCATGCAAACCACAGAGACTACCACTAAGAAATCAAGTAACAAACAATATCTGTGAGGATCCTTTACAGAAAGAAAAAGAAAACAAAAACAAACAAACAAACAAAAACCACCTTTCTATTGCAGAAAATGTAAATAAGTCCAGGTTCTGTGGAAATTAGCACTGAATTTTCTTAGAATTCTAAAATAAATAACCACCATAGATCCAGCTTAACCTGGATAGGAATCTGCGATGCTGTAGTCAAAATATCATAGAAATGCTTTCACATCTGTTTATTGTGACACTATTCACCTCTGCATGTGTGGAACAGGTATTGTGTACCTTTACCAATGGATTGAGAAAGAAAACGTATAAACAATGTATGTTCATGCAGCCATAAATTTGAATCACTTTTGACTTAGCGTTTCTATTCCTGCACAAACATCATGACCAAGAAGCAAGTTGGAGAGGAAAGAGTTTATTCAGCTTGCACTTTCATACTGCTGTTCATCACCAAGGAAGTCAGGACTGGAACTCAAGCAGGTAAGAAAGCAGGAGCTGATGCAGAGGCCATGGAGGGATGTTTTTTACTGGCTTGCTTCCCCTGGCTTGCTCATCTTGCTCTCTTATAGAACCCAAGATTACCAGCCCAGGGATGGCCCCACCCACAAGGGGCCTTTCCCCCTTGATCACTAATTGAGAAAATGCTTACAGCTGGATCTCATGTAGGCATTTCCTCAACTGAAGCTCCTTTCTCTGTGATAACTCCAGCTGTGTCAAGTTGACACAAAACTAGCCAGTACAAGGGAATAAATAGAACTAGAGATAATTATAGAAAGCTACATGTCAGCCTCAAGAAAAAAAAAACAGTATTGAATATTTGCTATCATTTATGGATCCTTCGTATTATGGGAGTACAGAACACATCCTGTGTGTGGTATGATAGTGGAGAGATTGAAGAGATGAAGATGAATAGTAAGATGGGGGAGGGTGTGGAATAAAGGAGAGGATGGGGTTGAAAAAGATCAACATGGAAACATGTCCACAAAAGGCATTATCATGGAAAATGAATTCATGCCTAAATTCACTTAGTTAGAATGCTTAAAAATTCAAATAAATGAATAAGTAAAGGAATTTAACATTTTCTTGGACTAATATATCTACTTTTTCAGTGATGCCTGACACAAAATTTATTCACCAATATCTTGAAATTATTCATCTTATAATGGTGTAATGTCCTATCAGAGTAGCTCTTCCTCCTCCTTGTCCTCTTCCTCCTCATTCTTGTCCTCCTTGTCCTCCTCGCTCTCGTCGTCGTCGTCCTCCTCCTTCTTCTTCTTTTCTTCTCCTTCTCCTCCTCCTCCTTCTTCATCAATCCATTCTTCTTCTTCTTCTTACTTCTCCTCCTCCTCCTCTTCTTACTTCTCCTCCTCCTTCTCCTCCTCCTCTTCTTCATCTTTAAGGTCTTTTGTACAAATATTAAGGGATCTAGTTTTGTGTTCTTTAGTGTATTAATGTATGTGCCTCTACATCTATATGTGTTTCTCATAACTTTCCTATGGTTCATTTTCTTCTGTTTATTATTTCTATTATTAATGGTTTTATTTTACTTTATTTATCATTATTCCTTAGATAAACTTTTTTCCTAAGGAGAGATTGAAAGAGTATGAATCTGGAGGAAAGGGGAAGTGAAGAGACACTAAGAGAGGATGAGAGAGAGGAACCATCATCAGAGTATATTGATGAAAGTGACCTATTTTCAATAAAAAAGAATTCAGATAAAATACATAAAAAACAAATTGCTCATAAAATGTTGATTAAATACCAAATTATACTTAGATCCATGTTAGTATTATGATTTAATTTCAAGGTTTACATATTTATATTTCAATGCATTTCAAAATATTATTAGACCTTAAAAAATTCAAAGTTTGAAGTTTAAAGATTATACTATTAAAATATATAGTAGCATTTGTTCGTGTGTTTGTGTATATGTGTTTATGTACACATCTGTGCATGTGTACCTGCACCTGTTTGTGAATACAAATAAAGAACCAGTTGACATTGGATATCATATTCTAGCACTTTCTACCTTATGTTTTGAGAAAGGAATCCTCCCTGTTCCTAGTGCTAGCTGCTTGTCTGGACATGCTGGCCAAGGAGATAAGATCTCCCTCCTGCTCCCTCTGCCTTTGTCTTTGGGTTAGAGGCTCTTTTATGTGTGTTAAGACTCTTTTACAACCCTATTGGAGGAACAACAATATGAACTAAACAGTACCCCCCAGAGCTTGTGTCTCTAGTTGCATATGGAGCAGAGGATGGCCTAGTTGGCCATCAATGGGAAGAGAGGCCCTTGATCTTACAAAGGTTATATGCCCCAGTACAGGGGAATGCTAGGGCCAGGAAGCAGAAGTGAGTAGGTTGGGGAGCAGGGTGTGTGTGGGGGGTATAGGGGACTTTCAGAGAGGAAACTGGGAAAGGGGATAACATTTGAAATGTAAATGAAGAAAATATCTTATAAAAATTAACATTTAATAAAATAAATAAAATATTAAAGCTGCCTGGAAATAAAAGACTCTTTTGTGTGGGTATTAGGGATCAAACCTAAGGTTCTTCTGTATACATGGAAGGTACCTTACTGGCTGAGCAATCTCCACAGACTTTTTCATGATAACAAAATTTCTTCATGATAGCAATAGCCAACTGTTCCCCATCTTGCCTAACTCAGGGAATCATCTTTGAATTACAAATTTATAACATTAAATAAATGATTTGTATGTAAAACCATAATATAAAAGAAAAGACAGATATGTCATTCTTTCATTTATAACTCAAAGCAGTCTATAAATTATGAAAAGAATTTATGATTTTTGTAAATAGATTTATATTGTGAAGTACAATTCTATAACCTATAATTTATACAAAGTCAATATCTGATGTCATTAGAGATAGGTGTAACATTCTATAGAAAGCCTAATGCATACATTAAGAAAATTTTTATGAAGAAGGTAGCTGAAAAGACTCAGGAGAAAAGATCACAGGTGTGGCAAACTGATATTGTATTCATTAGAGAAATTACATGAACAAAGCCATTTCTGTTTTTAGAAAAAAATTGCATTAAAATAGAGAATTTTCTGGAAGATGAAAATACATATATATGCGAATTGGTTGAAGTGCATTTGTTTTTTAAAGAAGCAAGATGAGGCTGGAGAGATGGCTCAGCCGTTAGGAGCACTGGCTGCTATCACAGAGGTCCTGAGTTTCAATTCCCAGCAACTACTTGGTGGCTCACAACCACCTATAATGTGATCAAAAGTCCTCCTGTGGCATTCAGGTGTACATGCAGATAGAGCACTCATATATGTAAAATAAATAAAGGAATCTAAGAAGAAAAAAGGAGGAAGGAGGGGGAGGAGGAAAAAGAGGAGAAGGAGGAAGAGGAGGAGAAGGGCAAGAAGAAGGAGGAGGAAGAGGGTGAATGAAGAAGGAGGAGGAGGATGGAGGAGGAGGAGGAGGAGGAGGAGAAGGAGAAGGAGAAGAAGAAGAAGAAGAAGAAGAAGAAGAAGAAGAAGAAGAAGAAGAAGAAGAAGCAGAAGCAGAAGCAGAAGCAGAAGCAGAAGCAGAAGCAGAAGCAGAAGCAGAAGCAGAAGCAGAAGCAGAAGCAGAAGCAGAAGCAGAAGCAGAAGCAGAAGCAGCAGAAGCAGCAAGAAGATAGTAGAAGATACATCACTGTCTCCTAATGGGATAAGACATGATTTGCAACCTGAAGCTTTGCTTCTGAGTTTGTGTTTTCCTAAGTGTATAGTGGTGATGGTCTTATGATGAGGGAACATTGTCAAAATATGTTGAAAATTGTCAATGACGATGAAACGAATGTGATTGCATGAAATCTAATTTACTATATGGCACAACTTAAAATTTCCAAAGTTCTGCTTCTGTTAGACATTGTAGACATGGTTGTTTGTTAATGAAGACAGACATTGTTCCTGTTAAAATTTAAAGCTTAATATTCTGTGGAACATAGTTAGACCACAGTTGACCCTAAACTTTCCCTTTAGAATCTGTTTATTTATTAATAAAAGGAAGGAATAAAGTCTAATACATCAGTTTGCAGTTTGAAAAATAGACATTTGAGACAATATGTAAAAGTACTTAGCAGAGTGCTTATGATACATCAATTGCCAAATAATTAGTAGCTTTAGTAGCTGTAATTGTCCACTTATGATGGTGATGATAATGAGATATTGCACCAAAATATATTTGTTTGAGTATAAATTCACATGTAACATTCTTGATCACTGAGGGAGAACATATAATTACAGTATAAAGCAATTATAGATAAATAAAATAATCACTCCAACTACATTTAGAAGTCAGTGACTTCATCTCATAATGAAGTTTGAAACAGTAAAGGCACTGAACTGTTGAACACATCCACATTTCTAAGAATTTTTTTTGATTAACCAAAATAATTAAATGCACACACCATTGCCTTTTAATTAAAAAAGATAATCATGTTATTTCATAGGCCTCTTGAATTACAACAAACATGATAGTTTTATTTGCCCACTAATGATGTCTGAAATAAAATATTTAACAATTAGAAACACAGTACAAGTACCTGTAAATGGAACAGGATATAATTTGATGACATGTACTTAGCACCTAATTTATATTAAGGTTTATGGCCATAGTAGTAAAACAAAGGCCCCTACCTATTACTGACATCACCTTCAAATCTTTATCAATGTAAATAATGTCTTGTAAGTTAAGTGAAAGAAGTCTTAATAAAGTCAGGCCATGAGAGAATATATCTAAATTAGGATACTGTGCACTAAGATGTTGTGATGTTTGAGCCACAAAACAAAAGACCAGAGGACCTGAACATTATAGGCAAGAAGAAAAAACACAAGAAGACAGAAAAAGTGTTACTATTGGGACTTACTACCTATTACTACATAAATAAACATTGAGTCTACATATACAACAGAGCATATGGGTGCAAATAGTGGCCATGGCAGTGGATGTTTCCTAATCTTACATCCTAGGGACAAATTTTGGACTTTCACATGGAAGGAAGATTAAGCTTATATGCTGGAAATCATAAGTTGAATGGCTGGAAGTCAGAGGCCAGTGCTGTTGTAGAACAATGTTTGTCAAATCAACAGAGGACTAACCTGTGAAGATGTGATTTTAGAGGTTATCTTTGGTGTATTAAAACAGAAAACAGAACATGCCAGGTGAGGAAACTAGCATAAACCAGAGAAGAACATTTGGGGAAGGGAAAATGTGCCAATGTCAGAGTCTCACACAGGATCAGGAGTAGTATCTGCTCTTTAGGGTCCATGGTCATCAAATAGAGAAAACAGCATACTTTTCTACAGTATTCAAAACTTGTCTTCACAGACCAGACTTCTCATTCCCCAAATGTAAAACCTCAGAAGAGCAAACTGCTTTCAATTAATCTTTACTAATTCTTTTGTTGTTGAACAATAATTTATTGAGATTCCCTCCCTCCCAGCCTCTATAATTTCGAAGTCACTTTCTCTGCTTGTGGATCTTGTTTGCTAGTTGCAAGAAGATGGATGGGGGAAAGGACACAGAGCATTGCTCTATGAGACTCTTGAGGGTGTTGTAACTGTCTTCCTCATATTTGAAGCAGACAGTCCAGTGCCTCATACTGTGCTTTCACCTGTATCACGATTTCTAGGTTCATCTGCCCATAATTCTCTAAGATTTGGAGCTGTTGAGGAGTGGCTCATAGTAGACACTGAACCATCAGCCAACAGCATTTGTTGTCCTGGATGTCTGTGCCAACCTTTCGAGTCACACTGGGGTCTAAAGACACACCTGGAATAAAAATCAGAATGCTTAAGAAACGTAAGTAATGCCCAAGAAGTCAAAATTTTCATGGTCAGAAATACAAAGAGTTTCAGGCTTGCAAATGAGCTGAAATATGGCTTGTGACACCTTTAAAATCCACATACTCTCATGAACTTTTCTCATGTCTAAGCCTGTAGAATGATTCGTGTTTTAAATTAATTTTTAAAATTTTAATTTTGTTTGTTTTGTTTGATGATTTTTTCAAACTGCAAAAATAGTGCAGATAATTTCTGTATATTTTTTGTTGAATCTTCACTATAACATTTTCTTTAGTCATGGCACATTAATCAATATTGAGGAAAAAATACTGATACATTGTTCTGAACAATGCTATACGTTTAATTTGGATTTCAAGCTTCATTTTCCAAGAATATCTTCTTGATACATTCAAAGCTTCAGGTCAGGGACTCATATTACTCTTCATTTTTCTGATACATTCAACAACAAGGCGTACTCAGTCCTGTTTTTTTTTCTTTGTTTGTTTTGTTTGTTTGTTTGTTTTAATTGGAAGCAGAAGAGTTCCGCCCAGGATTTGGTTGTCTGTCCTGCAGTTTTGGTTATTTGATATGTTCTCTCTTAACAGTTAATATGATCTGCGGGAGAATACATGAGGTTTTTGTTTCATACCACAGTCTGATGACAGCATGGATTTCAACTGATGATGTTCACCTTTGCCTCTTGGGTATGTTGACCTCACAGTCGTCCCCTGATAAGACTGCTCTTTTCCTTGGTGTTTAATAAATAAGGGAATCTACACGGAGATACTACAAATATTCTATCTTACCTAAACTTTATCAACCAAGTTTAAAGTTTGCTGGCATACTGTGTTAGTGTAAGGACAGTTACTACTTTCTGTACTAATTTCACATTTTTCTAAAAGAGGATTTATTCTTACCCATGCATCCGTTTGTTGTTTGTTCAAATTACCATGGAATTGATCTACAATGTTAAACTAATACCATCATTATTTAGCTGATTTTCACTAGGTCAGAGCTAAGGCTGATTTTCTCCTGTTTAATTTTGAAATGTTCCCATGTGTTTGTTTTCTGTTGTTAGCATATTTTAAACTCCCATGAGCTTCAGGCTTATCGTATTCTGTATATGTACCAGGCTTGGGATCAACTATCAGTTGTATCTCCAAGGAGCCCTTGTCCCTTCTTTTGAAAGTTGGTTCTTAGAAAGTATTAACATAATATTGGTACACCCTTGGATTTCATTACTTCTATTTCCACGCAAACAAAAAGATGGTGAAGATACATATATGCACTGTGGTGGCTTGAGAAAGAATGCTCCTCACATTGACTTATATATTTGAATACTTGATGCTCCATTAGAACTCTTTGGGAAGGATTAGGAGGTGAGGCCTTGTTGGAAGAGGTAAGTCACTGGTGGCCAGCTTTGAGGTTTTAAAAGACTGGTGCCATTCCTAATGTGCCTCTCTCCCTCTTTTTCTTCTAGGTCAATATGTGAGCTCAGAGATTTCCCTGCTTTTGTTCTGTCATTATGGATTCTAAACTTCTGAAACTACATACTCAATTAAATGTTTTCTTTTATAAATTATATTAGTCATGGTGTTTTATTACAGCAACTGAAAAGAATTTAATACATTTATCCATAAAATGCTATATTTGTTAATCTCTTTCTATGTGAATGATCTCATTTTCTAAGTAGCATTCAGTAGTATTTGTATGGATCATTTTATTTTTGTCTTGAAAACACTTGGCCAAAATTGTTTAGGTAGGAAAGCAACTTTACTCTCTTACTATAGCTTCATTATAAAATAAATATAATTTAATGTTATATATTCTGAATCTCATTCTCCCAACATTGTGGTTTTGGGTTTTGTTTGCTTTGTTTTTATCTTTAAATTTGTATTTCAGTAAGGTTGTAGGTTTGGCAATGCTTCACCAGGGCATGTGTTGCACAGGGCCAACCTTTCTCCCTCCAGGTGTTTCTTGTCTGCAGGTCTCCCAACCCCGTCCTAGAGAACCACTAATTTATGTTATTTAGTTAGTTCCAAAATAGCATGTAAATGAACTCACACCTTATACAGCCTTTGGGAGCTGACTTCTTTCCCTTAACAGAGCATTTAAGATTTATCCACCCTACAGTATGAATCAATAGACTATTTTTATGGATCACTTAGTAGTGTTCAATTACTCTGATGTTACACAGCTTACATCCTAAAAGTTATTGGTTCAGTTCCAGGTTTTAATGGAAGAGGAATAAGCTATGGTATGCTTTCAGTTGTTTCTAATTCACTTAGGCAAATGCCAGTGAATGATATTTCTTGGTCATATGATGAGTTCCATTCAGCTTTAGGGTTTTTGTCCTATGATTGACTTCTAGTGAAAACAAAATTTATCATGGGACAAACTCCAAAATCATGTTGTAAAAGTTTTTAAGTCATCCTAGAGAACCACTGCTTTCTACTGTCAAGTTCCTTCTGCAGCAAGTTCAGAGAGTCAGCCACTGTCCTGAATTCAAGTCTCCATCGTCATGCATGGCATTAAACAAAAGAAAACATAAAAGTCTAGTTTTCTTTTGTGCTTGCTTATTGCTATTTCACATACATTTTTACATTGATTTGTTTGGTTTCTGAATTAATCCTGTTCATTTTGATAATATTTTTTCAGAAAAAATAGCGTAATAGAGTCTATTTATCTACTCCTTTGTTTAGGTACATTTTCCCAGATTTTCTTTTCTTCCCTTTCCTTTTCCTTTTCCTTTTCCTTTTCCTTTTCCTTTTCCTTTTCCTTTTCCTTTTCCTTTTCCCTTTCCCTTTCCCTTTCTTTTCCTTTCCCTTTCCCTTTCCCTTTCCCTTTCCCTTTCCCTTCCCCTTCCCCTTCCCCTTCCCCTTCTTCCCCTTCCCCTTCCCCTTCCCCTTCCCCTTCCCCTTCCCCTTCCCCTTCCCCTTCCCCTTCCCCTTCCCCTTCCCCTTCCCCTTCCCCTTCCTCCTCTCCTCTCCTCTCCTCTCCTCTCCTCTCCTCTCCTCTCCTCTCCTCTCCTCTCCTCTCCTCTCCTCTCCTCTTCTTTTCATTTTTTGTTAAATGAATAAAGATGAATCAGCAATTGTGTACATAATTTATACCTAGACATTTTCAGTTCATTTGAAAAAAGTCACAAATGCCGACTGATTAATATGCAAGGACTATACTTTTACTTACAACTAACAGAGGCCTTCCAGTGTTTTCCACAGCTCAGAGGAGTATGTTGTGGTGCAGGTATTCCTTGTGGAATGTGTTTACTTCAGGTTGAGTAGGGGATGTGATCCAGAATTTCATGGTGGCTTCCAATGCCTTCTCTCGTATGTGCAAACTTCAAGGATCTTTCAATTTCTTTTCCAAAGAGTCACTTTTCTCTGAAGTATTTGATCGAGGTTTTTAAATTGTAATTACTTTTCTTTTACTAATAATTTCTTTTTCATTGTATACAACCTTTCGTTACAGATATAGCCTGGGAATTGTTTACAGATATCGGTTAAGCCTTAGTGTATAACATTTGTGGACAGAAAAAAAAAAGTTCATAAATCTGATTTTAAATTATTTATACTATAGCTATATATTTCTCTTCTTCATTATTTTTATAACACACTCATATTATGCAGGCCAGGCATTTTCATACTCATGAAATCTTCTTGCCTCTATCCATCCAGTGCTGAGCTGAGAGGTATGCTTTGAACTTCCAGCTTCCCTCAGAATGGTATAATGGCTTTATTTATTGACATGTTCTGATAACCTCTTTTCTGGAATAGTTATATTTTTAACTTTCACATTTAATTTTAGATCCATTTCATTGATCTTGCATCATGTTCTCAACTATATTTTCCTCCAGGTCTATTCTCTGTGCTCAGACTCACTCCTTGTGGGTGTGTGCCCTACTCAGCCTCTGTAAATGTCCAAGACTGCACCTCAGTTCTTCCTACCACTTCGTGGCTTCAGGGAAGAACTTGGTTTTATTCACGGTTTTTGTTTTCTTTCTGTTTTCCTTTTGAGCTTTGTGGATGCTAAGTTCTTCTAAATTCTCCATTACTTAATGAGATTTCAAAAACATTGTTCAGTTTTTATTGGCACTCATGCAGGGGACACTTGGAAGGAGCATATCAACACCATCATTCCTTTTTTAAACCACATTAACAGATATCTAGCTGGTCTCAGAGTAAACTTTTCTTCAACATGGCACCCATTTCCTGGGTCTGTAGGAGTTGAAGAACAAGTTACAGAGGGGTTGCTTTGGGTTAGAAAGTCTAGTTTTGGAGCTTAAAACTCTTCTTAATCTTACCGAAGTATGTCTCTTCAAGGCATTCATTTTCTATGTATGGCTCTATTTACAGTATGATATTCTTAAAAAAGATAATTATTCAAACTATTTGTTAACTTGTGACAGAATCTGTATAATTAGTTGAAAATGGAAAACAACATCCAACAAATTTGTATAGAACTGTTCTCAGAATTCTCTCTCTGTAAATACAATGGAAATCTGTTATGGAAACATTTTATGTACAATGTGTCTTTGCTTTAATACTAATAAAGTAACACAACATCATTTTCCATAAACATTTTAGGAGAAGATGAATCGAAATATAAAAAACAATAAGCACAGACAATTTAACATATTGATTTTTAATTCTAGAACATATTAGGCCACTCACTCTGTTTTTTTCTTTTTCCTAGTGTGGTTTGCCATAAACCCATGGTAGAATAGTGCACATGTTCAAGCCAGTTGAGCTAAATACTGTGTGCTAATATCTTTATTTGCTAGGCACAGGAAGACAGCAGTTGATATAAAAGCACACACACACACACACACACGTGTATATATATGTATATATATATATACATTAGAAGTTTTTTTTTTCCCTAAAATAGAGGCACAAAGAAGCCTTTCTCAAGGGTGTTTTCACGAAATCACTAGGTTGCCCACTGCCTACAGAATGATATTCTGGGACTGCTTCTCTTTCACATTCTATTACAAACTCTGTGACAATAAACAGACTATTTTCCACACCCACACACCCACACATCCACTAACAGTTTTCGGAACTGTGAAATGGGGCTTCCTGACGGCATCTTAACGTTTTACGTAACTGTTGTTGAAGTCACTGCTGACACTGGGAATGTCACTGCAAAATCTTCACCCCCCCTTTTTTTAAAGAAGGAAATAAAGTGTTATCCAATTATTTGCTCAAAATACCAGTACCACCCAGTAACTGAGACTATAGCAGCTACCTTGGCATTAGATCTTCAAAATTTCACAGCTTTCTAGCTTGAGGCAACTAGTTCATGAAAAGCTTTTATTGTATTTTAAGTAGGTAAATTAGGGTGTTTTTCTCATTTATGCATCAAGAAAGAAATGTCTATCCAGAAACGTGAGAGGATTTTACTCAGCTAGTAAAGCCACATGCATTCGGGGCTGCCTCAGGGCTGTCAGTGCAAGGTAGTTAGTTCTACAATGGTCCGATGGTTGTGTTCTTGAATTCCTTTGAAAGACAATCTGTAACCACCCTAAAGAACTGAGCTTTTCTGAATTTCCTAAAGAGACACAGAATGAAAATTTATCTTATAATGTATTTCCCTGGTTATGGAGAGATGTGGCTAGGTCTGTTCCTCATTTTTTCTTTACATATACTGGTAGGCACTTTTTCCTAGCAACTCACTGGCAGTCCTCCAAGTTTATTTGCAGCTGTGTGCATTTCAGTTAAAATCCTCTATTTCACCTTGTAATAGGTCTGAGGTCAGAATGTGATTTTAAAGACATAATGTTACTCTAACTGAGCCACAACGGAGGGAAAATAGTCTTGATAGGTAGTTATAACTTGAACAAAGACCACATTGAGTTCATTTGTTCAGTTTTCAGTATCATTAGAATATTGTGACTAATTATATAAGTCTTCAGGATTATTGTAATTTTTCTTTTGATTGCTAATGTAGAAAAATTAAGTGGATATGTGATGTGGAATTGAAGCAGTGACTCTTACCTTTATAGAGCCTCATTTTTATATTCTGCAATTCTTCAGGCCTTTTATTGTTCATAATAGAGGACATCATTGCTTAGTCCCACTCTCTCTTAAATGGAATTGAATTCTTATTAAACAGAATCCTAAACATGCTGGTCTTGTATGCAAACATTTTTTTGTTATGTGACGACTGATTATTTTCTGGGTATCATCTTTCCATAGCCACTTATAGTCATTCACAAGTCAGCTTCCAAATTGATTCTGCTTAGGAATAACCTAACTGAATAAGATGATATGCTTTTTGTTATGCTTTGTAGTTACATAAAAGTGTTCTTCCAACTAAGCTACAGTCCCAGCCCTTTCGGCTTCTTTCCTATGATATGTTCTACAGTTCAGAGTAAGGTTCCTATGCATTTATTAACATACTGGAAATAATATGCTAACATGATAGCCAATGATAACTTAACATTTAAAAATAAATATGTGATTAACTTCCAACATAAGGCCTAATAATTTTAAGGTCTTTATGTATGTTAAGTCATCTAATTCTACTAACAATGCAACGTTACTCTTGCACATCAGATGACAGGAACATAGAGAAGTTAAAGTAATTTCCTAAAGAGACACAGGTAATGACTGTTGGGTCCAGTTGACTCTGCCATAGAACAGAGTTCTTAGTGACTTTTTGTTGAGCTTCTGTGGTTTCATAACACACTTCCAAAAAGATTTAAAAATATACTGTACAGTATCAAAACATTTCAGCCATTTATATCTGTATAAGACAATTTTATGCTGTCTCAACATTGTTTTCTTAATTCCTTATTTATTACAGGATACCTTCTGGTATTAAATATTATTTCAATATAATTTTGATATGTGTGGTTTTGGTCTGTATGCCAGAATATTTTATAATATTGTGTGCATGCAAATGTTCTTTTTCCCTATGTTCCTTCTCCCCCTTTCATTGGTAGAATAGACAAATTAACATATTGTTATCCTTAAAACAGCTTTTCCAGACAAGGATCACCTATGGGATGGATATGGCATCAGAAAATGTCTAGTTTTTGCAAACCTTCTTGAAAATGAAATAGCTCCTGTTCATTCTCATCCATCTCTTATCTTCTATCGTGACTGTTAAGCCAGTATCTGCAACCTACAAAGCCATCTTTCACGATGACATCATCCTCAGGATGGACTTTGGAAGTGCATAAGCAGCAGTGGAGAAGAACTCTCAGCTTCCAAGGATTATGCAGAGCAAACCCTCCATTATGGACCTGACTTTTCTTCCCTAAAATGTTTATGTGCGAAAGCAATAGACTCCAATCTTGGCTAATGCACTATTATTTTGAGTTATCTGTTACTCACAGCCAACTGTGCTGAAAAGTTTCCAAATGCTCAGGCCAACTTTCTACACAAATAGAGATTGCTGCTCTTCTGAATCAAATCTGAGTAATGTAGACCATGGTTCTTGTTTTAGCAGAAAATGCATTTCTCCTACCTGTCATTAAAATGATAGATGGTCTCTCCATTACACAGATATGTTCAGTGTGTGCTAATGGTGTTCTTGGTGGGTGGACTAAAATCAGAGAATTACTCATGAAGGTAGAATCTTAACCAAACTATCCCTCAATTTTTACCTTAGCTCCCCAAACTCTCACCCCTTGATCCTGGCCTTTGCTTTAAACCTGTTTTCTAGTGGGTCACTCTTTTTGTTTTTGTTTTGTTTTGTTTTGTTTTTTGTTTTTTTTTCCTGGAAGGTGTTGAAGTCGTAATATACATATATCACCAAATTTTCATAAATTGGTATAATATTAAGTTAAAAAGGAGATTGCATCCTGATTTTTCTTTTTATAAGAAAAATACAGGATGTGAAGCATAGCTGCCTTTTTTATTTTGAAAGTTTAAATAATCAGTAAAAAAAATTACAACACATTTTATTCCTTTTTCTTTTCATAAATCACATATTTTATATCAAATAGCTATGCAATGTGTGCATATATGTTCTGCATGAAGAAGACTAGACCATAGATTATGAAATTCATTTTAGTTTCTAGTTTATAATTAATATGCATTTTCCCTAACAGGATTATTTATTTTACAGGAAGACAGATATATTAATATATATGCAAATAGATGTTAAATAATTTGGAAAATATTTGGGTATGGCACTGACTATTACATTTATTTTAAATAAAAGAACTTTTTGCTGGCAATAAATAAATTATGTTACATGTATTTAGATTATAGAATCACAGTATAGAATATATTTATAATATTTGCACTTATTAATGTTTATATTTTTTATAATGTTTGCACTTGTTAAAGCAAAACTTGGGGTAAGAAACTAAAAATGGGAATGATTAACCTCTTAAATAAATAGACCAACATATGCCAATTCAGTATGTTTATCAAAATAATTAAATTCATCATGTAAAACTTTACGAATACAGCTAATAGAGTTAGTAATAAATCAGAGCTTTTAGATTTTACATAAGTGAAAATTGGGCTGCATCTGTAGTTCATAGCTGAGAAAGTGTGTGGCATGTACTGCAACATAGCAAGCTCTTCAGCATCAAAAATATTAAAGTTAAATAAAGAGTTGAAAATGGTCTAACCCTCGAGCTGAAATTTTGCCATTGAATTTAACAATAATATCAACAAGTGAACTTTTAGATGACACATAAGTCCCCAGATATGTGACACAGATGCTTTGAGTTGTAATCAAGATCTTTTCTGGAATTCACTTGCTCTTCAGTCTTCAAGAACTCTGAGGAGAGAAGTTAGACTCCACACAAAGTGAGGACCAGCAGAGGAGAGGAGGGGAAAGGAGAGAAGGGGAGGGGAGGGGAGGGGAGGGGAGGTGAGGGGAGGGGAGGGGAGAGCAGAGAAGAGCAGAGGAGAGCAGAGGAGAGCAGAAAACATTCTCAAGGGTGAACACAGACAACAGTCGATGGGTTTTCATTGTGCCAATCCATACTTTAGACTACTACAATTCTAATGCCCTAGGAGCAGATAGCTCTTTACAAAAAAGCATTTTTATGAACATGTCCATTAGATTTCTTATGGAGGGACAATAGTATGCCCTTGTTTGATATCAGAGAGACTTCAGCTAGACATTCATCTTATAGTGATTAGCTGTCTGTTAATGACCTTCCAGCACTGCAAAATGCCATTTCTCCACCCAGGAGCATACATTGCATATTTTTCTTTCCACCCATAATCAAAATTCTGTGGTTTCAGTAATTAATTTTAAAAGCTCCTGGTTATAAGGAAGGGATCCTTCCATAATGACCTCAATCATACCAATATATAACTAGGTATGTAACCGAGTGATAGCAATTGTGTGATTTCAGTGACATGTGGTTATTGATATTAATCCAAGGATTTGCTTGGCAAGCGCTGTATCACTAAGGGACAACCACAGTTGTGTCCAGTGGTTTAAAGCTCATAAATGGAAATACTATTTTAATATCACAAATTTATCCATAATATATCCTGGCTTTTTCTTGACAATGCTTTAAAAATTGTAATACGTATAAAAAATTCTTAAAATTAAACATCTTTTTTAAATAAATGAGACATTTTTCTTGGCATGTGGACTTATATGTCCATGAAGGTAAGGACATTTTAGCACTTGTCAATATTCTCTATCAAAATCATTACCAAGAAGGACTCTAGGAGTGATCCCTGGGAAGGATTCCTGGGAAGGGGAAATAGAATAGATATTGCATCTAGTCTAGGGACAGGTGGGGATGTTAACAGTAAGGATCAGGTCAGGGATGGCAGGATGGAGGGGGAGAGAATGGAGAGAGATGACTGGAATTGGAGGTACTTAGAGAAACTTAATATAGTGGAAACTTTCTGGAACCTATAAAAGTGACCTTAGCAAGAACTGCTAGTATTAGGGGTATGGAACCTGAAAAGGCCATCTTCTGCATCCTGGCAAGACTTCCAGTGGTGGGACTGGGACACCAACCCAGACCCAAACCTTTAACCTACAAACAGTCCTACCTGCAAGATGTGCTGGGGAAAGGGTGGCTCAGGGTGTGTATAGTGGCCAACCAATGACTGGTCTAGCTTGAGGACCACTCCACAAGACACATGACTTACACTGGATGGATGACCAGGAACTGTAAACTGGATAGCTTGGAGACATAGCATCGAACCAATCACAACTGCAAAAAAAAAAAAAAAAAAAAAAGGCAACGAAATTATTTCTAATGATATTCCTCCGTTATGACTGATCAGTGCTCAGTCATAATCAAAGTGGCTCCTTCCAGCAGCAGATCGGAAACCCACACCCGAACATTATGCTGAGAAAGAGGCTAAGGTGGAGGTTTCCATCAGCTTTTTCCTGCAGATATCCAGGAACCCCACAGAAGAGGGAAGGAAGGGATTTTAGAAGCTAGAAGAATGGAGGATACCAGGACAGCAGGGCCTGTATAATCAACTAAGCAAAGCTCATAGCAGCTCACAGAGAGTCATGCAGAAATCAGGGAGTCTGCATTGGTCTGGGCTAGCCTCTGCATGCATTGTAGCTATTTATCCGGGGATTTTGTGGATCTCCTGTAAGAAGGAGGAGGTATGTTTCTGACTTTTTGCCTGCCCTTGGGACGCTTTCCTCCTGTTGAATTGCCTTATCCAACCTTCATAAGAACTGTGGGGGAGAGAGAAAGACAGGGTCTAGGGTGGAAAGTGAACTAGGAGTAGTGGTCAAAGTGGAGACTTGGCAAATATGAGGAGGTTGGGGCAACCTAAGGTGTTGGTCATCACTTTCTGCAAGTTTTTTCTGTTATCTTGCCTGCACACACCAATTTAGCTAACTCACTAGCTCCTGGAATTCATCTGTCACAGAGAACCATTGAGGATTAGAGCAGTGTGCAGTACCTAGCTTTACATGGGTTTGGGGATTTAAATGAAGCACCCCCAGCCTTGTGCTTTACCCAAGTGTGTCAGATTTCCACCTAACATTTTATTTTAAGCAAAAACTGCCGTGATCACGACTGTTGTCAATATTTTCATGGAAGGAATAACGACACAGTAACTGTAAACATAGTAGAATAAAATATTGACGAATGTTTGATTAAGAGGCTCTTTTAGAGCCTCTGGTGTGATATGGCTCTTTCTCCTAAAAAGTAGAGTAAACCTGCTTCAGGACTCTGCAAAATCCCATTGGTGTTGTACAGAGGCTCACACACTACAGGGGTAAATCTCAGATAGAGTTTACACTTTATGATATTTGAATATAATGGTGGATATTTTTTCTGTGATTCATCAGTAATGTCTTAAAAGTATCATTTGGATATTAGTTCTACTCTTATTTTTCTCCATCTATAAATCTGATACATTTTGCATTTCAGGTTATTTTTTCCTGTTACTTTTAAACTTTGTTACATATGAGATCAACTATCTTAGGAATGTTTCATTCAACCTAGAAGGCAGTAGCTCTCACCTTGTAGTTGCAACTTCTTTGGGGTTGAATGACCCTTTCACAGTTGTCACCTAAGAACATCAGAAAACATAGATATTTACATTATGACTCATTAAAGTAGCAATACTTAAGTTATGAAAAAGCAATGAAGAATTTTATGGTTAGAGGTCACCAGGACACGAGGAACTAAAGGGTCACAGCAATAAGGAGATTGAGAACCACTGGTATTAGCTGAATCTGTCTTCATTTGCAGTCTGCTACGTCTTGAGTATTTTCTTCCCCAAGGGATAGGATAAGAATTTCCCTCAGAATAAAAATGAATGTGCTGTAATACTCGACCTCATTTCTATTTTCCAAATCCTATGAATCAGAGCCTTATGCAGAGGGGTCATGTTGTATGCAAATGTACCGATGATGCAGACCATCCTACCATCAAGTGTTATCTGCATTTTGACAAGTTGTGCCACTTGTAACTTATTTTAATAATAATATACAGTTCATAAGTAATACTTATCCGTGATACCTAAACTTCAAATTTTGTTAATAAGTTTCTGTAAATTTTCCTCTGTAATTATGTGCATAGTGTGTTTTCTATTGCATTAAAAATTGGAAGAACTCAATTTGTAGGATTTTTTTGATCACAATAGGAACCACAAGATTGTGAACTGGAAAAATTTTGTTGTCCTGTGGTTCAGCGATAGCAAAGCCCTTTAACCCCAGAGCTTTCTGTTTACTATAAATAAGTATTTGTGGTATGTGTTCAGCCCTAATACACACATAAGAAAAGAGCTTTCTATAAACAAGAGATAAGTAAAGTCAATGATAAATCAAGAGGCAGAGTAACCAACCAATTGTCAGGGAGTGAACATAGGCAGAAAGGAGGGACATAAGTAGAGATGAAGGACATTTATGATACCAAAGAGAAGGAGAAGGAGTTCCTTCTTTCTGGAATGTTAATGGAGTAGCAAGGGCAGCTGGGTTCTTTCTCTGTCTCTCAGAGCAATCAGGTTTTAACACACTGTCTAGCTCCTGAGTCTTCATTTGGTAAATCAAACATTTGGGGGTTTGTTACTTTAAAACAACACTTTGTGACTCAAAAATCTCATTCAATGTAAGAAACAAACAAAAGATTATGTATAAGAGAAAGTGTTAGCATAGTTGTATGTACAGAAGTTACACTTTGCCCTAGTACCATAATTCTCTTTATAATTCACATAGTATGTGGTAGAAAGGCAGAAACCTATTCTACACCAAGAAAAGTAAAATGTGGCTAGCCTGTCCAGCTGTTTCAGCTGTAGTTTCCAAAATAAATGAAGCCTGACCTTTTCCTGCAAATTCCTGCCTCAATAACGAAAAACTAAACACATTATTCTTGTTTTGTATAGTGCTGCCTAAAGCGATAACCCTGAGAGGTAGGATGCAAGGACACAACCAGGGAAGGGCTTTCCAAGAACACATCCTGATATATATATAATTTATGGAATATAAAAGTTATATAACTTTTAAATTAATATATTATTAATTTTATATTATAATTAATAATTAATTTATAAGACAATTGATATTTATATATTAGTACATTTTAACCCTGGTATATTATAATTATTTATTTTATATTTAGAATATAATTTGCTAATTTATATTCTCTATATATAAAGAGTCCCTTTTCCCAAGTTATAACTACTATCCCACTGATAAACTTCTTTATTTAAATTTATGTTAGATATTTTGCTACAGGTAGTAGAAATATCTTATTTTTAATCTGATAATAACTGCTTTCTAGTTATTATACGATTCCCCCTTTGTGTTTTTGTCTGATTCTTGTATTTGGTTTTTTTCTTTATCTGTCTTGCATTCTTTTGATATACTTAAGAAATAGAAATAGAGTTGTTCATTGGTAGCTGAATTGTATTGCTGGTAGCTGAGGGTTATAGCCTACTGCTAAAGCCTGCAAAGGCCTGGGCTCTCATCTTCATTACTTTCCAAACATGCCTTCAAAAAAAAAGAATGTACAGTCTAATATTATAATATACTATAATATTAAGAGAAAGTGAATTGTCTTAAAAGATCCCTAAGAGTCAGGGACTGTCTCAGAAGATGTGGTCAAGAAATAAATATGAAGAGAACAATATGACTATATGACTGGGATGCATATTGTAAAATAATGTCTTCAAGACATGAAGTAGATGCTGCACATATAAAATTTCAATAATATTGTGCCTGCATGTGGCCAAACCAGTTGACATTCCAATGTTAATGTGCACAATTTCATAAGGACACATCAGTAAATGAAGAACATGAGACAGTCAATGACTTCTGAGAGAGGGAATCGATTTTTTTTTTTCCATTTTTTATTAGGTATTTAGCTCATTTACATTTCCAATGCTATACCAAAAGTCCCCCTTACCCACCCACCCCCACTCCCCTACCCACCCACTCCCCCCCTTTGGCCCTGGCGTTCCCCTGTACCGGGGCACACAAAGTCTGCGTGTCCAATGGGCCTCTCTTTCCAGTGATGGCCGACTAGGCCATCTTTTGATACATATGCAGCTAGAGTCAAGAGCTCAGGGGTACTGGTTAGTTCATAATGTTGTTCCACCTATAGGGTTGAAGATCCCTTTAGCTCCTTGGGTACTTTCTCTAGCTCCTCCATTGGGAGCCCTGTGATCCATCCATTAGCTGACTGTGAGCATCCACTTCTGTGTTTGCTAGGCCCCGGCATAGTCTCACAAGAGACAGCTACATCTGGGTCCTTTCGATAAAATCTTGCTAGTATATGCAATGGTGTCAGCGTTTGGATGCTGATTATGGGGTGGATCCCTGGATATTGCAGTCTCTACATGGTCCATCCTTTCATCTCAGCTCCAAACTTTGTTTCTGTAACTCCTTCCATGGGTGTTTTGTTCCCACTTCTAAGGAGGGGCATAGTGTCCACACTTCAGTCTTCATTTTCCTTGAGTTTCATGTGTTTAGGAAATTGTATCTTATATCATGGGTATCCTAGGTTTTGGGCTAGTATCCACTTATCAGTGAGTACATATTGTGTGAGTTCCTTTGTGATTGTGTTACCTCACTCAGGATGATGCTCTCCAGGTCCATCCATTTGGCTAGGAATTTCATAAATTCATTCTTTTTAATAGCTGAGTAGTACTCCATTGTGTAGATGTACCACATTTTCTGTATCCATTCCTCTGTTGAGGGGCATCTGGGTTCTTTCCAGTTTCTGGCTATTATAAATAAGGCTGCTATGAACATAGTGGAGCATGTGTCCTTCTTACCAGTTGGGGCTTCTTCTGGATATATGCCCAGGAGAGGTATTGCTGGATCCTCCGGTAGTACTATGTCCAATTTTCTGAGGAACCGCCAGACTGATTTCCAGAGTGGTTGTACAAGCCTGCAATCCCACCAACAATGGAGGAGTGTTCCTCTTTCTCCACATCCTCGCCAGCATCTGCTGTCACCTGAATTTTTGATCTTAGCCATTCTGACTGGTGTGAGGTGGAATCTCAGGGTTGTTTTGATTTGCATTTCCCTGATGATTAAGGATGTTGAACATTTTTTCAGGTGCTTCTCTGCCATTCGGTATTCCTCAGGTGAGAATTCTTTGTTCAGTTCTGAGCCCCATTTTTTAAGGGGGTTATTTGATTTTCTGAGGTCCACCTTCTTGAGTTCTTTATATATGTTGGATATTAGTCCCCTATCTGATTTAGGATAGGTAAAGATCCTTTCCCAGTCTGTTGGTGGTCTTTTTGTCTTATAGACAGTGTCTTTTGCCTTGCAGAAACTTTGGAGTTTCATTAGGTCCCATTTGTCAATTCTCGATCTTACAGCACAAGCCATTGCTGTTCTGTTCAGGAATTTTTCCCCTGTGCCCATATCTTCAAGGCTTTTCCCCACTTTCTCCTCTATAAGTTTCAGTGTCTCTGGTTTTATGTGAAGTTCCTTGATCCACTTAGATTTGACCTTAGTACAAGGAGATAAGTATGGATCGATTCGCATTCTTCTACATGATAACAACCAGTTGTGCCAGCACCAATTGTTGAAAATGCTGTCTTTCTTCCACTGGATGGTTTTGGCTCCCTTGTCGAAGATCAAGTGACCATAGGTGTGTGGGTTCATTTCTGGGTCTTCAATTCTATTCCATTGGTCCACTTGTCTGTCTCTATACCAGTACCATGCAGTTTTTATCACAATTGCTCTGTAGTAAAGCTTTAGGTCAGGCATGGTGATTCCACCAGAGGTTCTTTTATCAATGAGAAGAGTTTTTGCTATCCTCGGTTTTTTGTTATTCCAGATGAATTTGCAAATTGCTCCTTCTAATTCGTTGAAGAATTGAGTTGGAATTTTAATGGGGATTGCATTGAATCTGTAGATTGCTTTTGGCAAGATAGCCATTTTTACAATGTTGGTCCTGCCAATCCATGAGCATGGGAGATCTTTCCATCTTCTGAGATCTTCTTTAATTTCTTTCTTCAGGGACTTGAAGTTTTTATCATACAGATCTTTCACTTCCTTCGTTAGAGTCACGCCGAGATATTTTATATTATTTGTGGCTATTGAGAAGGGTGTTGTTTCCCTAATTTCTTTCTCAGCCTGTTTATTCTTTGTGTAGAGAAAGGCCATTGACTTGTTTGAGTTAATTTTATATCCAGCTACTTCACCGAAGCTGTTTATCAGGTTTAGGAGTTCTCTGTTGGAATTTTTAGGGTCACTTATATATACTATCATATCATCTGCAAAAAGTGATATTTTGACTTCCTCTTTTCCAATTTGTATCCCCTTGATCTCCTTTTGTTGTCGAATTGCTCTGGCTAATACTTCAAGTACTATGTTGAAAAGGTAGGGAGAAAGTGGGCAGCCTTGTCTAGTCCCTGATTTTAGTGGGATTGCTTCCAGCTTCTCTCCATTTACTTTGATGTTGGCTACTGGTTTGCTGTAGATTGCTTTTATCATGTTTAGGTATTGGCCTTGAATTCCTGATCTTTCCAGAACTTTTATCATGAATGGGTGTTGGATCTTGTCAAATGCTTTTTCTGCATCTAACGAGATGATCATGTGGTTTTTGTCTTTGAGTTTGTTTATATAATGGATTACATTGATGGATTTTCGTATATTAAACCATCCCTGCATCCCTGGAATAAAACCTACTTGGTCAGGATGGATGATTGCTTTAATGTGTTCTTGGATTCGGTTAGCGAGAATTTTATTAAGGATTTTTGCATCGATGTTCATAAGAGAAATTGGTCTGAAGTTCTCTATCTTTGTTGGATCTTTCTGTGGTTTAGGTATCAGAGTAATAGTGGCTTCATAAAATGAGTTGGGTAGAATACCTTCTACTTCTATCTTGTGAAAAAGTTTGTGCAGAACTGGAGTTAGATCTTCTTTGAAGGTCTGATAGAACTCTGCACTAAACCCGTCTGGTCCTGGGCTTTTTTTGGCTGGGAGACTATTAATAACTGCTTCTATTTCTTTAGGGGATATGGGACTGTTTAGAAGGTCAACTTGATCCTGATTCAACTTTGGTACCTGGTATCTGTCCAGAAATTTGTCCATTTCGTCCAGGTTTTCCAGTTTTGTTGAGTATAGCCTTTTGTAGAAGGATCTGATGGTGTTTTGGATTTCTTCAGGATCTGTTGTTATGTCTCCCTTTTCATTTCTGATTTTGTTAATTAGGATTTTGTCCCTGTGCCCTTTAGTGAGTCTAGCTAAGGGTTTATCTATCTTGTTGATTTTCTCAAAGAACCAACTCCTCGTTTGGTTAATTCTTTGAATAGTTCTTCTTGTTTCCACTTGGTTGATTTCACCCCTGAGTTTGATTATTTCCTGCCGTCTACTCCTCTTGGGTGAATTTGCTTCCTTTTTTTCTAGAGCTTTTAGATGTGTTGTCAAGCTGCTAGTATGTGCTCTCTCCCGTTTTTTCTTGAAGGCACTCATAGCTATGAGTTTCCCTCTTAGAAATGCTTTCATTGTGTCCCAAAGGTTTGGGTACGTTGTGGCTTCATTTTCATTAAACTCTAAAAAGTCTTTAATTTCTTTCTTTATTCCTTCCTTGACCAAGGTATCATTGAGAAGAGTGTTGTTCAGTTTCCATGTGAATGTTGGCTTTCTGTTATTTATTTTGTTATTGAAGATCAGCCTTAGTGCATGGTGATCTGATAGGATACATGGGACAATTTCAATATTTTTGAATCTGTTGAGGCCTGATTTGTGACCTATTATGTGGTCAATTTTGGAGAAGGTACCATGAGGTGCTGAGAAGAAGGTATATCCTTTTGTTTTAGGGTAAAATGTTCTGTAGATATCTGTCAGATCCATTTGTTTCATCACTTCTGTTAGTTTCAGTGTGTCCCTGTTTAGTTTCTGTTTCCATGATCTGTCCATTGGTGAAAGTGGTGTGTTGAAGTCTCCCACTATTATTGTGTGAGGTGCAATGTGTGCTTTGAGCTTTACTAAAGTTTCTTTAGTGAATGTGGCTGCTCTTGTATTTGGAGCATAGATATTCAGAATTGAGAGTTCCTCTTGGAGGATTTTACCTTTGATGAGAATGAAGTGTCCCTCCTTGTCTTTTTTGATGACTTTGGGTTGGAAGTCAATCTTATCAGATATTAGGATGGCTACTCCTGCTTGTTTCTTCATACCATTTGCTTGGAAAATTGTTTTCCAGCCTTTCATTCTGAGGTAGTGTCTATCTTTTTCTCTGAGATGAGTTTCCTGTAAGCAGCAAAATGTTGGGTCTTGTTTGTGTAGCCAGTTTGTTAGTCTATGTCTTTTTATTGGCGAGTTGAGACCATTGATGTTAAGAGATATTAAGGAAAAGTAATTGTTGCTTCCTGTTATTTTAGTTGTTAAAGGTGGCATTCTGTTCTTGTGGCTGTCTTCTTTTAGGTTTGTTGAGGGATTACCTTCTTGTTTTTTCTAGGGCGTTGTTCCCGTTCTTGTATTGGTTTTTTTCTGTTATTATCCTTTGAAGGGCTGGATTCGTGGAGAGATAATGCGTGAATTTGGTTTTGTCGTGGAATACTTTGGTTTCTCCCTCTATGATAATTGAGAGTTTGGCTGGGTATAGTAGCCTGGGCTGCAGTTTGTGTTCTCTTAGTGTCTGTATAACATCTGTCCAGGCTCTTCTGGCTTTCATAGTCTCTGGTGAAAAATCTGGTGTAATTCTGATAGGCTTGCCTTTATATGTTACTTGACCTTTTTCCCTTACTGCTTTTAGTATTCTATCTTTATTTAGTGCATTTGATGTTCTGATTATTATGTGTCGGGAGGAATTTCTTTTCTGGTCCAGTCTATTTGGAGTTCTGTAGGCTTCTTGTATGTTCATATGCATCTCATTCTTTAGATTTGGGAAGTTTTCTTCAATAATTTTGTTGAAGATGTTTGCTGGACCTTTGAGTTGAAAATCTTCATTCTCATCCACTCCTATTATCCGTACGTTTGGTCTTCTTATTGTGTCCTGGATTTCCTGGATATTTTGAGTTAGGATCTTTTTGCATTTTCCATTTTCTTTGATTGTTGTGCCGATGTTCTCTATGGAATCTTCTGCACCTGAGATTCTCTCTTCCATCTCTTGTATTCTGTTGCTGATGCTCAAATCTATGGTTCCAGATTTCTTTCCTAGGGTTTCTATCTCTAGTGTTGCCTCGCTTTGAGTTTTCTTTATTGTGTCTACTTCCCTTTTTAGGTCTAGTATGGTTTTGTTCATTTCCATCACCTGTTTGTATGTTTTTTCCTCTTTTTCTGTAAGGACTTCTACCTGTTTGATTGTGTTTTCCTGTTTTTCTTTAAGGACTTGTAACTCTTTAGCAGTGTTCTCCTGTATTTCTTTAAGTGATTTATTAAAGTCCTTCTTGATGTCCTCTACCATCATCATGAGATATGCTTTTAAATCTAGGTCTAGGTTCTCAGGTGTGTTGGGGTTCCCTGGACTGGGCGAAATGGGTGTGCTGGGTTCTGGTGATGGTGAGTGGTCTTGGTTCCTGTTAGTAAGATTCCTCCGTTTACCTTTCGCCATCTGGTAATCTCTGGAGTTAGTAGTTATAGTTGACTCTGTTTAGAGATTGTTCTTCTGGTGATTCTGTTACCGTCTATCAGCAGACCTGGGAGACAGATTCTCTCCTCTGAGTTTCAGTGCTCAGAGCACTCTCTGCTGGCAAGCTCTCTTACAGGGAAGGTGCGCAGATATCTTGTATTTGGACCTCCTCCTGGCCGAAGAAGAAGGCCCAAAACAGGACCTTTCTCAGACACTGTGTTGCTTTGGCAGTTCCCAGGTGGTACAGACTCTCACCTAAGCAGACTAAATTCCTAAGTTCCTTGGAGTCCCGGGACCAAGATGGCGACCGCTGCTGCTGTGGCTTAGGCCGCCTCCCCTGCCGGGTGGGCACCTGTCCTCCGGTCCGGAAGGTGGCCGGCTGTCCCCGGCCCACACAGGGTGCTGCCTCAGCGCCTCTGTGCTTCTGCCTGTTCCAGAAGCTGTCAGGTTCTCTGGCGCACCCTCTCACCTGTTCAGACTAATTTCCTAAGTTCGGCGGGTCTCGGACCAAGATGGCGACCGCTGCTGCTGTGGCTTAGGCCGCCTCCCCAGCCGGACGGGCACCTGTCCTCCGGTCCGGACGGTGGCTGGCTGTCCCCGGCCCACAAAGGGTGCTGCCTCAGCGCCTCTGTGCTTCCGCCTGTTCCAGAAGCTGTCAGGTTCTCTGGCGCACCCTCTCACCTGTTCAGACTAATTCCCTAAGTTCGGCGGGTCCCGGACCAAGATGGCGACCGCTGCTGCTGTGGCTTAGGTCGCCTCCCCAGCCGGGCGGGCACCTGTCCTCCGGTCCGGAAGGTGGCAGGCTGTCCCCGGCCCACACAGGGTGCTACCTCAGCGCCTCTGTGCTTCTGCCTGTTCCAGAAGCTGTCAGGTTCTCTGGCGCACCCTCTCACCTGTTCAGACTAATTTCCTAAGTTCGGCGGGTCCCGGACCAAGATGGCGACCGCTGCTGCTGTGGCTTAGGCCGCCTCCCCAGCCGGGTGGGCACCTGTCCTCTGGTCCGGAAGGTGGCCGGCTGTCCCCGGCCCACACAGGGTGCTGCCTCAGCCCCTCTGTGCTTCTGCCTGTTCCAGAGGCTGTCAGGTTCTCTGGCGCACCCTCTCACCTGTTCAGACTAATTTCCTAAGTTCGGCGGGTCCCGGACCAAGCGGGAATCGATTTTATATAGGTATAATTTGATTTATAAGGTGTTCAATCTTAATTGGTCAACACTAAACACATTTAAATTTAAGCAACACTAAATGGGCTCAGTAGATTGTGTGTGTGTGTGTGTGTGTAACAATCAAAGTATAGAAAAGGCAAGAAGTAGTGCAGCTATATAAGTTCCATGCAGTAAAAGAAACCTGTTTTAAATACTGCCATTTTGTTTAAATTTAACCAGAAGGAGAAACAGAGTTTAGGATCCCAGGCTTTGGAAGAGCTGTGGGCTTCCCAAAAGCTGACCATCTTATGTTGTAAGGAGACAGTTGTCTGAGTCCAGCTCAAGGACAACTTCTTCATCTTGCTGGCAGGGTCAAACCAAGTTTAGTTCCCAGGCCCAGGAGCCAGCTCCTATCCCGATTGTTGAAAAATCTATTGCTCAATAGCTTATTTCAAACTATGATTGGACAGTGGTACAGCTCCCCCTTGTTTATGACTGTATGCTTTAAATTTGCTGTACAAAGTCCCTTTGGGGCTGCAGTTTAGCTCCAAAGTTTGTTCACAGCCCTGATCTATCAATAGTGGCTTGATTATAGTCAAAATTTGTCATCTACATTGACCTGGTGTTTGAATTATGCTGAATCTAAGCAGATACCATAGCACATGTATTGAAAGGATACTCCATCATACCATGAGAACAGTTGCTCAAATATGTTCATAGCAACTTCATAGTAATAGGCCAAAACTGGAAACGACCGAGATGTCCCTCAATTGAAGAATGGATAAAAAAAAATACTTCATTTACACAATGAAGTTATTACTCAGCTATTTAAAAAAGGAATATCATAAAATTCACTGGCAAATGAGTATGATAGAAAAAAATTCATCCTGAGTGAGGTAACCTAGAAAACATTGCATATCCTCAATTATAAGTGGATATTAGCTGCAAAGTAAAGGATAATCATGCTATGATACACACACACAGAGAAGCTAAGTAACAAGGAAGACTCAAGGGGAGACACAGGAGTCCTCCTACAACAGAAAGCAGAATAGCCCTGGTCAGAGAGATGGGAACAGGAGGGATCAGGTGGCAGAAGGATGGAGGAAGAGAGTATTCAGAAAGACAAATTAACAGAGCAGCATCTCTGTGGGAAGGTAAAATCCTAGTACAATGGAAACTTCTAGGTGATCTATGAGGGTGACCCTAGCTAGGACTCCTAGCAGCAGGGGATAAGAGCCTCAATTGTCTATGTCCTTTAAGCAGGCAAGACTTCCAGTGGTGGTATTGGGACATCAACCCAATCACAAACCTTACAATTAGTCCTGTCTACAAGATGTACTGTGGTAAAGGTACTGGAGAAATTGTGAGAGTTGTCAACCAATGACTGAACTAGCTTGAGACTCATGCCACAGGACATGACAATGTCTACATGGTCAGCACCCAGAGGCAAAATAGTCCAGAGACACAAAGCTGATGTGCCCAAGTGAGGATGCCTCAGTTCCACTTGGGAGAGAGAAGAAAGTAATCACAAGTGGGGAGGGAGGGAGGGACCTGGGAGGACAAGTGGACAGGGTGGAGAGAATGGGGGGGAGGGGAACCTGATTTGGTATTGCGTAAGGGAAAAAGGACTGAAGCCCTGAGGGCCAGCAGAAAGAATGGAAACAGGCATTCTCAGGAGATAGGAGGTTGGGGGGGGGGGGAGGCCGGGGGGGGGGCGGGGCACCAGAATGCACCAGAGACATGAGAGGTGAGAGACTCCCAGTACTCAATGGGAGGGACCTTAGATGAAATGCCCTACAGTAGGGAGAGGGAACTTATAGAGCCCACTTTCAGCAGGAATACAGAATATCAAGTGAGGAATGGCGTTGCCATCCCACAGTCACAACACTGACCCATAATTATTCCAGTCTAAAAGAATTACAGGGATGGAAATGGGGAGGAGCCTGAGGAAAAGAAGGTCCAGTAACAGGCCCAAAGTGGGATACAGCTCAAGGGGAGGTCCCAAGGTCTGACACTATTACTGAGGCTATGGAGCGCTCACAAAAAGGGACCTAGCATGACCGCACTCGGGAAGACTCAACAAGCAACTGAAAGAGTCAGATACAGATATTTGCACCCAACCAATGGACAGAAGCAGCTGACCCCTGTTGTTGAATTAGGGGAGGCTGAAACAAGATTGAGGAGAAGGGGTACCCTATAGGAGGACCAGCAGTCTCAATTCATCTGGACCCGCAAGATCTCTCAAACATTGGACCACCAAATAGACAGCATACACCACCTAATATGAGGCCCCCAACACACATAGAGTAGAGGACTGCCAGGTCTGTATTCATTTAGAGATGATGCACCTAACTATCAAGAGACTGGAGGCCCCAGGGAGTTTAGAGGTCAGGTGGGGTGGGGGGATCCACGTGGAGACAGGGGGATGGGGAGGAGGTATGGAATGTGGAGCAGTGGGAGTGTAAACAGGAGGGGGGGGGATAAAATATGGAGTGTAAAAAAATAAATGTAAAAAAACAAACACAACTTTTAAAAAAAAAAGGAAAAGAATAAGAGAACAAAAGAAAAAGAAAGGTCAAAGAATACCAGAAAGAACAAACAAATAAACAAACAAACAAAAACCACCAAATCAACTAACCTTGGCATATAGAGGCCCATAGAGATTTAAATGACAACCAAGGAGCCTGCATGGGACTGACTTATGCCCTCTGCATATATTTTATAGTTGTGTATCCTGGATTTCTTGTGGAACATTTAACACTGAGATCAGGAACTGTCTCTGACACTTTTACCTGCTTTTGGGACCCTTTTGCTCATACTAGGTAGCTTTGTCCAGCCTTAATGTGAAGGGAGGTGCCTAGTCTTCCTGCAACTTGATTTGCCTTGTTTGGTTGATAGCCATGGGAGGCTTGCCCTTTTCTGAAGGAAAACAGAGGAGCAAGGGGCTAAAGATCTGGGGAGGGAATAGGAGAGGTGGGAGGGGAAACTATGGTTGGGATTTAAAAAAAATTAAAAGAGAGGAAAAATAAGAAAAATACTTGTAATTAAGAAGAATCTTAAACTGATTAAGAATAAATATGCATAATATTCCTTGTATAAGAGTTATAATACATTTTTAATAGTGTATTGTTTATGACATTCATGTAAACAAACCATATAAAGTGTTAACCAATAGCTAATACCTACGGGTAAAAATAATTTCAACTCAAGATTTATTTTTTATCATTCATTACATTGCAGCGTGGAAAAAAATGATGACTTCCTAGCAGAGTGATAACTAACATCTGATTAGCATACCTCATGGTCTGGATGAGAAATAATTTAGTCACAAGGACTATTTGAAACTAAACATGACCTAAAACATTGAACATGCATCCTACTACTACATCAGGATGCATTATACCCTAAACCTACAAGGCTCTGAAGAGTACCAATGTGAAAATTTTCAGTGTCAGTCTTTAGTTGGGTTGAGAGCGCTGGCTCAGTTCTGATAAAGAAAAAGTAGTTAATGTCCTTCTGAGTGGCATATTTGGAGCAGAATGTCCATCGGGTGTGTTGATATATTAGAAAAAATAATGAAATTAAATGTAGGGGTTGGAGAGATGGCTCTGTGGGTAAGAGGAAATGATTTTCTTGAAAACCAGAGACCTGCTCCTGGGCCCTATCTCAGGTAGTTGATACCTGCCTTTAAGCTTAGCTTCAGGATTTTCATGGCTCTCTTCTGCTTTGGGGAATACATAGTCTACTGAATGAGCACACACATAAATAAATAATAAAATAAATTTAAAAATAAAATTAATGGTAAACCTTAAATCAATAAAAAAAATAATAACATGTAAACCACTGATTTGGAAATGTTGTATATGATTGCAAAACAATTATATAGACTTCTCAACTGTGTATTTACAACTATACGCCAAGGAATGAATTCTGGAAATGGAATTGATTTTATATTAGGGAACATAATTATGAACATGTTTTCTACACTGTATGTTTTAATTTATCAAAATAATTGGGTACTATGTTTAGAAAATATTTAATAAATGCCTGCATTTGGTAGACATGTCTTTAAAAGAGTTTATTTATATTTATTTACCCGCATGTTCATTTACTGTCTATTTGAGTGAATATCTTATGTGTGCCAGTGCCCATAGAGGGCAGAATAGGACGTCAGATCCCCTGGAGCTGACATTACAACATGGGCATTAGGAGCTGACTTTAGGTCCTCTAGCTGAGGTAATGGGCATTTATAGATGCTGCTCTACTTCTTGATGGAATAGTTTTCCCCACCT
The DNA here is from genome assembly GCF_000001635.26 of Mus musculus. Classification (NCBI taxonomy): domain Eukaryota; kingdom Metazoa; phylum Chordata; class Mammalia; order Rodentia; family Muridae; genus Mus; species Mus musculus. The sequence goes on along the minus strand of NC_000069.6, from coordinate 45,257,139 downwards.
GAATATACAGTGCTTAGACAATAGCAATATGATGATGATGATGATGATGATGATGATGATGATGATGATGATAACAATTTAGTTTTTATATTATAGTTGTTTCATAGAATAAAAATTTGAAATTTATATAAAAAATAATTCTACCCAAAGGATATGGGCTCTGAAGAAAATTAATGTTCAGATAAAAAGAACAGGGTAGGGAAAAGCCTAATTTTAATGATAGCCACAAAGCTGAAGTGAAGCTAAGCTGAAATACAGAGATGAGTATTTTAATAGGAGGGAATTGTAGGAACAAAGAAAGAGGCAAATGCATCTTAGGAAACGAGGACCAGCCTGACGATTGCAAAGGAACAGGCAGATAGTGTTGAAGGAGAAGATTACTCAGAGACATTGTAGAGCCTGGAAAAGAATTTAAATTTTGTCGCAAGTTCAGTTTAAGTTTTATCCATGTACCATATGAGCCTTTTGAAGAATTTTAAGCAGAAAAGATAAAAGACACAATTAATTTTTTAAATAAGATTGCGTTGGTGGTGGTGGGAGAAAGGATTAGAGCTGGGGCAGGACAGGGATGCTCTGCCAGAAGTTATCCCAAGAGTGGAAAGGATCAAAGCAGGGCTTGTGTGAGCTCTGGATCCATAAGGGCGGACTCCTGGGTATTTTACTTTGCACTGCAATCGCATGCATGAGGCAGCTATGAAACACAAACCCCTGCATGCTTTGTGTTAAAATGCCTAAGCTCTGCCTCTGAAGTATTCTGATTACTGGAGAATAAATAAATGATTACATTTTTGTGCTATTCTAACAGTGCTTGGGATGTTAAACGTAGGTACCACTAAAGGCATTAAAAATTTTGATCTGACTTTGTAGTTTTAATTTTTGATGGCCATGAAGCTTCTTTAATAGAAAAGGAAAGTGCTATAGCAAACTTCCATTGAGTGCAAGGGTCTTCTAGGAGTATAGTGATGAATGTATTGTGGAGGGATTAGTTGGAGAACTAGCAACAGTTTGAGCTGCAGGTATCATCTTATGCCTATCAGGAATGAAGATGTTATGTCAGTAAATGCCATGTACAATCCAGTATTTGAATCCATAATGGGAAGAAAGATGTGGTTCAACTACCTCTGAACTATTTCAGCAGTTTGGGATTAAATATCAGGTTTAATGATAACCTAGTAAGGTAAATGTTGTCTCTAGTCTCTTCAAAATTTAGTAATATGCACAGAAAAGTTTGAATTAGCATTTTTAATCAGCAGTTCATGATGGCATGGATAAAACGATGGATTAGAAGCCTCTGGGTATCTCATGACCTACAGAGAGTCAGAATAACGAGAAATAGAAACTCTTCCCCTCTGAGAAGTTGGAGAGTGAAGAACATCAGAAGTTACTGAACGGACAGATGGAAAATGAGGACCAGCAGAAGTGTGATGCAGCAAATGGGAGAGAGCATCACACAACTTCAGCCACAGCATCAGACTGGGGGAAGACGCTGAGGCTCAGTCCAGAAGGGAAGTAGGTTTTTGTGCTGTAAAGAGGTTGATAGTCCAACTCACAAGCACAAACACCTTTCTTCTGCCTCTAAAGTTCAGCTGGAGATCTTGGAAAAGTGATGATTCTTCCGGTTTGATGGGAGGAAGTAGTCAGGAGGAGGACTGGTCTAATTTGCCTGCACCTAAGGTGTTTCATCGCATTATAAGGGAAATAATTGTTCAATATGGAATTAGCTTGGAGACTGATAAGAAAGAAGCAAAATGCACTTAGAATCTGTCAGGGATTCCTCTCCTCTAAGAATGACTGTGGCTTCTGATAACACAGAGCCCAAGGTCAGAGGTGGCCAAACCTCTGGAACCCAACGTCATTGACCACCAATGGTGCTGGGAATCAGAAGCTACAATTTCATTTAAAAAGATCAAACAATGTGCTTAGTTTCATTTCACTCAATGGATTAAAAAAAAGGTTTGATATGTTCAAAATAATTAACGAAACAAATTAAATACACAGACTCCTTTAAAAAAACACATGATAGTATCAACAACATGCTATCAGGACCAGCACACAGACAGAATGGAATCTCCCATTAAACACATGGTTGTGTATGTCATCAGAGTTGTAAAGAACAATGCTGGAGTCATATCTACTATGGATTTAACATATGACAGAGCCACATCACAAAACCACAGAGATGTAATTGGAAAAAGTACAGACAAATAAAATAGAGGAACTAGAAACTGTGTTGTCATGGTCACCTGATTTTTCATAAAACTGTCAATATCCTTGTTGACAAAAAGGCAGTATCTTTAATAACAATGTTAGGAATTCCAGGTATTAATAAATGGAGAAAATCTGGGTTCTTGTTTCTCACTTTGCATAAAAACCTTTCCAATAGATCAAATTTACCCAATATCTGAAGTTCTGAAGCAGCCAGAGGAACATTCCAGGGCAAGCCCTTCAAGATACAGGCATGGATAAGGCTTCCCTGAGAGACTACCAGGAAATGATCCTAAGATTTGTAAAATGAGAGAACATAACTTTGGAAAACTGTGTTCAGGAAAGGGACACCCCTGAGAACAAAGAGACAACCTAAAAAGTGGATAGAACTTGTTTAACAAGTAAGCACAATATATGAAGAATTAAAAAAAAAAAATCAGTTAGCCAATCAGTTTCCAACTTGGGGAAAAACTTGGACAGAAAAATTCAAAATATGAAATAAAAATATTGATAACATATGTAAATAGTTCAAGAGCTCTTAGTTGTCAAGGAAATGTAGGAAAAGTATAATACAGTGAAATCCATCCTACACTATTAAGCATGGTTAACATTAGTTTTCCTTACCTCGGTCAATAAACTAGCAAATAAAAAGACTTGTCCTAAGGTCCTGTAGCAAACTGTCGCTGATCAATATAACTAAATTACATTTTCTCAGGTTTAATGGTAGTTGATGTGTGGTAATCTCCAAGTAAATTTGCTAAGTGAAAGCCCTAAAAATAATAATAATATAATATGGTTACCATTATGTAAAAGTCTAGAATTTACTCGGGAAGTAGCCAGCATCATCCATACTAGTTTGAACCTTATTAGTGGAATGTTTCCTTAGCTAATAACAAGTATGAACACTTTATAGGGACGATATTCTCCTTTCTGTCGCCTGCCTTTGCTTAGGAGACTATGGTGTGTGACAGTTTGCTGTTAGTGGCCTGTCTTTTCTAATGATACTAAAAGGTGAGACATTTTCATTCATCAGTAGTAGTGATTTCTCAAGAAATTTCATTTGTAAAGTGAAAAAAAAATGGGTCCATGCCATAACAATGAATTTGAATTTTCTCCATCTCTATAGGACTATTTGAACCTAATCTCCATAAGTGAGGCATTACAAGAATTAGTAGATAATTCATGTTAAATAGAACTTTACCCTAGGCATACTACAAGATACTGTGCACTTACTCTTTATAAATACAGTTTAAGTTGTAAATTAGTCAAAGAGATTTAAAACTACCAATAACAACACAGAATAAATGTAACAATGTATTTGATACAATTTGCGCTTGTGTGTGAGGAAAAAAATGTTCACAAAATGTGAAAAATGTTCACTGTCTTCCCCAGGGTTCTGGAAGGAGGCATGGACACAGTATACTGCATGGATACTGGGAAGTGCAAAGGTTTTATTGACTGTAGGAGTAGCTCAGCAGTTAGGAGTATTTGTCAGAGGACCAGAATTTGGTTTCCAGTACCCATATCCATTTTCTCAGAGTAGTCTGTAACTCTAGCTGCAGAGGCTCCAGTGCTTCTTTTAGCCTTTTCTAGTAACCATACACACCTGACATAAAAACTACACGCACATACACACACACACACACTCAAATAAAAACAAATTTCAAATTAAAAATAAAAGTATTATCTGTTATTCAGATGGGATAATGTGATTTCATCACTCTACATAATGTTCAATTTTAAACTTATGTGAGGTATGCATTTTGGGATTCTGTTGTTGGTTCCTTGTTCCCTGTTTCTTCCCTCTCAGAATATCCAGACTTTGGTGCACACTAAGCTGGAAGAAGGATGAAGGGGAGTCCTGAATGGGTAGAGTCCTGCAGTATCCCCATCCTACTGGAGTGAATGCTGGGGTTGAGAGGGTAGGGTTTGGGAGAAGGCCCACTCTGAGGATCTTCAATGAAACAGCTCCCTAAGATGATCATAACTTGTACACATACCTTTACTTGGGGTGAACCAAGGGTATATATAGACTTCGGAGAGTGAGGAGTTTTCAGCTTAAATGGAAATCATTGGCTAGAATTTTAATGTTCTATGAATAACTCTTTTGCATGGAGAGGCATTTTAGAAATCCTAGGTACTTGTTGGGCAAGCAGGTTTTCATCAAGGGAGAGAGGAAGGGGAGAAAGAGGAAAAGAGAAAGTTGAATTTATAATCTCATGAACGCAAGATTCTGCAGGTAGAGGGTGGGGTTTTGGGTTCCCCAGACAAAATTTAGAAAAGGAGAAGGCCTGCTGGCAAAGGAAGTCCTCCGGACAAAGGAGGACTTCAACAGGGCCCAACACTCGTGTTTTTCTTTTTTCCTAAAATTTTCAACTGAGTAAATATTGGATCACATTTAACCACAGCAAACTGAGACCAAAGAAGGTAAATGCTTTTGGGAGAAGCCATATTCTGACATTTTCAACATCGAGACCCTATAATTTTCAGCCAGTATACAAGTTTAATATTTTTAAAAAATATATGCTCACCCTGTACTAAAGAGTGCTCAAACTCTGTGGACAAGTTGATAACAATTAATAAAAATAAATAAAAGTGAGATCTCCTTTGGGTCAGTTTGCTGTTATACATTTTCCTGAACACAAATGAAACATTTCTGTTTTTCATTATTTAACCCTGATTATTAACAAATAACTAAAATGTAAAAAAGAAATACAAATACAGTGGTGATTAGAGGAGGTAATAATTGTCTTAGAAATGAATTATGCTACATAGGTACACATTATTTTACTCATTAGCAATAGGAGAACTCACCATTAATCCCAGACACCATCATCACTATCAAAAATTCTACAACTTGCCTTAATTTTACTTAAATTATAGTTCAGGCTATGTCCAAGAGTCAATAATAATTTTGCTTTATTACTTTTACCTTTTGCTCCTACATATCATACAAGCATAATTACTATTGATTCATTTGAATCAATGATATTGTGTAATATCTGAACATTTGTAAAAATTGGTGAATCAGGTCATCTACGTAGGATGATACTTAGGTTATAATTAACTTGTCAAGTGCATGCAATTTTATTCTAGTTCTTTGAATGTTGCTAATCCATGTATAATATATTTGACAAATGTCAATTAGCAAAGATGTTCAATTAACCAAAAAACTCAATTTTCCAATTATTTCAGGGTAAATGAATACATATTGTAATTCTTGTTAAGAAATAATTGCCATTAATGTAACTTTTATTATTTATTCATGCTTAATGAAAAATTGAATTTCTTTGACCTGGAAATTCTGTCTTTTGACAATAAAGGTAGATAACTCTCATATGTCAATGGTGTTGAAATATAGGATTCAATCAAGCATAGCATTTGAAATACAGACTTCTTGAGTGCATTGTATTTGTTATTTAATAGTGCTTTGTTATTTTTACAATATATTACACAGAAATTCACTCATATATATACATACATAAATATTTAGTTTTTCGAGACAGGGTTTCTCTGTATAGCCCTGGCTGTCCTGGAACTCACTTTGTAGACCAGGCTGGCCTCGAACTTAGAAATCCGCACGCCTCTGCCTCCCGAGTTCTGGGATTAAAGACGTGTGCCACTATGATCGGCTCATGTATATTTTTATTAAATTTATTTATTTATTCACGTTACAACCCAGTATCAGCCTTTCCTTTCCTCAAGTACTCCCTTCATATAAATCCTCTCTCTCCCCATTTCCCTTAGAAGGGAAGTCTCTCTCTGGGTGTTTGTTGTGGTTTGGTCTTTTACTATCTGTTGTAATGCTAAGTACAGGCCCCTAAGACCTAGTTGTCCCAGACACAAGAGTAGCTTCAAAAAACTTGACCCCAAGTTATTTCTGATAGGGAAACAAGTAGAGATGCCAACAGCCAATAGGTGGGCAGAAGAGAGATAGGTGGGACTTAGGTTTCCTGGGCTTTATGTTTAAAAGGGACCACAAGGAAAAAGAAGGTGGTGGTGGAGGAGGAGGAGGAGGAGGAGGAGGAGAAGCCATTTACTAAAGACAACTTACTAAACAGAACACCAATATCTCAGGCATTAAGGTCAAGAATAAATGGGACCATATGAAAGAGAAAAGCTTCTGTAAGTCAACAGACACTATCATTAGGACTAACTGACAGATTGGAACTAGCCTATGGATTGGGGAAAAGATCTTCACTAGCCATCCATCTGCCAGAGGGCTAATATTAAAATAAGTAAAGAACTCAAGATGTTAGACACTGATAATTGAAATAACCTAATTAAAAATAAGGACATCAAGAATTTTTCAGGTTAATAGGTGGAAATAAAAATTGTCCTGAGTAAAGTAACCCAGACCCAAAAAGGTATACATGGTATGTACTCACTTATAAGTGGATATTATCCATAAAGTACAGGATAACCATGCTATAATCAACAGACCCAAAGAAGCCAAATAACAAGCACAGGGATGATAATTGAATGTTTCTTAGAAGGGAAAACAAAATAAATATCAGGACAGAACTGGGTAGAAGAGGGAATATGGAGGGGAGCAGGCAAGGTGGGGACCAAATGTAGAGAGAGCGGAGAAGAGTGATGGGAGATGTGCTGGGGCTGGGGGGTAATCTCTAGGACATGCGAGCAACCTGGGATAGGGGGAAACTACAGATGATCTAAGAGGGAAACTCGAGCTGAAATTCCTAACAGTGGGAAATATGGGTCCTGAAGGGGCCACTCATGCATATTTTGTATGTTATGAAACCATTTTTAATTTTATTGAAAATATATTCTTCTATCATACATCCCACATATAGTTTCTCTTCCTTCTACTCCTCCTAGCTCTCCCCAAATCTCTACTCTCCCCCAAACCCATCCCTTCTCAATGTCCTCTTTAGAAAGGGGAGAGCACCAAGAGATGACAGCGAATCAGGACAAAAGAAGATACAATGTGACAAGATCAAAGCCCTCCTAGCAAGGCTGGACACAGCAACCCAATAGGAAGAGATGAGATGCAACAGGTAAAAGAGTCAGGGATGTACCCAATCACATCGCTAGAATTCCCACAAAATCACCAAGCTAACAGTCATAACATATGTGCACAGGACATGGGCAGAGTCCTACTATCACTCTGGAGAGAGAGAATCATGTAGATGTCTGAATTCAAGGCCATCCTGATTTATGGAGGGAGTTCCAGGATAACCAGAGCTACACAGAGAAATCCTGGCCCAAACCCCCAAACTTAAACCACCTTTTAAAAAGAAGGTATAAACAGGTTTTCTTAATACTACTACAATTATATTTCTGTCAGGTCATCCAGCAACTAACTGTTCTTCATTTTAACAGTTGTTATTCATTACAGTCTTTGTTACTTTTTGTCACTTACCTTCATGTTGTGATACTGGCTTGTAAAACTTCTACACAGGGGACTGGAAAGCAACTATATGTGGCCTTTCTAGGGTCCCAATAATCTGTACATACTACTTCTTAGTCAAATTGTTTGACAGATGTTTCTTCCAACTGTTAAATGTATGGAAATCCCACTGTCTTGATATACACTCCAATCCAAGAGTTAACTGTGTATATAATTCCTGTTGTTAAATTCTCTGCTGAAATCCACCCCCATCTCATGAGATACATCCAATATAAGAAGAGAGGATAAACTATGTTCAGTGAAAACTAATTATGTTTTAAATTTTTCTTGTATATTGAATTTACAAATCATCATTTGATATTTTAATAGGAACAAGAAACTATCATCAGGCTTAAAATGAATTTTGTTATCAATGATATTTATAAATCAGTCTTACTTAAAATAAAATTAATGTTCCTTGTTACATTTTGTCACCATGACTTTCAAACTTGTCTACATTTTACTAGACTTTCTTTGAGTCTCAATTTTTGCACAATGTACATTTCCCTTTTTGAATCTTGTCTTCTTTTCTGCCCATGAGGGATTCTGGCCCCAAAGATAACATTTCTCTCTGTTATTCTTTCTCAATTTCTCCTGTTATAGCACACACACAGCCCTGCTATCTTCTGCTGTCATCTCTTGTAACTTCTCCTCATCTAACTTGTAGTATATTTGTATCTCCTTTTCGATCTCTCTTTCACATTATAATTATTCCTTGTGTTTACCCCTTAGGAAACCTCATGGCCCCTCATTACATAAAGCTCAATTTTCTGTTTAGTGATTTTCATGGATATTTCTTTAAGTGGGTTCTTCCTCATGGGTGGCCACTGAAATCATTGCTCAGCCACTCACTCATTTCTGTTAACATTGCTTTTCTAGCCTGTGCATATGCATTGAATCATGCCTTTTATTCTGCATGCATTTTCATCTTCATGCCCGCCTTTAGTTCTTTAGTTCAGCATCTGTTGAAACAGAGTGAATGAGATTGCCAGGATAATCTTTATTAGAGTGATCATATCCCATGCGCTTCATTTAGGTTCATGGACAATGGCACTCTGGTCCATGTGCTTTTCATCCTTTTGATTCATGACATTTGCATGGACCTTTAATTGTGTTTGGATGCCCTTACCTATCCCATCCTTGTCTTAGTCCAGTCCCTACATTTTCATCCACATCACTTTTATTAACCTCCAGGTGATGAAAAGACTTACATCTTTATTATATTCAAAATTTTTATGGAATTACAACTATAGTTTTATTCCTTTTCTATGTTCAATCTTCATGTTTCTTAAAATCAGGGAGTTTATCCATTTAGATGTTTTCGTATCCCAAACTTAAAACAACATTGTTCTGAAAGAAAAAAAATCAGTTTATTTTTTTCTTTAAATGATAGAAGATCCTTGGTTACTCAGAAGTGGTTTATGTTCCCTGAAAGACATTGGCTGATCTACTTTCCTCTAGAGCTTCTAGCTATAGAAGCAATATCTTTCTATCTTTTAGTTCTCTGTAAGAATGAAACACCCAACAAAATGATGAGAGCAAGTATCTAACCTCTTAAGCAGAGACATCAAGAGACGTCTTCTTTCTTTTCTTGTTTTTTGACTCTTTTACTCCTTGTGTCTTCTGAGTTCTCATGCCCATGAAATGACTTAGGGTGATTTCCAGGCTGAGAACTTGTGTACTGCATTTTATTTGATATGAGTTCCCTGTATCCTATTATTAATTATATATGACATAATTATTTGCTGAGAACTTGCCACGTAAAAATGCTTGGTGCTATGTGTATTAAATGCCAGAAAAATGAAGACTGCATACTTAGTCCATGTTGTTTCTCCAGCACCAAGGATTTTCAATTGGATAATTAGCATATTTTCTTTTATTTTGTCTTTTTTTAAAATTAGGTATTTATTTCATTTACATTTCAAATGCTATTCCAAAAGTCCTCCACACGCTCCTCCCACCCACTCCCCCACCCACCCACTCCCACTTCTTGGCCCTGGCGTTCCCCTGTACTGAGGCATATAGTTTGCACGACCAATGGGCCTCTCTTTCCACTGATGGCCAACTAGGCCATCTTCTGATACATATGCAGCTAGAGACACGATCTCTGGGGGGGTACTGGTTAGTTTATATTGTTGTTCCACCTATAGGGTTGCAGTTCCCTTCAGCTCCTTGGTTACTTTCTCTAGCTCCTCCATTGGGGGCCCTGTGATCCATCCAATAGCTGACTGTGAGCATCCACTTCTGTGTTTGCTAGGCCCCAGCATAGTCTCACAAGAGACAGCTATATCTGAGTCCTTTCAGCAAAATCTTGCTAGTGTGTGCAATGGTGTCAGCGTTTGGAAGCCGATTATGGATAGATCCTATGGATCCCCGGATATGGCACTTTCTCAATAGATGCTCAGTCTTTGGTTTGCTTCAGCTTTAGGATGCTCAGAGCTTAGTTTGGGGAAAAAAAAGGAGCAAGAAATATTAGTTTCAGAAGATGTATGTCTCAGTTATTTAGTCTGGATGATGGTATAACAGTGTTTGCTTTTACTTCACCCATATATGGAAGTTGACCTTGCCTGGTGACTTGAATAGATTTAGGATCTCTATTATTTAGGTCTCTATAAAGGGACACATTCTGGGTGTGTCTCTGGGGCTTTCTATAGAAGTTTAAATGAGAAAAGAAAACTCATCTTGAATTCCAGCACTGCCATCCCTTTGGGTGGGGTCACATAGTGAATGCCAGAAAAAAAAAGGAATAAAGTAAACAAAACCCACATCCACCTACCTCACTCTGCTTCCTGACTACAAATGTGACACGCACTACTGCCTCATGTTCCAACAAATGCAGGTAAAGCTACTGTCATCACAATGCCTTCTTGTCCTGATGGGCTTTACACTCAAACTTCAAGCCATGGTTTTAACCTTCCTTCTTTTTGGTCAGATAATTGTCATAGCTACAAGCAAAGTAACAAATTCTCAAAATAGTCATGCAATGTATTTGAATAAATTTATAATGAAGTCTTTGAAGTTATTGATGATTTCCTAGCATACGATACTGTTCATAAACATTGTCTGTTCTACAACATATCAGATACCAAAAACAACTGACCACTATCTAGAATATAACTTATTTAAGTTTAGGAAATGAGAGTAATTTTAACCCTTCCATATCTACACACGCATTCATACATGGATAATCTATTTGTAGTAAGGAGATATATCAGAGTTTTTAATTTAGTTTTTAGGAAAGAATTAAACACTTGGCCAGGACTTACAAAAGAATGTTAACAATATTAGTTTGTATATAGTAAACATAATACATAATCAAATTTCTAAGTATTTAATAAGTATCCTAACAAACAATAAGCCACAATTTACTAAACATTCACTAAGTATGAAGCAGTAAGAACTTTTTTTAAAGTATAACCTTTAACACTGAAAGTGACTATAGCAGATTTTTTTCCCATATAGAATTCAGCTTAAATGCACCATATATCCATTATTGACCTCACCCAACGTCTCATGGCTATAAAAACACTCAGATGCAGACTCAATGTCAAAGTACTTTGCTTTATACAAGACATCCAAAGTTACTAATAACAATGAAATTTCAAGCAAATGACTATATTTTTCCAAATACCTACTTAATGAGTTTTCAGATTGTTTTTGTTCTACATAAACTTTCAGGATAAAGAACTTCAAGTGAATGAATAATTATGATGTTTCTAAAACCACACTACTATTGAAGAAATATGAGGGTGTGCTTACTGAACACAGGATGTGAGCAAGTAAGAGGTTCAGTTGTATAATAGCAAGAGACCCTGGGTTGTCCTGAGCTCAGGATCGGCCCAAGGACAGAGTAAGCTTAGGCTCAGGCTTGGTGAAAATGGTAATTTCAGGGCAGGGCTCCACCCAACTAGTTAACAAAGGCATACAGATCTCTGAATTCTTTTGCAAAGTTAAGGGAAAAAAATAAATGCTTGCTGTCTACTAAGAATCAAAGGACTGGGTCCCAGGACACAGATTCATAAGAAAATCAAAAGGAAACTGAAATAAATGACTGGAATGATATGTAAAATAAAAGATTGGACCTGCATTCCACAGGAGATATCCAGAATTTTTTTTTTTTTTTTTTTAGGATAAAAAGCACCTCCATTGTTGGTGGGATTGCAGGCTTATACAACCACTCTGGAAATCAGTCTGGTGGTTCCTCAGAAAATTGGACATAGTACTACCGGAGGATCCAGCAATACCTCTCCTGGGCATATATCCAGAAGATGCCCCAACTGGTAAGAAGGACACATGCTCCACTATGTTCATAGCAGCCTTATTTATAATAGCCAGAAGCTGGAAAGAACCCAGATGCCCCTCAACAGAGGAATGGATACAGAAAATGTGGTACATCTACACAACGGAGTACTACTCAGCTATTAAAAAGAATGAATTTATGAAATTCCTAGCCAAATGGATGGACCTGGAGGGCATCATACTGAGTGAGGTAACACATTCACAAAGGAACTCACACAATATGTACTCACTGATAAGTGGATATTAGCCCAAAACCTAGGATACCCAAGATATAAGATACAATTTGCTAAACACATGAAACTCAAGAAGAATGAAGACTGAAGTGTGGACACTATGCCCCTCCTTAGAATTGGGAACAAAACACCCATGGAAGGAGTTACAGAGACAAAGTTTGGAGCTGAGATGAAAGGTTGGACCATTCAGAGACTGCCATATCCAGGGATCCACCCCACAATCAGCTTCCAAACACTGACACCATTGCATACACTAGCAAGATTTTGCTGAAAGGACCCAGATATAGCTGTCTCTTGTGAGACTATGCTGAGGCCTAGCAAACACAGAAGTAGATGCTCACAGTCAGCTATTGGATGGATCACAGGGCTCCCAATGGAGGAGCTAGAGAAAGTAGCCAAGGAGCTAAAGGGATCTGCAACCCTATAGGTGGAACAACATTATGAACTAACCAGTACCCCGGAGCTCTTGACTCTAGCTGCATATGTATCAAAAGATGGCCTAGTTGGCCATCACTGGAAAGAGAGGCCCATTGGACATGCAAACTTTATATACCCCAGTACAGGGGAATGCCAGGGCCAAAAAGGGGGAGTGGGTGGGTAGGGGAGTGAGGGTGGGTGGGTATGGGGGACTTTTGGTATAGCATTGGAAATGTAAATGAGCTAAATACCTAATAAAAAATGGAAAAAAAAAGAAAAAAAAAGCAAATTGCTTGGAGAACACACACACACACACACACACACACACACACACATGCACACGCACACACACACACCAAGCAAGCAAGCAGGGCATGGACAGAGAGATCTCTTAGAAGAGCAAGCAAGCAGAATATAGACAGAGAAATCTCCAGACAAAAAGCAGAACATAGAGAGAAGCAGACTGGAAAAGTTGTATCAGACAGAACACAGGACATCAGCTTGGATTCACAATTTGACTTTGAGTCGTTCTTTTCAGAGCTCCTAGACACCCCTTCTCTCAGAACCCCTCTTCAATCCCAGGCTGGTCCTTGGCAGATTAATTGTGTGATTTCCATCATTCCATAAAACATTTTAAGGTTAACCATCAAAGACAGAAGAAACTGCCAGAAATGTAACCCTTATGTGGTGGTATTAAAATAAATTTGTTCAGCAGGGAAATGAAAAGCAGAAAGCATTAAAGATGGACCTTAAACATTACAATTAAGCTCAGCCTGTATATTAAACACATAACACTATATCTAGTTAATTAGTCTGTTAATTTGATAAGCATGGCTGACTGCAATTTATTTAGGCCAAACTAATAATGGCTTGCTTATTAAGGATGGTTTAAATGTATGCAAAGGAAAAAAAAAAAGAAACTCATGACACCCAGACAAGTTCATATCAATCATGGTTCCTTGTGAAAAAATACCTGTAAATCAAATTCAAAAAGTGTTTAAGGAGAAAACTAATTCATTATACAGGCAGCACATATTTCCTAGAACTTGCAGCTGTGCTGAACAAGTGTGTTTTAAAATGGGGCAGAGCCAAGAGGCATTAGTCACCACATGTAGCCTTTGGTACAGTCATACCCACCATTCTAATCCTTCTCCATATGCCCCAGCAACAGGTATAAAAACCCAGGCTGCATTTTGAACTCAGCATGTAAAAAATTAATTTTATTGTTTTACAAGCATTTACCTACATTAGTATTGAATATTAGTCATATGTTAGCATAACATTTAATCTATCAAATAATACAGTCTTTAAAATTAATTATATAAGCCTTCATCTTTAAACAATAAAAGTCTACATGTGTATATTTTAATTTCCTATAATTTGTCCAGAAGAAATTTTGACACTAGAAATAGTGTTTGGGTTTTTGTATTATTTGAAATTTTGATTGTATGGCTCAGTATTAGAGTAGTAGCTTTTATTGTTTATATATATATATATATATATATATATATATATATATATATATACCCATATGGGTTAGGGGCTTGGGGTGGGGCATGAATTGTGTAGTGTAGTAATAATCAGCTGTAGCAATAAGCTATTATTCTCTTCTCTTCACTCAAGTCAGTCCTAGTTTTACCATCTGAAGCACTGACCAGAGGATGAGAAGAAGAGCAAAATCGTCTTTAAAAAAATGAAAACAGAACTGCAATCTGTGGTCTCAGAGAGGGTAAGTATAGAGGAAGGCTTCTCCCTTGGAGGAAGAAATAGAATAAATTTTATGGGTGTACTGGGAATGGAGAAATAAGGTGGGGAGGGAGATGAGGTTGAGAGGGACTATAGGGAGAGACAGCAAGCATTTGAAAGGTGGTACGAAAATGTAGAACAGTAGAAACTTCCTAAATATATGAAGGTGGTCCTACTGAAGTCTCCAAATAATGAGGGAGACAGAGTCTGAACTGTCCATCTCTTGTTACCAAATGAAGCTTCCAGTACAGGGATTGGGTTACATCCAATTGAGTTGTTGACTTATGTGGTCCCGGTGAAAATACCCAAATAAACCAATTGTATGCTTAGATTATAGATTGCTCTTTGCAAAGAGACAGCAAAGCCCATTGGTGAAGATAAGAGCTACTCTAGTCACTGAACATGGATCAGTTGAGCTGGTGCCTACATAGAAACTTCACTCCTATCTTCTAGTGACTTATATGTGAGGGTACTCTGCAGGTTACCAAAAGATAAACACCAACCCAGACACCAAAACTTTTATCTACAGTCTCCTCTGCCGACAAAATATGCTAGATGGCACAAACCTTGTTGGAGTAACCAACCAATGTCTGAGTAGAGTTAAGTCCCACAACATGAAATGGAACCCATACCTAGTATTACTTGAATCACCAAATCAAGCAAATGATAGCTCAGTTACCTAGTGTAAAGCCAAATACTACTGGTTTTAAAGTAAAAATATCAGCTATATAATGACTTAATGATATTCATAGATCAGTGCCTTTATTTAGTCATCATCATAGAAAATTGCTCCTCCAGCAAATGGGAACAAATACAGAGAGCAACAGTTAGGCATGACCCAGAGAGGAAAAGAGTGAGAAACTATGGTATACACAACTCTAAATGGGATGGCTCCATCAAATCCCTTCCCTCATAGCTCAGGAAACCTCACATAAGAGGAGGCAGAAAGATTGTAAGAGTCAGAGGGGATGGAGGACACCTGGAAAACAAGGCCCTCTAAGGAAGATACATATAAACTCAGACCCTGATGCAGCACAGGGCTCTACACATATTTATAGCTTCCATTTTAGTATTTTTAAGGAACTCTTAAATCTGTGAACAAGTGGGTTTCTGACTCTAGTGCCTTGTCTTTGTGCTCTTTTCCTTCAGTTGGTTTGTCTAATCCAACTTCAATGTGATGAGTTTTGTTTAGCTGATTTTGTTTTCTTTTGTAATGCTTTGTTGTTATCTCTTTGAAGCTATTTTTTTCTAATAGAGATAGAAAAGAAATGGATCTGGATGGGAAAGGAGGTGAGGAATAACTTGGAGGAGTAGAAGGAGGAGAAATTATAATAAGGATATGTATTCATGAGAAAAGAACCTACTTTGAATAATGAATGAGAGAGAAAACATAGGATTATATATGTTAAAAAATAAAAAGCTTAATATGATGGAAAAGTAGCATAGCTTTTAGGCAGAGCTCAGACAAGATATTGCTAATAGGTACAGAAAAGAAGAAAGGAAAAGATCAAACCCATTTGATTGAGATGAAAATAGATGTTAACCAACACGATGTTAGGGAAATATGAGTGGATACTGCATGGACCAGAATAGACAAGAATATGAGGAAAATGTGAAGTAAATGGGATAATTTAAATTTATGCAGTACAGCAAAATAATGGATGATTTATTTCATATTTCATATTTCACTAAAATGAATATGTGAAGGGAATTGAGAAAAGTTCACATGAAAAAGGCAACATTCTATTCCTGGTTAGTGTTATCAGCTTCTAAAACACCAGCTAACATACATAGTAAAAGAACATTTTAAGTGTTAGCATTAGAAAAATCTCATTTTCTCAAGAGCATTGATAATAACATGAGAATGCTGACCCACTCTTTCACACAATACCGTCCAGTGCTTGCTGGGCTCATTAAGCTAAGAATTGCTAGAGAATGCAAACAACTTACAATGCAAAGAACCCCATTTGAATTCACAGTGTTTCCTCACACCCCAAAGGGAAGGAAAACCCTTTCTAAACTTCCTAACCACATGTGGTTGTCATCTTGTTCAAAGGGAAGTCTTGAGCAATCTGCTATTGCAAAATGTCATTATCTACAGTTGCTGTTTTGATTATTTTGAATATCTATTCATCAGTTAGTTTTCTAGAACCAGATTTGAAGATAACTGTTAATGCCAGTAGCAAACATACAGAGAATTGATCCCAGAAATGTAAGTTGAATATTCTAAAAAAGTGCCTGTCCTGAAAGAAAAATGGAACTTTCCACAGTTAAAAGCACACACACAGTGGGTGGCCTTGGGCATGTTATTCACAGTTATAAAACAGAGCAGTGATAATATAAAGATGTTTAAATGGAACTCATTCAATAAATATGGGTGATGCTCTGTTTCCAAAAAATAATGATTAATAAGTACTGTTCAATTCAAAATAATTCTCATCATAAATTAGATCCAGGTAAAGGCAGGATTTAAACTTTGCCTCTTACTGTTGTGTTCCCTTGTTGAGTAACTCTAATCACATAGAAGTGAAGCAAAAGCTTAATTCAACTCTGTCTGTACTATTAATATAATCAGAACAATGGGGCTGTATATAATGCATCAAATGAATCTATGCCTAAATTGAAATATTTCATATCCCATTCGAGTTCAATGAGGCTAACTTCAAGGCTGTGTTGTGGCTCACCATAGTCACCACAAATAAAACTTGCAATAACTGATTTGTCTGACTATTCCAGACAAATTGCTCTTGAATATCTAAGTATGTTAAGAGCATCAACTAATTAAATAGTAGCTCCCTTAACATGCTCCTTATAAACATATATATTATGTTGAATGTCTATGACTTAAAAACTAAGACTTTAAGTTACCATCCTAAACCTTTCTGTATTACTTGCCTCATTACCACGACAAAATATCCTAATGAAAGGATTTATTTTGATAAACAATTTGAAAATGGAGTCTGTCATGGTAGAAAAGTCATGGTAGCTGGTCCCACTGCATACAGCTAGGAAGCAGAGAAATATGAATGGGGACACTCACATATTTCTTCTTTTTCTCTTGTTTGAGACTCCATTCCATGAAAACAAATCATGTACAGTTAAAGAAACTCTTCTCATCATCCCAATTAAGTTCATGTGGATAATTTCTTACTATAGCTAGTGACTAGCCTATTATAGATACTGTGTCACAAGCACTCACAGAGATTTGGTTCTCAGTGATTCTAGAGCATGTCAAGTTGACAGTCAATGTAGTCATCACATGGTCTGACACATAGTATGCATTTGTGTAAAATTAGCCTCAGAGACTTCTGTGGGGTATTGAAGAAATATTGATAATTATCAGCTACTAATTTCCACAGATATCTATCGCATAACTCACATGTTAATTACAGTGTAACTTGCATCATCTGTAAAACTGAGGTAAATTCTAACATTTCCGTGTTTAGAGATGATTAGACTTAGTCTAGGATTAAAAGGTCACTATAAATTCTGTAGTTATCTTATCATTATACAGTTAGACATCGTTTTAAAGGAATAGAGTAAAAATTTATGGTAGAATGAATAAGTGGATAAAGGAATGGGAATAGAAATTAACTACAGGACATACTGCTACATTTTTAACCTACTCCTAGTAGGTCAAGGTTAAAATAAGGTATACCTGGCAAATATAACTACAAAGTTTGTTACATTATAATATTAAATGGAGCAGTTTCATCTAGACCAACAAGACTAGTAGTTCTCAGCCTTCCTAATGCTGAAACCATTTGATATTCTTCTTATTGTGGTACCCCTCAAGCATAAAATTATTTTCACCGATACTTCATACTGTAATTTTGCTAATGCTATGAATCCTAATGTAAATATCAGGACTTTTAGATGGTCTTAGACCCAAAGGGTTTGTATCCGACAGGTAGAGAATCACTGAACTAAAGCAACATATTCATAAAGTAACTTCCCTGGTTTAGAAATAAATAGTGACCTTTAAAACTAAAACAGTATAAGAGCTAGTGCATTCTCTTTATATGTTGCAAACTGTCAGAAATGTGGCTGTCTTTGTGCTCATACAAAAGCACCAGAACTAGGAGTGGTAAACGCACAGGCTGTTTACTCAAAAAAGGATGCATGATCCATCTTCTGCCCAGAAGGCTGGAAGCAGATGTGATTAATAGCCTGTTGACCTTTGCACTATCTGTGTGGCCAAGACCACACCAGATCCTCCCCCAAACTTTTATTATGAACTTGGTTTTTTTCTCCTCCCACGGATGTTTATTAAGAGCCTATTTTTCTCACTCAGTCATAAAACCCATCTTTATTGAAGGATCACATGTACTTCACAGTTTCTGTGGAGTAACATCTGATTTTCATTTAACTTACTCTGTGCTTTATTGTACACATGAGATTGAGTTAATTATGACCGGAAAAGTTTTCCATAAATTGCACTGTGTGCTTAAATATCTCTAAAGTAAACATAGGCTCAGACTCCCAATGTTTGAACCAACATCTGCTACATTCATTTATTTGTTTGTTTATTTATTTACTTTTGTTTTGTTTTTTCGAGACAGGGTTTCTCTGTATAGTCATGGCTGTTCTGGAAGTCACTCTGTAGACCAGGCTGGCCTTGAACTCAGAAATCTGCATGCCTCTGCCTCTCACATGCTGGGATTAAAGGCATGCACCACCACTGCCCGGCCTTATTTGTTTATTTATTTACATCTGAAATGCTGACTCCTTTCTGGTCCCGCCCACACACAGAGTCCTCCCTCTCCCTTCTCATCTGAGAGGATAGGAAAGCCCCCTGGGTATCCATCTACTCTGGGACATCAAGTCTCTGCAGGATTATGTGCATGTATCTTCTCTCACTTAGGCCAAACAAGGCAGTCCTGTTGCAGAACAGATTTCAAAGTCAGGCTACGGCTTTAGGGACAGCAAAGCTCCAGTTCTTGGGGACCCACATGGAGACTCAGCTACATATCTGTTACGTATGTACCACAGGCGTCAGTCTGGGCCTTGTGTGTGCTCTTTGGTTGCTGGCTCAGTCTCTGACAGTTTTCTCAGGGGCTCAGGTTAGTTCACTCTGTTGGTCTTCCTGTGGAGTTCCTATCCCCTTCAGTGCTCTCAATCTGTCTCCCAACTCTTCCACAAGTCCAACCTCCATCCACTGTTTGGCTGTGAGTCTTTGCATCTGTTTCAGCCAGCTACTGGGTATCGTCTCTCAGAGGACAGCTATCCTAAACTCCTGTCTTCAGTATAACAGAATATCATTAGTAGTGTCAGCGATTGGTGCTTTCCCAAGGGATGGGTCTCAAGTTGGTCTGGATATTTGTTGGTAACTCCTTCAGTCTCTGTGCTACATCTTTGTCCCTAAAATTCTTTTAGATGGGACAGATTTTGGGAAAGTTTTGTGGGTGGGTTGTGGGCCTTATCACTCCAATTGGGGCTCTGCTTGGCTACAAGATGTCACCTCTTCAGGTTCAATATTCTCACTGTTAGGCATATTGGCTAAGATCATCCACATTGACTATTGAGAGTCTTCCCCATCACAGGTCTCTGCGACTTCTTAGAGATTCTTCCTATGTACCCTCCCCAAGCCACACCTCCCTGAAACTGCAGATTTTCATTCATTCTGCTGGCTCTTTGGCCCTCTTTCTTGTCTCTACCAACACTTGATCCTGACCCCTCATTCCTGTCCTCATCCCCTCTCCTACCCAATTCCTGCCCTCTCTTTTAGATTCTTATGAATATTGTATTTTCCCTTTTATCTGAGATTCAAGGAGATATGCTTGGGTTTTCCTTCTTATTTAAATTCTTTAGGTCTGTGGGATATACCATGGATATCCTGGATTTTATGGCTAATATCCACTTATCAGTGAGTACATACCATGTCTGTCCTTTTGGCTTTGGATTGCCTCATTCAGAATGATATTTTCTAGTTCCATCTATTTACCTGAAAAATTCACAATGCCCTTGTCTTTAATAGTTGGATAGTATTCTCTTGGGTAATTGAACCACATTTTCTGTATGCACTCTTCAGTTGAGGGACATCTGAGTGGTTTCTAATTTCTGGCTATTACAAATAAAGCTGCTATGAACATAGTAGAACACATGTATGGTGGAACATCTTTTGGGTATTTGCCCAGGAGTAGTATGGTTGGATCTTCAGGGAGAACTATTCCAATATTTTGAGAAACCTCCAGATTGATTTCCAGAGTGGTTGTACAAGTTTGCAATTCAACCAGTAATGAAGGAGTGTTCCTCTTTCTCCACATCCTCACCAGCATGTAATGTCACTTGAGTTTTTGATCTTAATATTCTGATTGGTTTAAAGTAGAATCACAGGGTCATTTTGATTTAGGCTGTTGAACATTACTTTTAGTGCTTCTTAGTCATTCAAGGTTCTCTGTTGAGAATTTTCTGTTTAGCTCTGTACCCATATTTATTTATGTATTTATTTAGTTGGATTCTAACTTCTTGAATTCTTTATAAATTTTGGATATTAGTCTTCTCTCAGATGTAGGGTTAATGAAAATATTTTCCTAATCTGTAGGCTGTCATTTTGTCCTATATCCTTTGTCTTACAGGAACTTTTAAGTTTCAGGAGGTCTCATTTAATAATTACTGATGTTAGAGCCTGACCTATTTCTTCATAACATTTTCTCCTGTGCCACTGTGTTTAAGGAATTTTCCTACTTTCTACTCTTCTAGATACAATGTCTCTAGTTTTATGTTGAGAAATTTTATCCACTTGGGCTTGAATTTTGTGCATGATAATAAATATGAATCTATTTACATTTTTCTACTTGCAGATATCAAGTTAGACCAGCACCTTTTGTTGAAGATGCTTTCTTCTTTCCATTATATGGTTATGGCTTCTTTGTCAAAAATCAAGTGTCCATAGGTGTGTGGGTTTACTTCTGCATCTTCAATTCTATCCCATCAATCTTCCTGTCTGTCTCTGTATCAGTACCATGTGAATTTTTATCACTATAGCTTTGTAGTATAGCTTGAGGTCATTAATGGTGATTCCTACAGAAATTTTTCTTATTGTCCAAAATTGTTTTGACTGTCCTGTGTTTTGTTGTTGATTTGTTTTTCCATAAGATGTAGATAATTGCTTTCCCATGTCTGAAAAGGATTGTGTTAGAATTTTGATGGGAATTGATGTAGTGTATAGATTGCTTTTGATAAGTTGGCCATTTTCACTGTGTTAATCCCACTGATCCATGAGCATGGAAGATTGTTCCATCTTCTGAGGTCTTCTTTAATTTCTGTCTTGAAGTAATTTTTCAATTTTTTTTCATAACAGTTAAGAAGCTATAAAACTTCCATTGGGCAATAGATAAAGTATAAAAAAATTCAACAAGCATATTTGCTTTATGATAAATTTAACAATCAGAAATGCACCTTCTGATGTTGATGAGCTCTTTAACTTAAACCTAAGGGTCTTGTAGAGTTGATAAATTAATACTATTTTACTACATCTTTTTAAGTGTTACCACATTCATATTAAATTAAAATTATGATTTCTCTAATGTGACTCCTAAACATAAAATATGCTATCTTTACTAGAAAGTGCATTTTCAGGACTCATATTAAATATTTAGTAACTAATCTAAGAAGGGTTAGAATGAACTATAATTGGCTATATATTTTTCTCTTGAAGGAGTCTTGATTAATACCTTCCTGTATGGTTCGATTTGATGGGGTCTTCCTGATATAGTTACGTGTGCGAGTGATTCATAAGATTGTATATATTCAAGTAACTGACAACTGTCCTCATGAATTTATCTGTCACAGGGCCACTGACACTTATATTGTCAGAGCTCATTGAAGGATATCACCTGTGCTTATGAGAAATAACAGGAAAGAGAGATATACAGTTCAATTTTAGGAAGTGAATACATTAAAAAAAAAGTATTCCATTCACTTCTGTTATAAAGCATGTTCCCAGTGGCTTTAAATATGTTGAGAGATGAATAGAATGTGCTCCTTTGTGACTCAGATATCAACATTATTTATTTTTATGCTTTAACACTTATATACCTGTTAGGTATGATGGCACACTTCTCAAAACTCAACTTTTGGGATCCCTCGACAGTATTATTCCTAAACTGAGAGTATTCTGGAACGTAAAGTAAGTATGAAGCCAGTATCATTTAAACTCTGATTCTGTCTCAGCAAACAAAATGCTGGTAAATTCACAAAGTTCTGAGTTAAAATGTATAATCCTTTGATTTCAAATAAAGAAATACAAACACACACAAACACACACACACACACACAGCTTTCTACCTTTTAATAAATTTGAAAGTTGGACACTATGCCTCTGAAATCTATTTTAATTGTTAAGTACATGCTTTTTAGTAATAGCTCCAGCTATTTTTTAAGTTCATATTCCCTAAAATGACATTCTTAAGTTTAAAACTTTCTTACTTTTAAAAGCTCACTAACAGCATAGTTAAAAATAATAAATTTGTCAATTATTTCATATTCCCATATGTGATTTTATGCATACAAGAACTAAAAGTATAATGAGAAAAACTAACTTTTTTGAGTCAATTGTTAAATGTATGATATACAATAACAACAAAACAAATGAAAACAAAAATGAAGTAAGGATTTGATTTAAAAAAATACAAATCACAGATTTTTCAAGGACACAGAAACATATGTAGCATTTTCAGGGTTCCCTGGGTGTCAGTTTTCAAGAATACCAGCAGTGGCTGCTTCCACCTCCTGCTACTCTTGTGAGAACATATGAAAAGAATTCTACAGAGGGCTCTCAAGTCAGTAAGCTATGCAAAACCCTTTTGGGTAAAACAGAAAAACAAGGTCATTAAAAAGGGAGACCTAGTACTTGGGAACAATTCTAATTTCTGCCTAAAGTAATAAGCCATTTACTAAAACAGAGGTCCTTAATTTATCAACATTACTCTCTGTACACAGGTAAACATGCACCATTTTAGAAAGCTGTTGTCCAAATGCTGTAACATGATAACTAACACCAAATACATACTGCTTTTTCACTGAGTAAGTCAAGGCTCTAACAGGCTCAGTTAAGGGTTACCAGACTTGGTACACAGTGCTTACATCAAATTTCCATCTATTCCATGATATGGTCATTGTCTGAGAAGAGTACCTGGATCACATTTCTTTTAAAGTGGATGAAGAAACCTAGGGAGATGATTAGGTCATCTGGGTTACTGCTGTGGAAGCCTGAAGAGTCTAGCAAACTGGAGGTTGTTTTTCTTTTTCATGTATATACACATATATGCACACAAACATATGCATATACATATACATATACATATATATATATATATATATATATATATATATGCACATTTTAATGTCACAGCTGAGAAAGTAAAGACAGACCGATCTCTGCACCTGACTGCTTGACTTCCGATGAAAATGAGAATTCAGAGATTTTTCTTACAGAAACAATGTGTATGGCCCTTGAGGTTTAACTCCTGAGATTTGCCTCAGATCTCTAAGTCTATGTGCACACATTTGTATGTGTATTCTTGACACATATGAACATGCACATATACTCAACACACACATAAGCATTCACACATTTAAAAACATGGATGGCAAAAATAGAAGTGGGAGAATCAAAGATTCTAAATGTATTTGAGAGTTTCAAATTGGCAGTGTCTGCCAATACTCTGTTGGGCAAGATCCTTACTTGAAAAGCAGTATCGCTGATCAACTTCTACCCTTCTTGCAGAGCTGCTGAATAAAAGGAGCTCCCAAGCACACTGTGAACTTGTTGAATCAAGACGTTTAAGGGTGAAAAAGAATCCTGTAGAAACAGAGATGGCATTCTGTAGATATTAACATATATTAGTGGCATGTATGATATTTAATTTTATTTTCCTGTTAATACAACTGAATTATTTCTATATTTCAAGTGGAGCACTATGATAATAGTGTGCTAAAATATTTTACTCTAATGGGTTAATATTTGAACAATACATTTTCTGTTAAGTGCTGAAAAAGAGAAATGTAATTGAATCCAATCAGCACAACAGATGTCTTAGGATGAACTTTAAATGAAATAGATTTCTTATAAGTTGCAATACCCCAAGACACAATTGAATATCAACTAAAAATTAACAGGTTCCTGTTTAGGCAGTAGACTCACGAATGAAAGCAAACACAGAGAAATACCTTTTGCACACACAGATTTACATAGCTTAAAATCCAAAGATAATCTGCTTTTAGAATAAAAGATCTGAGACAAATATACAGAATAAGTGGGAATCCAGGAAGAACACTGAGGGGCTATTGACAATAGTCTTATGTTTTAAAAAATAAATATGTGATTTAATTTTCATGGTCCACACAACATATATAATGGTATTTTATCCTTTAGTGGTGTCATAATCAGCTAGTTTTCCAGGGATTAAACTGTTCTTTCTCCTGTTTTCTTTTTTTTCCTATGTGGCAGATGGGATGCATGCATTGGCTTCCATTACTTCGGTCCTGAAATTCTAGTGAGTGCTGATGGTCCATTAGCCATTGCCTTCTGCCCCATTTGGTAAGGCATTTGCCACTTTGATGCCCCCACAGTACAAACAAGGTCTGCTAATCAAAGCTTCCCTGTTCCAGTCTGTGAGAACCAGTCATCATTGCCACCGTTTCAAATCTGGTACACAACATTACCATTTCATCGTGGTCCCTTTGATCCTATCTGTCTGACACTTTGATCCATGCATTGCACCAACCTGGTTCATCAAAGCTTTCCCACTTTTACTTTTGATGAGTAGTGACAAAGATTTTTGCAAGATAAAGGACTGTTACGTTTCCAGTTTGCTTCTGCTGAATTCCAATTACCAATTATTTCCTATATAAATTTGGCTCTGTAATATGTTTGTTAATTTTACTACTGCTGTATTTAAAAGCATGTATTTGTTTTTAACTAAGGCTTGCCAAAAGCAATTAAATACATCCAGAGTGGAGTTGTATATCTCATAATTGTTTAATGCACCGTGAGTGTTTAATCAAAGCTCTCAGTATGCCAGCATCTTAATGGAAACAATTACTGATGTGTAAAGAAGCTAAAGTGACTGTATTGATATGAACCATAAGATTGTAGAGTTCTATCTTAAGGAAAGACAGTTAATCTAACTCTTTTCTAAAAAAATATTTTTTTTTTGTCTCTCCATGACATGCTTAGGAAGGTTTCTGAGTGTATTTTAAATACACTGACTAGTCCATCAGAATTGAAGAAGTGCTCTAAATTTGAAGCCTTGTTTTCTCCAGATTTCTTCTTTATATTCATCCCCTTTCCATGAAAGGACAGAGATAAGTCACACAAAACTGCCAAGGAGACAAGGACACTACTTCCCTTGTCTCAATTATTAAACACTAACAATGTACATTTCTCTACTTCCAGCGAGTCTTTATCCACTAATTCTACGATCCATTGATGTATAGTGAGGAAGAAGTTGGCTCCTTGGAGAGAAACCAACCAGGTCTCTATATGAGAAGGAAAAGCATTATCAGTAAGTTAGCTACCTGAAAGATATGCTAATAACATTATTTTCCATAATAATGAAGGAAACAAGCAATTACATTGCAGTTATTGCCATTTGAGAACCTATGGCTATGAGAAAAAGGATGATTAGGAGAAAAGTCATTAACTAATAGCATAGCCAGGAGACTACTCTTAACATTTTGAGGAATTATATGATGCATGGTAGAAGCCACTAAGCTAGTAGAAATTAATGGAAAATTTTTTATTCAAAGATGAGAAAATAATTGCAAAAATGATCACAAGGCATGGGGCTAGGGACAAAGCTCAGTTAATAGAATGCTCACATGACAGACAAAACAAACAAACAAACAAACAAACAAACAAAACCTCTAAATTGAATCACCAACACTGGCAAGTCCAGACATAGTGCATACCTGTACGCCCAACACACAGGAGGTTTAAGCAAGATCAAAAGTTCTACATTTATATTAGGTTTCTAAAAAACACTGCAAATGAACCTTAGTGATAGCTGTCCCTTTCTTTGGTTCCTTCATAGCCAGTCTCTTCCCTCTGCCTCTGTTGGGGGTTGGTCTATTGCAGCTACACATACACAAATGCTGAATTCTGAATCCTAAGATCTGGTTGCCCTATGTGAGAGCATTCTCACATGTAGCTTCCTTTGTCATGTAAACACTGCTTCCCAATTTAAAGTTAATTGGTTAATGAAAAGTTAGAGCCTATGCTTGTGCACTGGAGAGAGAAAGGCAGAACTTGAAGTTCATTCAAGTGAGGAGTCTCAGGAGAGAGAAGGAAGAGAAGGAGAGAGGAGATAGAGGATGATGCAGCCATGAAAGGAGTTGGACCCTGAACACCTGATCAGGAGACATGGACTCTGAGGACAGGCTGATGGAGCTGAAATAACAAAGTGAGACTAAAATGACAAGTAACAAGGACCACGTGGATGGGATATAAATTAGATTAACTCACAACCTGCCCAATTTAGGCTTATAGCTTCTACACAAAAGACCAAGATTTTATGTCTTTTATATGTGCTAGCTAGAATAAATAAATCTTTTATTCCCATCCCTGTTTTTTCCTCCTATCCCATTGCCCCATCCATCTATAGCTATCTGTTCTATTTCCCATTCCTAATGTGGTCCAATTCTCCTACCATTCCCTACATTTTCCCTAACTTCTGGGACTATGTGTATTGTAGCCTGCTTATCAAATACAGCTAACATCCACATTTAAGTGAATATATACAGTATTTGTCTTTTTGCATCTGGGATACCTCACTCAGAATGATTTCTTTAGGTCCATCTACTAATGTAAAATTTTTGCTATTTATCAGTTGAGTAATATCCATTGTATAACTGTTCCATTTTTTTTTCTTCATTCATTAATGGAGACAGTCTGGTTCTAATTTTTGGCTACTATGAATAGAGCAGCAATAAGCATGGATGAGCAAATATTAACATATATTCCAAGAATAGCATATATACCACTGGATATTGAGGTAGATTGATTCCTAGCTATTTGAGAAAGAGCCACAGTGATTTTCATATTGGTTGTACATATATGTACTCCTATCAGAAATGGATTTGTATTCTCCTTACTGCACATTCTTTCCAGAATAAGCTGTCATTTGATTTATTGACCTTGGCTATTCAGACAGATGCAAAATGAAATCTCAAAGTAGTTTTGATGTGCATTTTCCTGAGGACTAAGTGCATCTCAGCTATTTGTGTTTCATCTTTTGAAAATAGTGTTCTGATCAGTATCCCATTTTTTAAAAAAATGGGTTGTTTACTTATGTCCATATTGTTTAGTTCTTTATACATTTTAAATATTTGCCTTCTATCACCGTGTAGTTGGTAAAACATCTTTTCCCATTCTATAGGCTGCTGCTTTGTCTGAATGATGATGTCTTCTGCCTTATAGATGCTCTTTTTGTTTGTTTGTTTGTTTGTTTGTTTTTGTTTTTCAAGACAGTGTTTCTCTGTGTAGCCATGGCTGTTCTGGAACTCACTTTGTAGACCAGACTGGCCTTGAACTCAGAAATCCACCTGCTTTTGCCTCCCAAGTGCTGGGATTAAAGGCTTGTGCCACCACGCCCAGCATAGATGTTCTTAAGATTAATAAGAACCCATTTATTAATTAGTTTTGGGGCCCTGTGCTCCTGATATTGTTTAGAATGTCTTTTCCTGTGTCAAGGAGTACAATGATTTGCACTCTATCTGACTCAGGATATCTGGTCTTATACTATAGTCTTTGATTCATGTGGACTTAGAATATGTGCAGAATGATGAAAATGGAACTATTTGTGTTCTTCTACATGCATCCATCCAGTTGGCTTAACAGTTGAAGGTGTGTTTTTTTTTTCCAGTGGGTATTTCTAGTTCTTTATTATAAATCAGGTGTCCGAGACTGTGGACATAGGTCTGTCTTCAACTTTAACTTTATTCAATTGATAAAGATGTCTGTTTTCATGCAGTATCATGATACTTTTTAATTACTATTACTATGTGACAACTTTAGCAATTCTTTTATTATGAAGATTATCTACATATCCTTTATATGCATATGTGTGCATGGGCATGTGTATGTGTGTGTTTCTATATGAAGCTAAATTTTTCCTTTCAAGTAGTATGAAAAAATTTTATTGGGATTTTGATGAGTATTTCATTTTGTTGAATCTGTAGAATGCTTTATATGGGACCAACATTTTATTATATTAATCCTACAGATCTATGAACATGGTAGATCTTGTCATTTTATGATATTTTCTTCAATTTTTTCTACAATGTCTTAAAGTTTTTATCATAAAAGTCTTTCACTTGCTTGGCTAGAGTTAGCCACAGTTATTTTATAGGCTTCTGAGCTATTATGAAATTATTTCTTCTTAGTTCATGTGTATATAAGAAGGCTATTGATGCTTATGTATTAGCTTTGTCTTCTGGTAGATTTTTGAAAATATTTATAAGCTGTAGAAGATTTCTCCTGGATTTTTTTTTTTAAGACAGAGTTTCTCTGTATAGCCCTGGCTCTCCTGGAACTATCTTTGTAGACCAGACTGGCCTTGAACTCAGAAATCCTCCTGCCTCTGCCTCCCAAGTGCTGGGATTAAAGCCATGTGCTACAATGACCGGCCTTCCTGGATTTTTTAAGGTAACTTACGTATGCTTTTATATCATCTTAAATACAGACACTTTAACTTCCTATTTTATCCCCTTGATCTCCTTCAGTCGTCTTATTGCTTTATGTGAGACCTCGAGTACTATATTGGATAGGTAAGCAGAGAGTGGACAGCCTTGTCTTTTCCTGGTTTGGTGGAGGTTCTCTAGATTTAGGTTGATGCTGGTAATGAGCCTGTTGAAAGTTAACTTTATTATGTGGTTACTAAAATTTCTTCAGGACATTGATCATGAAAAGATGTTGGATTTTGTTAAAGGCTTTTTCTGTATCTAATAATATGCCATTTTTCAATTTGTTTATATGATATATTATATTTATTTATTCATATATGTTGAACAATATATGAATATGTTCCTACATCTCTGGGATGAACACTAGCTGGTCCTTAGAAATGTTCTTTTTTAATTTTTAAGTTATTATTGAAAATAATTTCTTCTGCCATAAAATATATTCCAATCACAATTTCACCTCCCTCTACTTGGAGTTTCCACCAGATCCACTCTTCCTCTGTTTCTTCTTCAGAAGAATAGAGGACAAGAAAGGACAGCCAAACAGGATAAAAAAGAAGATCCAAGAAAATAAGTTCAATGTTCTCATAGTGAAGCTATACAAGGCAACCTGTACCTTTTATTGTGTGGGTATTCATTTTGATGTGTTTTTAGGTTTGTTTGGCAAGAGATTTATTGATAATTTTAACAGATATATTCATAAGGGGAATTTTTCTGCAATTCTCTTTCTTCGTTGTTACTTAATATAGAATGTATATCAGGGTAATTTTGGCTACTTAAAAAGAATTTGGCTTTCCATATATTAAACCTTCCCTGCATCCCTGGAATGAAACCTACTTGGTCAGGATGGATGATTGTTTTGATGTGTTCTTGGATTCAGTTAGCAAGAATTTTATTGAGTATTTTTGCATCGATATTCATAAGGGAAATTGGTCTGAAGTTCTCTATCTTTGTTGGGTCTTTCTGTGGTTTAGGTATCAGAGTAATTGCGGCTTCATAGAATGAATTGGGTAGAGTACCTTCTGCTTCTATTTTGTGGAATAGTTTGTGAAGAACTGGAATTAGATCTTCTTTGAAAGTCTGATAGAACTCTGCACTAAAGCCATCTGGTCCTGGGCTTTTTTTTTTTTTTGGTTGGGAGACTATTAACGACTGCTTCTATTTCTTTAGGGGATATAGGACTGTTTATATCATTAAACTGATCCTGATTTGACTTTGGTACTTGGTATCTGTCTAGAAATTTGTCCATTTCATCCAGGTTTTCCAGTTTTGTTCAGTATAGCCTTTTGTAGAAGGATCTGATGGTGTTTTGGATTTCTTCAGGATCTTTTGTTATGTCTCCCTTTTCATTTCTGATTTTGTTAATTAGGATGCTGTCCTATGGACTCTAGTGAGTCTGGCTAAGGGTTTATCTATCTTGTTGATTTTCTCAAAGAACCAGCTCCTGGTTTGGTTGATTCTTTGAATAGTTCTTCTTGTTTCCACTTGGTTGATTTCGCCCCTGAGTTTGATTATTTCCTGCCATCTAATCCTCTTGGGTGAATTTGCTTCCTTTTGTTCTAGAGCTTCTAGGTGTGTTGTCAATCTGCTAGTGTTTGCTCTCTCTAGTTTCTTTTTTGGAAGCACTCAGAGCTATGAGTTTTCCTCTTAGAAATGTTTTCATTGAGTCCCATAAGTTTGGGTATGTTGTGGCTTCATTTTCATTAAACTCTAAAAAGTCTTTAATTTCATTCTTTATTCCTTCCTTGACCAAGGTATCATTGAGAAGAGTGTTGCTCAGTTTCCACGTAAATGTTGGCTTTCTACTATGTATGTTGTTATGGAAGATCAGCCTTAGTCCATGGTGATCTGAGAGGATTAATGGGACAATTTCAATATTTTTGTATTTGTTGAGGCCTGTTTAATATACAGAAATCCATCAATGTAATCCACTATATAAACAAACTCAAAGACAAAAACCACATGATCATCTCCTTAGATGCAGAGAAAGCATTTGACAAAATCCAACAACATGATAAAAGGCTTAGAAATATCAGGAATTCAAGGTCCATACCTAAACATGATAAAAGCAAACTACAGCAAACCATCAGCCAACATCAAATCAAATAGTGAAAAGCTTTAAGCATTCCCACTAAAATCAGGGACTAGAGAAGGCTGCCCACTTTCTCCCTACCTATTCAATATTGTACTTGAAGTCCTAGCCAGAGCAATTCGACAACAAAAGAAGATCAAGGGGATACAAATTAGAAAAGAAGAAGTCAAAATATCACTTTTTGCAGATGATATGATAGTATATATAAGTGACCCTAAAAATTTCACCAGAGAACTCCTAAACCTGATAAACAGCTTCAGTGAAGTAGCTGGATATAAAATTAACTCAAACAAGTCAATGGCCTTTCTCTACACAAAGGATAAACAGGCTGAGAAAGAAATTAGGGAAACAACATCCTTCTCGATAGTCACAAATAATGTAAAATACCTTGGCATGACTCTAAGGAAGTGAAAGATCTGTATGATAAGAACTTCAAGTCTCTGAAGGAAGAAATTAAAGGAGATATCAGAAGATGGAAAGATCTCCCATGCTCATGGATTGGCAGGATCAAATAGTAAAAATGGCTATCTTGCCAAAAGCAATCTACAGATTCAATGCAATACACATCAAAATTCCAACTCAATTCTTCAACGAATTAGAAAGGGCAATCTGAAAATTCATCTGGAATAACAAAAAAATCTAGGATAGCAAAAACCCTTCTCAAGGATAAAAGAACCTCTGGTGGAATCACCATGCCTGACCTAAAGCTGTACTACAGAGCAATTGTGATAAAAACTGCATGGTACTGGTATAGTGACAGACAAGTAGACCAATGGAATAGAATTGAAGACCCAGAAATGAATCCATACAACTATGTTCACTTGATCTTTGACAAGGGAGCTAAAACCATCCATAGAAAAAAGACAATATTTTCAACAAATGGTGCTGGCACAACTGGCTGTTAACATGTAGAAGAATGTGAATTGATCCATTCCTATCCCCTTGTTCTGAGGTCAAATCTAAGTGGATCAATGAACTCCATGTAAAACCAGAGACAGTGAAATTTATAGAGGAGAAAGTGGGGGAAATCCTCGAAGATATGAGCACAGGGAAAAAATTTCTGCATAGCACAGCAATGGCTTCTGCTATAAGATCAAGAATTGATAAATGGGACCTCATAAAATTGCAAAGTTTCTGTAAGGCAAAAGACACCGTCAATAAGACAAAAAGACCACCAACAGATTGGGAAAGGATCTTTACCTATCCTAAATCAGACAGGGGACTAAGATCCAATATATATAAAGAACTCAAGAAGGTGGACTCCAAAAAATCAAATAACCCCATTAAAAATGGGGCTTAAAGCTAAACAAAGAATTCTCACCTGAGGAATACCGAATGGCTGAGAAGCACCTGAAAAAATATTCAGCATCCTTAATCATAAGGGAAATGCAAATCAAAATAACCCTGAGATACTACCTCACACCAGTCAGAATGGCTAAGATCAAATTACAGGTGCCAAAAGATGCTGGCGTGGATGTAGAGAAAGAGGAACACTTTTCCATTGTTTGTGGGATTGCAAGCTTGTACCTCTGGAAACCAGTCTGGCGGTTCCTCAGAAGACTGGACATAGTACTACTAGAGGATCCCTCAATATCTCTCCTGGGCATATATCCAGAAGATGCCCCAACCAATAAGAAGGACACATGCTCCACTATGTTCATAGCAGCCTCATTTATAATAGCCAGAAGCTGGAAAGAACCCAGATGCCCCTAAACAGAGGAATGGATACAGAAAATGTACATTTACACAACGAAGTACTACGCAGCTATTAAAAACAATGAATTTATGAAATTCCTAGGCAAATGGATGGACCTGGATAGCATCATCCTGAGTGAGGTAACCCAATCACAAAAGAACTCACGTGATATGTACTCACTGATAAGTGGATATTAACCCTGAAACTTAGAATACTAAAGATATAAGATACAATTTGCAAAACACATGAAACTCAAGAAGAAGGAAGACCAAAGTGTGGACACTTTGCTCCTTCTTAGAATTGGGAACAAAACACCCATGGAAGGAATTACAGAGACAAAGATTGAAGCTGAGACGAAAGAATGGACCATCTAGAGACTGCCATACTGGGAATCCATCCCATAATCAGCCTCCAAACGGTGACACCATTGCATACACTAGCAAGATTTTGCTGAAAGGACCCTGATATAGCTGTCTCTTGTGAGTCTATGCCGGGGCCTAGCAAACACAGAAGTGGATGCTCACAGTCAGCTATAGGATGGATCACAGGGCCCCCAATGGAGGAGCTAGAGAAAGTACCCAAGGAGCTAAAGGGATCTGCAACACTATAGGTTGAACAACAATATGAAGTAACCAGTACCCCCTGGAGCTCCTGTCTCTAGCTGCATATGTGCCAGATGTTGGCCTAGTGTGCCATCAGTGCAAAGAGAGGCCCATTGGTCTTGCAAACTTCATATGGTTCAGTACAAGGGAATGCCAGGGCCAAGAAATGGGAGTGGGTGGGCAGGGGAGGGTGGGGTGAGGGCATGGGGGACTTTTTGGATCACATTGGAAATGTGAAGAAAATACCTAATTAAAATAAATAAATAAATAAATCGAAGAGGAAAGATCAATGGGTGGATACTTCCTTCCTCCTTAGAATAGGGAACAAAATACCTATGAAAGGAGTTACAGAGTCAAAGTTTGGAGCTAAGAACAAAGGATGGAATATCCAGAGACTACCCCACCTGGGGATCCATACCATAATCAGCCACCAAACCCAGACACTACTGCATATGCCAGCAAGAATTTGATCAAGGGACCCTGGTATAGCTGTCTCTTTTGTGGCTTTGCCAGTGCCTGGCAAATACAGAAGTGAATGCTCACAGTCATCTATAAGTTGGAACACAGGTCCCCCAATGGAGAAGCTAGAGAAAGCCCCCAAGTATCTGAAGGGGTCTGCAACCCTATAAGTGGAACAACAATATGAAAAAAACAGTACCCCTAGAGCTCGTCTATCTGCATATGTAGCAGAAGATGGCCTAGTAGGCCATCACTGGGAAGAGAAACCCCTTGGTATTGCAAACTTTATATGCCCCTAGTACAGGGGAACACCAGTGCCAAGAAGTGGGAGTGAGTGGGTAGGGGAACAGGCGGGGGGAGGGTATAGGGGTCTTTTGGGATAGCATTTGAAATGTAAATGAAGAAAATATCTAATAAAAATTTAAAAAACGAGTTTGGTGTTGAACTCACTCATAATCATTGTGTGAGGATCAAAATGTGAGTTAGATGTAATCGTGCTTATTTTATGAACTTGTTTTTGAAAAATATTTAAAATTTCAATATCTTCCTGGATGTTTCATTTGATGAGTATATAGCGACTTTCCTTATCACTTCAGAATACTTTTGGTTTGAAGTATATTTAGTCAGATATAAAAATTGCTATATTCACTTGTTTCTTGGGGCTGTTTGCTTGAAATTTCACTCTTTTACAGTGAGATGATGTCTATAATTAATTTAAGATGTGCTTCTTGGATACAGTAGATGGATGGGTCCTGTTTTCTCATCCATTATGTCTGTCTGTGATTTTTCATTAGGGCATTGAGACCATTGGTGTTGAGAGATGCTGATAATCGATGATTGTTGATTCCTATTATTGGTTCTCTCCCTCTCCCTCTCTCTTTCTTCCCTCTCCCTCTTTTCCCTCTCCTCCTTCTTTCTCTCTCCCCTCTCCCCCTCTCCCTCTCCTCCCTTCCTCTTCCTCTCCCCTTCTCTCTCCCTCTCCCTCTCTTCTCTCTCCCTCTCCCCCTCTCCTCCCTCCCTCTTCCTCTCCCCCCTCTCTCCCTCTCCCTCTCCTCTCTCTCCCTCTCCTCCCTCTTCCTCTCCCCCCTCTCCCTCTTCCTCTCCCCCTTCTCCCTCTCCCTCTCCTCTCTCTCCCTCTCTGCATATATGTGTGTTTTCCCAAATTATTTTTACTTCATGTATTTATTTATTCACTTCACATCCAGATTGCAACCTCTCTCATCCTTTCCTCCCAGTTGTTCCCTAATAAATCCTTCCTTCTACTACTCCCTTTCTTTATCCTTAGAGAAGGGGGAGGCCTGTCCACTTATGCTGGAACATCTCATCCCAGCAAGAATAAGCATATTCTCTCTCACTGAGGCCCAACCAGGCAGCCCAATTAGGGGAAGTGGTAGGCAACAGAATCAGAGACAGCTCCTACTATGATTGTTAGGGAAATAACATGAAGACCAAGTGTCTTATCTGCTACAAATATGTAAGGGCCTTGGTCTATCCTGCATGCTCTTTGTTTGATGACTCATTCTCTGTGAACCCTCATGACCCTGGGTTAGTTGATTCTGGAGGTATTCTTGTGGTGTCCTTGACCTCTGGTTAGATCACGTCTATTCCACACTCTTCCACGCTCCACCTGCTGTTTGGGTGTGGGTCTCTGCACCTGTTTTCATCTGATGCTGGGGGAACCCTCTCAGGAAAGAGTTATGCTGGTTCCTATCTACATACATAGCAGAGTATCATTAATAGTATCAGTGGCTGACTCTCTCACAAGGGATGGATCTCAAGTTCAAGATCTCAAGGCAGTCATAGTTTGGCTGTTCCCCAAGTCTATGTTCCATCTTTATCCTTGTACATCTTGAAGGTAGTATACATTTTGTGTTGAAGGTATTGTGGGTGGGTTGATGTCTCCCTCCTTCCCCTGGAAGTCCTGCCTGGCTATAGGATGTAGCCACTCCAGTCTCTTAATCCCCTGCTAGTAGGAATCCCAGCTGAACTCCCCCATTCCAGGTCTCCAGATAGGCCCTGAGATATGCTCCCCGCAGTACTGATTTCCATTCCCACTCCCACTCCACCCCCTATGATCTTCTCCTCACACTTGGAAGCAATCTCAGTTTATCACCCCCATATCTCATCCAGTTTCCTCTCTCTAGCCATCTCTAGAAACTCTATTCTTTTCCCTTCTGAGTGACATCTACACATCCTCCCTTGGGCTTAGTTACTTGTTACTTAGTTTTTTGGGGGTCTGTAAATTAAAGCATGATGATTCTGTATTTTAAGGCTAATGTCCATTTATAAGTGAATACATGCAATATGTGTATTTATGAATCTGGATTACTTCATTCAGGTTGATATTTTCTAGTTCTATCCATTTGCTTAAAAATTTCATGATATCCTTGTTTTTAGCATTGTGTAGATGTATGACAGTGTCTTCATCCATTCTTCAGTTGAGGGACATGTAGATATTTTTGTATCTAGTTATTAAGGATAAAGCCACTATAAACATAGTGAAGAAAGTATCCTTAAGGTATATGGAACATACTTTTAATATATGCCCAGGAATGTCTTGGGGTCAAACTATTCTCAATTTTCTAAGAAACCACCAAATTGATTTCCAAAGTTGCTGTACAAGTTTGTACTCCCATCAGCAATGGAGGAGTGTTCTCCTTGTTTACATCCTTGCCAGCATGTGCTGTCACTTGAGTATTTGATCTTAGTCATTTTGAGAAGTGTAAGATGCCATTTCAAAGTCATTTTGATGTACATTTCCCTAATGGCCAAATACACTGAACATTTCTTTAAGTGCCTCTTGACCATTTGAAATTCATCTCTTGAGAATTCTGTTTGCTGTATACCCCATGTTTTAATTGGGTCGTTTCATTTGCTGATGTCTAATTTCTTGAGATCTTTATATATTTTGCCAAAGCTTTTCAGTTTCCTGGGATACCATTTATTTATTTGTTGATCTTAGTACCTGAGCTATTGGAATTATTTTTAGGAATTTGTCTCCTATACCAATGTGTTCAAGGAAGTTCCTCACTTTCTCTTCAATTAGATTTAGTGTGTGCCACACACACTCCATGAAGACTGTATGACAGGCCCAAAAGCTTGGACGAAGTCCCAAGGCAAAGAGTTTCATATAAACTTAGTGTCCTGGAACCTTGGCAGTACAAAGACTTGAACATAAAACCAGACACACTTGTCACGGTCTGGACTCATTCAGTCCTTCAACCCAGTGAGGACTTCACACCCTGGTCCTTCAACCCTAGGGTAACCAGGATTTCAGTAATCAGGTGGAAAAAGAGTTGGCAAGATGGATGTCAGACATAGACAGTGAGAGTGCTGTATCTGAATGTAATTTCTCAAAGCGAGCATCAGACTTATATGTTACAGAAGAAAACAAAGAAGTAAGGTAACACATAAGCCAAGGTACATTGAAGTTATCTGACACAAAACAAAAAAATGCATACAAAAAGACTAGCAGGAACCAGGCAATGTTTACAAATGAGATAAAATCAGCCCTATCTATCTTTGTGTATTGGACCATCACTGTATCTCTGTGATGAAGCCTACTTGGTCACAGATACGATGTTTTTGAGGTGTTCCTAGATTTGGTTTGCAAGTAGCTTTTTTCTTCTTTTTTTTCTGTTTTTTATTAATTAGTTATTTTCTTCATTTACATTTCCAATGCTACCCCATGAGTCCCCCAAACCATCCTCTCCCACTCCCCCCTCCCATTTCTTGGCCCTGGCATTCCCCTGTACTGAGCCATATAAAGTTTGCAAGACCAATGGGCCTCTCTTTCCATGATGGCTGACTAGGTCATCTTCTGATACATATGCAGCTAGAGACACAAGCTCCGGGGGGTACTGGTTAGTTCATATTGTTGTTCCACCTATAGGGTTGCAGACTTCTTTAGCTCCTTGGGTACTTTCTCTAGCTCCTCCCTTGGGGGCCCTGTGATACATCCAATAGCTCACTGTGAGCCTCCACTTATGTGTTTGCTAGGCCCCAGCATAGCCTTGCAAGAGACAGTCAGGGTCATTTCAGCAACATCTTGCTAGTGTGTTCAATGGTGTCAGCGTTTGGGGGCTGATTATGGGATGGATCCCCGGTTATGGCAGTCTCTAGATGGTTCATCCTTTCGTCTCAGCTGCAGTCTTTGTCTCTTTCACTCCTTCCATGGGTGCTTTGTTCCCAATTCTAAGAAGGAGCAAAGTGTCCACACTTTTGTCTTCCTTCTTCTTGCGTTTCATGTGTTTTGCAAATTGTATCTTGTATCTTGGGTAATCTAAGTTTCTGGGCTATTATCCACTTATCAGTGAGTACATATCATGTATTTTATTGAGCATTTTTATATCAATGTCCATGAGTAAAATCAGTCTCAAATTCTTTTCTTTGTTGAATCTTAGTGTTGTTTAGGTATAAGAGTGACTGTGGTCTCATAGAATGAGTTTCACAATGTTCTTTCTGTTTCTATTTTGTGGAATAGTTTGAGGAGTATGGGCTCTTCTTTGACATTCTGGTGGAATTCTGTACTAAAACCAATTGGACTTGGCCTTTTATCAGATGGGAAACTTTGTAATTTTAATTTTTTCAATGTCTACTCTTAATGATTGTTCCTAAAGAATTTAACCTTGCTTTTAGCAGACCATCCTCAAGAAGTAGTAGAAAAGAAGTGATACGGTTAAGTGGACATGTTCATAAATGGTTCTTTGTAGCAATTCCCATCTGTATTGTCTGGAAAATTTAGTTCAGTTCAGTTCACAAGTCCACAAAGGCAACTTGATCCACTTGCACACACTTCACAGAAATACATGCAGTCCAGTTTAATTTTTTTGGGTTAGCATCAGTGGTGGCATGACTTAGTAGAGACAGCCAGTCCTTATCCTTGGCACTAATCAGCGTGAAGGACCCACAAGAATGCCAGGAGAAGTTCTCAGCTGTGCCTTTCTCAATGAAAAAAAAAGATCAGCAAAGATGCAAGGGCAACAGCATTGTACAGCTATCTATTTAAGCAAGCCTAGCCTATTCTCCATCATTGTCTGTTGAGTCCTATTTGTACTCTCTCTAAACATCCTATGTCCTCCATGGGTCTTGCATCAGCATGTGTATCTGTCTTGGCTGGCATCACTGTGCCAATCAGCCCAGAGAAGAGGCAAGAAACCATGGTACACAACCACAAGTTTTTCTCTATGGAGTCCAGACAAATTGAGCTCAACTATGCAAAGTAAGGCAGACTAATACATGTGTGCAGCTATTGAAGAATCCTTCATTATATATGCTTTCACCAGCTTGCTTTATCAGAATATCCTTTTGCCATGCACACTCCAGTGAAGTCTGCTTGACAGGCTGAGAAGCCTGGGAGCACTCACGAGGCATAGAATTTCAAAAGGAACTCACCTCCTGGAGCTTTGGTGTTCTCATTAACCCATATACTCACACCCTATACCTTCCTTAGTCTAGTGTATGGATCCACTTGCTGTACTCTCTTTTAGTATTATTTTATTATATGTGCCTTTTAAGATTGAATTCTGACATAGCTAAGCCTTCCCCAGTGTTCCAACATCCTAGAAAGTCCTTGAGCTGACCACGGGCTTGAAATTCAGTAAGAATGTTGCCTATTCAGTGACATTCAGAATTGCCTCTGGTATTACACTATCACTTAGAATGAAAGCCAAGTTGCTCCCATATACGGGAATTTACAATGGTTTAGGAAGTAGATCTGGCTGTGGCTTTAGAGTATTGCATTATTCATGAGATGGTTAGCTAGAGCAAAACTCCCTAATTAGAACCATTGACTCCTCCCAATCACCCCAGTCAATAACAGCAGTCCATTGGTTCACAGCAAATGACATCTCAGGTGAGCTGATGAGGCATGGCATCTGTGCAGTGCAGACAGCTGGGATGTGGCTAAGTCTGAGGTAATGAGGAAGTCAGGCGCAGGTCATAAGACCTGGCAGCCATCCTGGGTGCCATCGTGGGGCGGCGGCCGCACCGCTCCTCACATATCCCCCTTATTTATTATTTTGGCAGAGAAAATGCTTGTCTTCGGTTGCCCCCTGGTATAATGCTCCTTACCCATCATCGGGAGGACAGACAGCAGTGGTCTGGTCCCTGTCTTAGGTTCGTAACACCTCTAGGGAGTCTTCCCTGTCATTGACTACTTCTCTAGTTTGCCAAGCCACACTTGAGAAGATTGTCCCAGCTCTAGGGCTGCAAAAGCCTGAATCAACAGTGCCTGTGCACGGGTATGCCTTTTTTGCATATGACAAATGCACCACAGGGCTATTACTCCTGTGGCAATGCAGATGATTGCCAGCCCTCCTATGCCAGCCCATTCCTTGAGGTGCGATATTGCTGTGACTATGTGAACAATGGACTGTCCGAGATCCCTCAGTATACCATCAAGTTGACATGACCAGTTCCCTGTGAGATCCACTCGCATCAATACATCAACTTGTTCCTGCACTAGACCAACTCTCTGATTTAGCTCCTCACTTCTGTACCCTGTCACCATCATCAATATTCCCAGGAGAATCAGCATCACACCTCTGGTCATCCTTCAGCACTCAAGTCAGTCATTCAGGTACCCACAATGGCTGGCGGTGGTCCTGGGGAAACACACAAACAGACCCTCTCGCCCACACCAACACTGGATTTGGCCCAAGCCTTTGGCCATCCAACACGTCCTTCCACATAACAGTTCCCTTCTGAGATGTATCAGGATTACTGAATCTCTCTGCAGCAGTACAATCAAATTTATTTTATTTAAAAAATTAAGAGTAAATAAAGCTATAGAAAGGTGTTCCTGGGGAGTCACCCCTAGGGCAACTCCCCCTTTTTGTTTTATTAAGCATTCTTTTAAGGTATGATGAGCACATTCACTTATTCCCTGCCCCTGAGGGTTATAGGGAATGCCATGTACAAGATGAACGCCCATCATCTTACAAAAGCTAACAAAAGTATTGGAAGTATAAGCAGGGCCATTATCAGTTTCTAATTCCTTGGGTTGACCCCAAGCTCTCCATGCTTCAAAGCAATGAGCTATGACATGACTGGCCTTTCCCCCAGTATGCAAAGAAGCAAAAATGACTCCAGAGGCAGTATCAATTGAAACATGAACAAACTGTAATTTTCCAAATTCGGCAAAATGAGTTACATCCATCTGCCAAACATGAAGGGGGAGTAACCCTTATGGGTTAACTCCAAAGGAGGGTTGAGGTAATAAAGGAGCGCAGGCCTGACAGGCCTTCAATCTCCCTTGCCTCTGTTCGGGTGATCCCAAAGCAAGAGGCTAATATTTTAGAATTTACATGAAATTTAGAATGAAAATCACAAGCAAGGTCGAGGGCAGGACATGCCAGAAATACAGCACCTTGTGCTGCCTTTTCCACTATGTCATTACCCTCAGCCAATGGACCAGGTAACCCAGTATGAGCTCAGATATGCTGAACAAAGAAGGGGGAGAATCTATGCAATAGCAAATTTTATAATTTACTTAATAAGTCCCCAATGCTGGACCTAAGATTCACCCTACCAACCACCTCCAAGATAGCAAGAGCATTAACCACATATTGACTATCTGATATTAAATCAAAGGCCCCTGAATGTTGTTCAAAAACCTTAATCACAATCTGTAATTCTATAACTTGAGGTGAGGCAGGGGGGAATTGTAAAACTATAGGCACAGAGCCTTGAACTAAATAGGGTCCGCATCCTGACTTTGATCCATCTGTAAAAGTTAGAGGAGCCCCTTTCAATGGTACTTGAGAGGTAATCACAGGAAAAATTACCGGGTAAACTCTACACAACTGTAAAATAGGATCTTTGGGAAAATGATTATCTATCTTGCCTAAAAAACTGCATCTTAAAACTGCCCAGTCATCTACAGTGGCAGACAACACTTCAACTTGTCTACTATCATATGGTACAATAATTTCATCAGGAGGGGTGCCAAAATGCTGCACACATTGCTGTAAACCCCAGCAATGCCAATTGGGCAACTGAAGCAGGATAATAGGATAACACTTTGGTAGGGGAAATTTTAGGATGGATTCATAATAAAGGAGCCCCTTGCCAAAGGGCTCCAGTAGGTTGATTTTCTGATGGCAAAATACATAAAGATATAGGAAGATCAACCTCTCTCCTCTTTAAAGCAGCAATTTGAATAGCTTTCTCTACTAACTTAAAGGTTTTCCTTCCTTCTTCTGTAAGAACTCTCTCTGAATTCAGGGCTGTCGCTCCTGGCAAGATGTCATAAAGAGGTTGCAATTGCTTATTTGTTAGACCCAGATAAGGCCTAACCCATTGAATATCT
Organism: Mus musculus; assembly: GCF_000001635.26. Lineage (NCBI taxonomy): Eukaryota > Metazoa > Chordata > Mammalia > Rodentia > Muridae > Mus > Mus musculus. The sequence goes on along the minus strand of NC_000069.6, from coordinate 45,214,984 downwards.
CCTAGCAACTTTTGAAAATCATTTAAAGTCGTCAATTATCTGTCTGAATCTGAATTTTCTGGGGAGATACTTGACTATCAAAAATTTTCATTTCTAAATAATTCACCACATTCCCTTTCTGAACCTTTTCCGGGGATAAAACCAATTGCTTTTCTTTTAATTTTTGGATCACTACACTATATGCATATGTAACTTTAATTGTCTCACTCCGAGAACCTCAATAGTCCCTAATTTGGGAAACTTAAAGTCTCTAACCGAGAACTTGAATTGTCCCACTTACCTGGGAGCTTTCCAGCCGACTACCCTGACCTCTTGAAGTTCTGGACCTGCAGTGTTCTCGAGAAGCAGAAGTCTCTGTATGGGTTCCACCACTTGTCGAATCCACCCCGATCAGCAGGAAAGATGTAACACCATGTTGTCCTTCTTCAAGCAGGTTTATTCAGGAACATTTTGAATTGCAATGCAGGAACCGACCCCGGGGCGCACCTTAAATACCCTACTGACTCCTCCCAATCACCCCAGTAACGTAATGGCAGTCCATTGGTTCACAGCAAATGACAACACCTCAGCGAGCTGACGAGGCATGGTGTCTGAGCAGTGCAGGCAGCAGGGATGTGGCTAAGTCTGAGGTAATAAGGAAGTCAGGGGCAGATCATAAGACCTGGCAGCCATCCTGGGCGCCATCTTGGGGCGGCTGCCGCACCCTCTCCTCACAAACCATGACCTGGGTGTGAAAGCCCTTGCTCTAGGACTGTAAAGACCTCTCACCTGGCTTCTAAGACTATAGGTGACCTTAAATAGGGCTGGCTTTGTCTCAGTTGTTTTATTGCCCAGTTCCTGCCAGTCTTTGTGTTTACATTCCTCTGTTTTGTGTAAGAGTCATTAAATATCTGGTAACCTCATTTGTACCTAACTTCCCAATTTTCTTCTGTATAAAAAGTTTGATGCTCAATTTGACAAATTACATTCAGATTCTATGCAACCTCTTGTGTTGCGTCTGTCTGTCATTCCCGCCGACTCCTTGCCCATCTGTACCCAGAGACCTTTTCCATGCAGAGAAGGGACCCAGAGTGTCTGCAGCATCCTTTCACCTTTGTTTCAGCAAAATGTTCCTTCATGTTACCTGTGTCTGCTTCAGGAAAACATTCCTTCACATTTTTACCCTAGAAAAACACCATCTAATAAAACTGGCTTTCCAAAGACCCTTAAGTTTCCACTTCAAGACTTGTAAGGACTGCTTCTATTTCCCAAGAGTTTATAAGACTATTTAGATCGTTTAACTTTAATAAATTGGTTTCTGTTGAGAAAATTATCCATTTTCCAATTTTGTGGAGTATAGGCTTTTCAAGTAAGATCTAATGATTCTTTAAATGTCCTCAGTGTCTGTTGTTATGTCACCCTTTTCTTGTCTCATGATAATTTAAATGCTGTCCCTCTGCCTTTTAGTTAATTTGGTTAAGGGCATATCTCTCTTGTTGATTTTCTCAAAGAACCAACTCTTGGTTTGTTGATTTATTTATATTGTTTTCTTGGTTTCTAACTCATTGGTTTCAACCCTAAGTTTGATTATTTCCTTAAGTCTATACATTTTGGGTGTCTTTGCTTTTTGTTTGTTTTTGTTTGTTTTTGTTTGTTTTGTTTTGTTTTGTTTTGTTTTCCCTAGAGCTTACAAGTATACTTTTAAAGTTCTAGTAATGTAAGAACTCCCCAATTTCTTTATGATAGTATTTAGTGATAAGAACTTTCCTCTTAGTACTGCTTGCATTGTGTCCGATAAGTTTTGGTATGTTGTACCTTCATTTTCATTGAGTTATTCAAAGGCTTTAATTTCTTCCTTTCCTTTCCTTTCCTTTCCTTTCCTTTCCTTTCCTTTCCCCTTTCCCCTTTCCCCTTTCCCCTTTCCCCTTTCCCCTTTCCCCTTTCCCCTTTCCCCTTTCCCCTTTCCCCTTTCCCCTTTCCCCTTTCCCCTTTCCCCTTTCCCCTTTCCCCTTTCCCTTTCCCCCTTTCCCTTTCCCCCTTTCCCCCTTTCCCTTTCCCCTTTCCCCTTTCGCCTTTCCCTTTTCTCTTTTCCCTTTTCCTCTCCTCTCCTCTCCTCTCCTCTCCTCTCCTCTCCTCTCCTCTCCTCTCCTCTCCTCTCCTTTCTTTTCCTCTTTCCTCTTTTCCTTCCCTTCCCTTCCCTTCCCTTCCCTTCCCTTCCCTTCCCTTCCCTTCCCTTCCCTTCCCTTCCCTTCCCTTCCCTTCCCTTTTTTCCCCTTCCCGTCCCTTCCCTTCCCTTCCCTTCCCTTTCCTTTTCCTTCCCTTCCCTTCCCTTCCCTTCCCTTCCCTTCCCTTCCCTTCCCTTCCCTTCCCTTCCCTCCCTTCTCCTCCCCTTTCATCCCCTCCCCTTCCCTTTCCTTTTTCCTCCCCTCCCCTCCCATTTCCTTCCCTCCCTCCCTCTTTCTTTCTATCTATCTATCTTTCTTTCTTTCTTTCTTTCTTTCTTTCTTTCTTTCTTTCTTCCTTTCTTCCTTTCTTCCTTTCTTCCTTTCTTCCTTTCTTTCTTTCTTCCTTTCTTCCTTTCTTCCTTTCTTCTTTCTTTCCATGATACTGTGATCACTGAGTAGAGAGGTTTTAAGTTTCCCTGAGTATATTGTCTTTCTGTTGTTTCCATTATTGTTGAAGTCCAGCTTTAATCCGTAGTGTTCTGATAAGGTACAAGAATTTATTTCAATTTTCATGTATCTTTTGAGGTTTGCTTTATGATAGATTATAGATTATGTCTTAGTCAGGGTTCCTATTCCTGCACAAACATCATGACCAAGAAGCAGTTGGGGAGGAAAGGGTTTATTCGGCTTACACTTCCATGCTGCTGTTCATCACCAAGGAAGTCAAGACTGGAACTCAAGCAGGTCAGAAGACAGGAGCTGATGCAGAAGCCATGGAGGGATGTTCTTTACTGGCTTGCTTCCCCTGGCTTGCTCAGCCTGCTCTCTTATAGAACCAAAACTACCAGCCTAGAGATGGCACCACCACCCACAAGGGGACCTCCTCCCTTGATCACTAATTGAGAAGATGCCTTACAGCTGGATCTCGTGGAGGCATTTCCCCAACTGAAGCTCCTTTCTCTGTGATAACTCCAGCTGTGTCAAGTTGACACAAAACTAGCCAGTAAAGATTATAAGGCCAATTTTGAGTAAGGTTCCACGAGAGGCTGAGAAGAAGACATTTATATAATATCCATTTTATTCATAAGCTCTGTTAGTTTTAATATTTCCATGTTTCTTTGCTTTCTCAATGACTTTGTCCATTGGTGAGAGTGGGGAGTTAAAGTTTCCCACTATTAATTTTTGGGGTTTGATTGTGGTTTAAGCTTTAGAATTGTTTCTTTTTACAAATGTGGGTAACCTTGAATTTGGGTTCTTCATAATAGAGACATCCTTTCGTTGGAGTTTCCTTTGATGACTATAAAGTGTCCCTCCCCATCTCTTTGGATTAATTTTGTTTGAAATCTGTTTTATTTGATATTAGAATGGCTACACAGGCTTGCTTCTTAGGTTCATTGGCTTGAAATACTTTTTGTAGCCCTTTACTCTGAGGTAATATCTATAATAGTTGTTGAGGTGTGTTTGTTTGTAGTGGAATGGTAGATCCAGTTTTCACATAGATTCTGTTCAGCAGTATCTTTTTCTTGGGGAATTGAGTCCATTGATGCTTAGAGTTAATAATGACCAATGATTATTTAATTCCTGTTATTTAGATGTTGGTGGTGTTAGTGTGTGTATTTGTGTGTGTGTGTGTGTGTGTGTTTCCCTTATTTTGCTTTTTTCTGATACAGCATTATTTCTTTCTTGTGGTGTGTTTGTGTGTGTGTGTGTGTGTGTGTGTGTGTGTGTGTGTGTAGTTAATCTTCTAGTGTTTTACATAGGGCTGCATTTGTGGATAGATATAATTTAAATTTGTTTTCTTTGTCTTGGAGTATCTGTTATTTTTCAATCTATGATGTTTGAAAATTTTTCTTGGCATAGTTGTCTTGGTTGGTATCTGTGTTTTCTTAGAGGCTGTAAGACATCAATCTGTCCAGAGCCCTTATAGCTTTTCGATTGTCTGTTAAGAAATCATGTGTAATTCTAAAATTTTTTATTAGATAAATATTAGGTAATATTTTTTCTTTGCTCTGTAGATTTTGTGTTTTGATTATTATGTGGTTGGAGAATTTTCTTTTTTGGTCCACTATACTTGGTGGTCTATAGCGTTTTTGTATATTTATAGGTATCGCTTTCTTTATGTTTGGAAATTTTTCTTCTATGATTATGTTGAAAACATTTCCTGGTACTTGGATCTAAGAGTCTCTACTTTCTTTTGTTTAGATTATTCTTAGATTATATCTTTTCATAGTAACCAAGATTTTGTGGACTTTTTGTCAGGAAGTTTTTAAATTTAACATTTTCTTTAATCGATTTCTTCTATCTTATTTTCTATATCTGAGATTCTCTCATCCCTTCGATTCTTTGGGTGCTACTGTGTCTGTTGTTCTTCTTCTCCTCCCAAGTTTTCCATATCAGAATTCCCTTAGTTTGTGCTTTCTTTGTTGTTTCTATATTCATTGTAAGATCTTGAACAGTTTTATTTGTTTCTTTCACCTGTTTGATTGTGCTTTTCTGAATTTCTTTAATGGATTTATTTGTTTCCTCTATTTATTTAAAAGCCTTTATCCTCATTATAGTATTGGATTTAAAGTTATTTTCTTCAACTTTGGTTGTGTGAGAATATCCAGGGCTTGCTGTAGTGGGATAGCTGTGCTCTGTAGGTGGCATATTTACCTGGCTTTGTTGATAGTGTTCTTTTGTCCTTTAGCTATTTGGTTGTCCCTGGATGTTCCTAGTATAGCAGGGATATAGAAGATAGATTGAACCTGGATATTTCTGGAGGGCTTGCCTTCTGTGAGGAACAACCTTGGGCTGGATATTGAATGGGCAGTGCAACTCTCAGAGCAGCTGGTAATGCCCTAGGGGATATGGTGGGCTGGATATTAGGGGGTGGGCTGAAGTGTTTAACTTAGATGGTCCTGGTGTTTTGGCCCTAAGGCTCAATGCCCCAGTGGAGGAGAATGCCAGGGCAGGGAGGCAGGAGTGGATCGGAGAATACCCTTATAGAAGCAGGGGCATAGGGGATGGGATAGAGGGATTAGAGGGGAAACTGGGAAAGGGGATAACATCTGAAATGTAAATAAAAAATATCTAATTTAAAAAAAAGTTGGCAGAGATGTGGCCAGGTAACAGGATTTGTGGAGGCTGGGGGACAGCACGCATCTCAGGACACCTGGGCATGCCCCAGTTTAAGGGGTGGAGGGAAGGGATCTAATTTGAATGTTTCTGGTACTACAGGCCTAGTGAATTTGGAGGGACAACGGTTCTCTGGGGTTGTGTGTGCGGGGAATATCAAGCAGCTCATGACAGCTGTCTGTCAGGATCTGATTCTCTGGTCAGGTGTCCAACTGCTTTCCATGCAGAGTGTGTTTCAAATGTTGGCTGGGAGAGAAAGGGATTAGGTGAGAAAGGAAAGGTCTAGGAAACCTTTGTGTAGTCTCTTTGAATTGGAGGCACAGAGGAAGGAGTGACTCTAGAATATGGTCTGCTACCAAAGTGAAAATAAGTCTGGGGAATTGAAATCAGAGGATGGAAAGAGGAGTGAAAATCACTCAGCTAATTTTCTGGCTGTGTGGGTCAGTGGGTTTCCATGGAGAGACTGCTTTGGATCATGATGCGTGAGCTCTACTCCTGAATTTTTTAGATGCCTATTAAATTTTCCTGTTTTAGACCCATATGGTCTAAGGATTTTAATGGACTCACCCTTTGGAAGTTTTATTTATATATTTCTCATTTGCCTCTGAGAACTATATGTACATATTTGTATATGTAATATATGTACATATGCACATATTAAGTTTTTTTGAAACACAAGAGTTCTTTTGTTTCATATATTTCAATTGAAATCATTTCCAAAATCATTCTCAACCTTCCCTTTACACTTTGTAAATATTTTCATTTACATATTCAATTTTCTCTATAATTTAGGTAACATTTTTTATTCTATACAGCATCAGGTCAACACACAGCACCCCAGATAATACATCCAACAAACCTAGCTTTTCACAGGTGGTCATTATGTATGTATAAGTGAATGAATAAACTAAGCATTTTTTAGTAATTCTTGATATGAATGTGAATAACACAATATGATTATATTTTGTATTCAATTGGTCACATGTACATTAATTTGGGAATCTCTGAAGAGGTCAGTTTAAAAAAGTTCATAGTGTACTGATATTAACATACTTAGAGACCATTAATTTATCCTACATGGAGACATCAGCATAAACTTGTTCTGAAAGTTTAGATAGAAAAATAACTCATACCAGTTAGAGAGAATAGAAGTATGGATTTCTCACTGTAAAATTGCTAACAAATAGTATGCTAAGTAAGGAAAAACATGGACTTGTGAGCTGGATCACTGGTTAAGAGTACTTGTTCCTCTTGGAGAGGACCTAGGTTTATTTTCTCAAAGCCTCACGGTGGCTCCTGATCATCTAGAATTCCTGTCTTCATTACTGCACTATTGCTGAATTGAGATACATGACTAAGACTCTACATAGAAGAATGTATGTAACCAAAGGCTTGCTTATAATTTCAGACAGTTAGTCCATGATCATCATTATGAAGAGTGCTTTGCCACATAGACAGAATATTTCTCTTCCAGAATATTATTTGAGCCTTGGTTAGAATTGTTTTGTAGATGTTTCCACTGGGGATGAATTCCATAGTTCTTCATTTTGATTGATTTTTATTTGCTATAAGGGTTTGATTTGCAAAGAGAAGGTTTTTGGTTGTTTTGCTTTGTTTTGTTTTGGTAAGGAATAAGGACTGTACTTATCTGGGTACCAGTATGTGCATGCCTCTTTTTTTCTCTGTAAGTGGAGGCATTTTGCTCTAAATTCTCATAGATGAGTGAATATCCTGGAATAACTGCATAAACCAGGCAGTATAAAGGGACTGTTTCTGGGGTAAAATGTGGAATCAATAAGGAGGTGAATAGTACAAATTATTTGACTAGGGTAGTGAAAAGTGGAAGGGATGTAGTTACAAAGAGTTGAGACAGATAAAAAACAGAAAAGATGAGTGTAAACTAAGAGCAAAGATATCCAAAAGCTCATAAAGACAAATAACAAAAAACAAAAACAAACAACCCACAGTACAAACAGAATGCAGGTAAGTCTATGTACAAATATACATACATAATTTAATTTAAATTCTCTCATCTGTACAGATAATGCTCAATTAAGATGCCAAAGACCATCTAAGAAAAATATAAACACACTATTTATGAAGACACTCTTTGCTTTAGAAACTGGGCCCAGATGCTCCTGCCTGGATCTGACCTGAATGCCTCCTCCTTGAGGACTGGTGACCATATCAGAAGTTACCAAGAAAATTTTAATGGAGGAGGTAACTAACAGACCTATCCAGCTGTGCTGCCGATGAATCACAATGATAAGCATGGAATAATAACCCTAACATGGCAGTAGTGTCAACCTCTAATAGGATGTAAGACCAAACAGAGGCAGTTCCTGGTACTGGAAACAGACAGCAACCCAAGCCTAAAGAAGTCATACAAATTTTTAGAACCTAAAACCACCACATTCCCAAAACAGCATATTCTCTAACAATATTCTGAATATTTGTGCTGTATGTTTTTCTAAGAGAATTTCAGACATGAATTCACATTCCATTGCATTTTAGTTATTGTTATCCATGCAAATCATTCATGTACAATTATTCTTCATTTTCTCATTTTTCCATACCCTTGCTTTCTTGTGCATGTGTTGTGCTAATTCTTTTTTTGTCTTTGATTTCAATATAAAATTTACTTTATCTGATATATAAAAATTGTTTATTATTATTTTACCTACTTAAGCTTTCAGTTTTCTGTAAATAATTTAGATTTTATATTGAATAACTTAAAAATTATGCTTTTTCTTTTTTAGAACTTCAAATTATTTGAAAATATCTCTGGCCTTAAGAATGATACTTAATACTTAAATATAGTTTTCAGGCAAACTTCTTCATATGGTTTCCCTTCTTAATATCTTTGTATTTACCTTTACTGTACCAATCTTTGATTTTTCTGTGCCCAACTTTCCAGTGTTTTAACTGGTACTATTTCCAATGGGGTCGCAAATGAAAATAAGATATACAATGACCAAATAACGTCTCTATTTTTTTCTTTTCTTTTTGTATTACAACTTTTAAAATACAGCTTTTTTGAAAAATTTGCATGACAAGTTTTTATGACTTTCACTTCACCAAACGCTTCCCATATTCATGTTGTCTTTTTTGTTGTTTTTTGCTTTTTCAGGGTTTTTTTTTGTTTTTTGTTTTTGTTTGTTTGTTTGTTTGTTTGTTTGTTTTGAGACAGGGTTTCTCTGTATAGTCCTGGCTGTTCTGGAACTCACTTTGTAGACCAGGCTGGCCTCGAACTCAGAAATCTGCCTGCCTCTGCCTCCTGAGCGCTGGGATTAAAGGCATGTGCCACCACGCCAGGCTTCTTCTGATTTTCAAAGTCTGCTGAATATGGACAGATTGAGCAAGATGCAAAGGTATTTTTTTGTTTGTTTGTTTTGATTATTTCAAAACTGCCTTTTAAAGAGAATCTGGATAGAGGCCTAATTTTGGGATTAATTTAAAAAACAAAATTATAATTTGATACTTTACTATTCTATATCATAAATCACTTAGATTTTTGTTTATTCTTCTATGTACCTCATTGTTCTTGACATTTCCAGCCATAGTATATTTAATATTAAGATCCTCCAGTAATGGAGAGTTTCTGTTGATAAATTTGTGAATCCCTCTCATTATAATTTTGTATAATTAAATAGCTTAAAATTCGAGATTGACTCAAAATTCATCTCATTAATAATGAATTATTTTTTCAAACAATTAATTTAATTTTGTGTCTGTGTGTGTGAATATTTTGGCCACAGATACCATGTGAGGATGTCAGATCACCTGGAGTTGGAACTATAAGGCAATTGCATAGTTTGGGAGATAAAACTGGGATGTAAATACTGGTCAAGAGTAGCAGGTGCTCTTAACCACTGAGCCATCTCTCCAGACTCCAGTCTTTTAATCCTTATATGTATTTTAGGAGATGATTCTAAAATTTAGTTATATACCTGAATGACAAGCAAATAATTCACTTTTTATACTAGCCTAAATCTTTGGAATATAATTTACTCTTCAAACTTTAATCATGGATGCTCTCCATCCTCTGATGATCTTACACCCTCTCATTGGGTGGTGTTTATAATTCATAAAATTTTGTAATTGCTATGAGAGACATTAAAATGTTAGAGAGTAATCATTTGTTTTGTTGATATATCTTTGGGATTTCACTGCTGTTCTTATCAAATGAAGAACAGCCCAAAACATAATCACACATAAATATCTTTATAACATCATGAAAAGACACTTAGATAAAAACATTTACAATTAGTCCAGGTGTGTTTATTTCTGAATAAACAGACAACATTATTTTAAATTAGAAGGAAGCATGCAAGCCCCACTACTCCATTCCTTAAGTGGATGTACCTCGGTGGGTTTTGTTGTTATTTATTTTTATGCTTTAGACTGCTTTTACTTAAACACCCATAAAATGCCTTTATCTTCAGAATGCTTAGTAGCTGGAGTGAGCAGTTTAGTATAGGGACCTCTGGTTCTTATTTTTTTCTGCTCATGAATGACTCTAAATAGTGGCTGGGGAATTGGGCCCTAGCTTATGGCAAAGTGTTATGTCACTTCTGTGTTGGAGTTCACCAGATGCTGAGTGGGAAAACTACTAGCTGGAGAGATCAATGTTCTTTCCTAGAAATTAGATGTGTATTAAAACAATCATTTAGCTTCCATCAAGCACAACCCAATCCTTCTAGAAGTACTTCAAAATTCCCAGTGGCGATGAGGTGCACAGTGGTCTCTGCTATCACTTCTGAAGTACTTGCAAGGGATATCTTGGCAACTTCAGACTATTGCCAAAAGTTTTCTAGCTCCAAGGGGGAATCTCTCCAGAGTCTTTGCTATCACCTCCCAACAGTGCTCTGTGAGATCTTCAGGTTTTCGCTTCTGTGGGCTATTCTGAGGGTCTTTCTAGTGTCACTTTTCCAGAAATGCACCTGAGTTTGTGAGTGCACAGAACAACTGGGTGTTTTATTAGTCAATTAAAGAAACAGTGAGAATTTAGTCACTCAACAGTGTAAACAGAGGCTAAAGCCAGGGAAAGCACTAAGTGCTGCTGTTTAACTCCCTCCCCCCCCCCATCATCCTGAATGAAGTACTGGCAGGGATCCCAGAAGGTAAAAGTATTCCTGGCTGCTCTTTTTCCTTGAGAGCATTTGTTAAGTGTCTAGTTTTGTTTACTCAGTCTCATGGGGCATGAAGACAGAAACAGCAACCCTCACTCATACACACTTTAGAGTCTATAAGGAGAAGCTTTCCCTAGAAAGTTGGTGCATAAAGTTTTATTTGTCACTCTAAAAGTGAGCCAGAAATAAATCCATGGGCATCCCTTTCCATCAGGAAAGTCATCCATAAACTCACTTGTAAGCTAAGCAAACCTAAAGTTGTACAACCCTAAGTAGAGTTGTATATATTATAAGGCAGGTTTCTGTGCTCTCACTTATCAGAAAGACATATACATGCAAATAATTGAATGGAAACTACCATCAGTCATGTACTACACCCAGATACTTTTCAGAATGTAAACAAACTACTCCAAGAATAGAAAACAAAGGAATCATAAATATTTGAACTGGCAGAGGCCAAAGCAGAAAAGCAAACTGATTAAATATTTTAACTCTCAATACATTGTATAACATTTCACCATTCTATTCATAAAAGAATAACACTGGGACTTGAAGATATTATAAGGGAGACTATATAACCTCATAGGTTTGGAATAACACATGAAAACAAACCCATTTTAAATAAATACCAGATAATTAAAATATTCAACTTAAATCGCATGTGCTTTTGAACATTGGAAGTTTAAAAATTATCTGCACTGCAAGGAATATGTCTCTAGGAATACACTGAGTGTAATAACTAATTTTAGAATTTAAAACACTATGTATATATGATGAAATGTCCACAGTAGTTATTAAAACTGACAGACGTACAAACATATGCCATTCTTTCTCTTTCTCTCCTGAATGATTAATTTGAAGCAAGATATGCATCAGAAACAAATATATATACATATATATGCAGTATATATATGCAGAAAACAGAAATTATATTAAATAATATTGAAGATAAAAAGGAATAATGCTAGAGAAATAAATGTAAGCACATAAAACAAAAACAATACAACAAGCAGCTCTGACTCATACATTTAGAACCATATAAACTTAACAAATACCTTTACATGTAAAATATAACTGAATAATAAATTATAGGATTAAAACCATTAGAACAATAACAAAGAACATTTTTTTAGCATACAACAATCAGATACCCTCGGATTTTTGGTGAATTTTACTGAATAGAGATAGACGTGATTCTAATTTAATGTTATGTAACCCAAACCCTGGCAGAAACCCCTGCCCTACCACAGGCAATGCCTGCCAGGGACCAAGCAGGCTACCTGTGAACTTCATCCATTACCTCAGATTAAGTTTATTGAGTTTCCTCTAGTGTTTCAACAGAATATCAGGGGCAACTTTTATCACGCCTCTTATGAGTCCTTTGTACTATCTCCCCCCAGTCTCCTACACAAGTAAACATCACCTTGACTGCCCAACACATCCTCATCCCCATGAACATACCAGTGAATTAGGCCTGTAAAACAGGCAACATTCATTCAGCATGCTGTCTGAATAACCAGAGCAGAAAAGGAAACCAAGAAGAAAACCCTCCCACCTGACCAAGACAAACCCAGAAATAAGTACTCCAAACCAGGATGACTAGAGCCCAGTGTGAAAACATAATCAATAACAGCCAGGGCGAGAAATCACCACTAGAGCACAGCTGTCAGAACACAGCAGGTCCTGGATATTCCAACATAGCTGAAGCACAAGAAAAAGATGGAAATAGACGCAATAAAGAAGGCACAAATTGAGAGAACCTGAAAAACTCTGACACAAAATATCTAAGAAATCTGGGAACCTATGAAAAAACTAAATCTAAGAAGAATAGGAATTGTGAAAAATTAATACCAGCTCAAAATCAAGATTTTCCTCATCTAAAGAAGGAGATGTCTATAAAGGCAGAGAAACAAAAAACAAAATTGATTGGGCTAGAAAAAAAAGTCTCCTTACTATATAATAATCAAGTACTAAATGTACAAAACAAAGAATAGTAAAAGCTGCAATGGAAAATGTCCACATAGCACATAAAGGCAGACCGAGTAAAATTATACTTGACTTTTCCTGGAGGCTCTAAAAGCTAGAAAGGCTTGATTAGATAGGTATGTTGCAAACGTTAAATGGCCACAAATGGCAGCTTAGATGACTATATCCAGCCAAACTTATTATCACTGAAAATGGAGAAAATAGGATATTTCACAATAAAGTCAAATTTAAATAATATCCGACTACAAATTGAGTCCTACAGACAGTGCTAGAGGATCAATCTCAACCAAGGGTATTTAAATACATACAGGAAAACACAGTAAATAAATAAATTTACATGAGTAAAACTGAAGGAAATCACACACACACACACACACACACACACACACACACACACACACACACTCCACCACTCAAAAAATTAATAATTTTGTTTACTAATATTATTCAACATCAATGGCCTAAATCAGTATTCTAAATTGACTAACAGTACGGATTAGAAAGCATTACCCTGGGGCATGCCCCAGTACAGGGGAACGCCAGGGCCAAGAAGTGGGAGTGGGTGGGTAGGGGAGCAGGGCAGCGGGGGAGGGTATAGGGGACTTTTAGGGTAGCATTTGAAATGTAAATGAAGAAAATATCTAATAAAAAATTGAAAAAAAGAGAAAGCATTACCCATCCTTTTGCTACAAAAAGAAATAAGCCTAAGGTTAAGGATAGGCATTACCTCAGGGTAAAGATTTGGAAAAACATATTCCAATCAAGTGAACCTGAGAAGCAAGCTGATATAGGCATTCTATATCTAACTAAATAGACTTCAAATGAGAATTATTCAAAAGAGATGAAGAAGAAACTTCACACATCAAATGAAAAAGAAAAAATCTATCAAGATGTTGACTCAATTTTGAACATCCTCTAATGTAAGAGTACCTTTGTAGAAGAAACACCTTTTTTTCTCATTTAAAAAAAAGTTTTCTCTTTTATTTTTGTTCTTTTTTTCTGTTTGATTTTTTTTCCTTTTTATTTATTTTAAACTACAGATTTTATTCCTCTACCAATTCACCACAATATCACATCCCATACATCCTCCCCACCTCTCTGTTCCCACGAGGATGTCCCCATCTCCCATCCCCACTCCTTCAGACCTCTAAACTCCCTGGGGCCTCCAGTCTCTTATGTGTTAAGTGCATCTTCTCTGACTAAATTCAGACTCAGCAGTCCTGTGCTGTATATGTGTTGGAGGCTTCATAATAGCTGTTGTATGCTTTCTGGTTGGTGTTCCAGAATCTGAGAGATCTCAGGGGTCCACGTTATTTGAGACTGCTGGTCCTCTTACAGGGTCACCCTCCTGCTCAGTTTCTTCTAGCTTTCCCCTAATTCAACCACAGGGGTCAGTAGCTTCTGTTCATTGATTGGGTGAAAATATCTGCCTCTAACTCTTTCAGCTGCTTGTTGGGTCTTGTTCAGGGCAGTCACGCTAGGTCCCTTTTTGTGATTGCTCCATAGCGTCAGTAATATTGACAGGTCTTTGGACCTCCCCTTGAGCTGGATCCCACTTTGGGCCTGTCACTGTACCTTCTTTTCCTCAGGCTCCTCTCTAATTCCATCCCAGAAGTTCTTTCATACAGGAACAATTTTGGGTCAAAGTTTTGGCAAACCCATCCCTTGCTTGATGCCCTGTCTTTCTGCTGGAGGTGGGTTCTATATGATCCCTCTCCCCATTGTAGGGCATTTCATCTAAGGACTCTATGAGTCCTGAGAATCTCTCACTTCCCAGATTTTTGTATATTCTGGAGGGTCCCCCAACCTTCTACCTCCCAAGGTTGCATGTTTCTATTCTTTTTGCTCAGGGCTTAATTCACACATTGACCCTCACACACTGATAGTGAGAGACTTCAGTACCCATTCTCATCAGAGGACAGGTCATTCAGACAAGAACTAATCAGAGAAATACTGGAGCTAAATGACATTTTAAACCAAATAAACCTAACGGATTTTACCAATCATTTCACCCAAACCCAAAGGACCATTTTTTTCAGTAACTTACAGAACTTTCTCCAAAGTTAAACACATACATGGATATAAAACATGATTAAACAGATGTAAGAAAATTGAAATAAGCCATGGATTTTAACAACAGAACAGAAACAACAGAAGCCAATAAACTAATATAAATGGAACAACAGTTTACTGAATAAAAAATGAGAAAATCTCTCCCACCTTCTGTAATGGGCAAAGAGACAACTTGTTGATGGTTTTACTCTTTTATAAGTCAGAGACCGAGCAGATGGCAGTCCTTTGTTCATCCTAGCTTGAAGCCTGGCTTTGTGGCCAAAGCCTTCTAATGCCTAGGAGTCACAAAAATCAAATCAAATTGAATAAAATCTAGGCAGTTTGGTATGAAAGTAGGACGACAGACACAGACCTGTGAACCACCATACCACCTACAGATCTCCAGTGCACAACAAGGCAGGGCATGGACACCTGCTTGCTGCCCCACCACACAGCAGCAATGAAGAAGGTAACTAGGGTTTTGCCAGCTGCATGGGCAGCCTGCAGGAGAAGCTACCCCTATGACCATATGCGACTATGTGGTGGTCAGATGGGAGAGAAACGGAAGTGGGGGATCTTGAGAGAGATGGAACAGGAGATTCAAAAGTGGAGATGAATAAACTGTTGCGAACTGGGGCCATGATGAGGTTCCAGCTTGAGTGGCTAATGAAGGCCATGTCTGAGTGTGAGTCTATAACCACAAGAATCTTTTGAGTTGCACGTATGCAAATCCTCTAAAGGACATATATAAAAAAATTTAAGAGTATGAACCTATGATACCCTAAATATACCAAAAAAATAGCAAAAAAGAATTACTCCTTGCCGTGTCTACTTATTTGTAGGAAACCCTATGGTAATTTCACTATTCTAAAATAAGTTAAAATAAAATATCAAATGTAATTTTACATGTGAGAATTTGAAAAAATGTATCTTTCTGATAGTAAATATTAGTTAATAATGAACTTAGTCATAATGGATATATTTAATGTTTTTTAGATTTTTTTATAATTTATATATGTATATATATATATGAATTTTGCCTTTAGGTATGTATATCTGCATATATGTTCATTATATGCATGCAGTGCTTTCAGAGGCCACAAGAAGACACAAGATGCTCTGGATATGGAATTTGTGAATTACTATGAGGGTGCAATGAAACAGCTGTTGTTCTCTGTAAGAACAGCTGCTGCTCTTAACCACTCATTCATTTCTCCATGCCAGAGTGTTAAAATTTAATCATCACATAGCTATTTATGTCCTTGACACTTAAAATCTGATTATTTGATAAAAATATGTGTAACTACTACTAAGAGGAAGAAACAGCCACAGACCTTTTCTAGAGTGATGTCAAACTTATGCTAATATTTACTAGTCTTCTATATACTGTTAGTATTGCTGTGAGTTTGTAAACAAGCTGAGTGAACTTTATATCAATCGTTGCTTTTCATCTTCTGACAACTTTCCAAGGGATCCTTTTAATAGTAACTGTACATTTTTTTCTTTTTCCATTGATCAAGAAACAAGTCTCATTGTCCCCAAAACAACATCTGCTGAGACAGATTTGTCCTGGGGAGAGAGTTTCCAGATCTGAATTGCACTGTTCAAGCCATTGTCAGTATTCAACTAATAGCTAGTTCCATTTCTGGGACTATATTTAAGTGTTCATTCTTGATTCAAGTTGTCTTGTTCCAAACACAGAAGTGAATTTTTAGACGTCCTAGCTAATTTTCAAGTCAAAATTATAATAACCCACTGCCCAATGTTACAAGAATTGACCTCTGCTTAGTAACCTGAATTATGTGTATAACATATTGTTTTAAAGACTTGTTTCCTATTGTTCACATACATACATCCTTCATAAAGGAAGTCACTTGGGATGCCTTGATAACAGGGACATTACTTCAACTCTCATCATATGAATACACACTCAATGATTAATTTGCCAAGTATAAAAATGCTACCAAAATAGTGCATGCCGTATTGCAGCAACAAGACCTGAAATCAGGTCTGGGCACCATATCAGGTTGCTCACATCTGCCTGTAAACTGTAGTTCTAGGGGATCTAATACCCTGTTCTGGCCTCCAGACTCATCTGCAGTTATGTGCATACATACCCATATAAATACACATAACTGAGCATAAAATAAATCTTTAAAAAATAATGAATACATGAATTAATACTAGGATAAATAAGATGCTAATTAATATTTCAGAGGATGCATTGCAGATAATAGTTTATGGCCATGTTAGCTAATTTTATCTGTGACACACTAACTTTCCCTCATGCTGCCTAATATCCAGCATAATAACAGACAGAAGGTAAATATGAATGTGAAAGAAGGGATCATTTAGCTTTATGTAGGGGAAGCCTAATGGGCTCCCTAAATAATCATCCTATTAAATTCAACAGCCTACTTGAATAAGGTAATTTAATTTTAATGACAAATACGTCCTTGGTTCATCTGATTTATAATATGTTCACACTACAATTTGTACTCTTAGCTTTTTCACTAAAAAGAGAGATTTCAGAAAGGGGTCCCTTATTTGTCATACTCTACATGAGTAACTTGAGTTGTAAATGGGAAATCAAAGCTCTCAGTTCAGTTTTGGAATAGTTCACACACAACAAGCAGCACCTGTATTGGTATACTTTGGCTGCTGTAACAAAATACAGATTTGATGGATTGCACAACAGTGGTTGGTTTTTCAACACTTTTGGAGGCTGGAGGCTGTGATACAAGCTTGGGGAGTTTTGAGTTTTCCTGAGGCGGCTCTCCTGCTGCCGCTGACTGTGTCCTCATGTGCTTTGCTCTCTATCGCTGTCAGGTGCTTCTCTGCATCCTCTTCACTTAGAAAGGCTGAAGTAGACTGCAGTAGGACCCCATCCCATAATCTAACTTTAACTAAGACTTTAAAGTTCTGGCAAGCAAATGGAGTAAGACCGTGGAAACAGGGGTTCTGGTTTCAACATGTGAACTTTGATAGCAGTCACATTTTAGTCTGTAACATTCTTATATGCACATTTTAAATTTAAGGCAAACATATATTAATGGTCCTTTGGCTCCTACAATCCTTCTAACAACCCCTCTTCTGCAATGATTCCTGAAAATTTGTTACACAAACAAGTTGTAAGTTTATTACTTGAGACTGGGCTCCATGACTCTGTATTTTGATTGGTTGTAGCTTTCTCTAATGATCTTTATCAGTTATGAAGAGAAGTTTTTTTGATGAGACATCCATCTCTAGGTATAGAATAAATATTTGAATGTAGTTTGTGATGATGCTGTTTTAACAAAGTAGCATATGTAGGTTCTCCTCCAAGCATATGAGTTCACTAGACCTGGATTATTTTTAGATTTCTGGTATTAGGCAAGGTTGCCACTTCCAAGGGATTCATTCAACTGTTACATCCTTAGGATTACTATGTCATTCTATTCATTATTGTGATTTATTGGTGTCATAGTTTAGTAGGACTGATGATAGCTTCCCTTCTATGTCAGTTTGGATGGTACCTTTTGGTATCATGGAACCTTGTATTCTAAGAGGAGGCATTCAGACCTTCCCTGAGACAAGTTCATACAAATAACATTATACAGTTTTACAAAATTATATTCACTTTATATAGTTAGAAAAGATATATATGTATGATATATTTGGCCTCTCATCCCTCTTTCCAGTCAAAGCTCTCTCCCAAGTTTTCCATTTTTCACTCATATTACATGCATTCCCTCTTAAGCCACGAGGGTGGCTATATTTTCTTGGTTCTCTGGTTACTCAGTTTTATACACACATCTGACAATTTGGGATAAGAAGCACAGATGAGAGAAAATACATAATATTGGTGCTTCTGGGAGAAGGAAGCTAAGGGAAAGGTATGTAATAAAAAATTCATTACAAAATAAAGAACCCCCCCCCCCCAAAAAAAACCCTCCACACTATCTGCATGGAAGTTTAGTAGTTTAGTACCAAGATCCTGAGTGTGTCTTCATATTTAAATAAAAAAATATTGCATCTGGTTTTATGATTCTCATTCTTGCAGGGATGGCAATATATGAAAACCCATCAACATAATCCACTAACAAACAAACAAACAAAAAAAAATCACAAGATTATCTCATTAGATGATGAAAAAGAATTTGACAAAATACAATACCCCTACATATTAAAAGTCTTGGTGATATCAGGAATTCATGGCATATACCTAAACATAATAACAGCAGTATACAGCAAACCAACAGTTAATATTAAATTAAAAGGAGAGAAATGTGAAACAATCCCACTAAAATCAGGGACAAGGCTGCCCACTTTCTCCCTATCTATTCAATATAGTACTGGAAGTTCTGGCTATAGAAATCAGACTACAAAAAGAGATCAAATGGATAAAATTTGGAAAGGAAGAGGTTAAAGTAGAGCTATTTGCAGATGATCTCATAGTATGTATAAGCAACCCTATAAATTCAGAGAACTGTTATAGCTGATAAACAACTAGAAGTGGCTGGATATAAAATTAACTCAAACAAACCAGTAGGCTTCCTTTATATGAATGACAATCAGGCTGAGAAAAAATTAGGGAAACCACACCCTTCACAACAGTCAAAAATAATAGAAAATATCTTGATGTAACTCTAACCACACAAGTGAAAGATCTGTATAACAAGAACTTCAAGTCCTTGAAGAAAGAAACTGAAGAAAAGCTCAGGAGTTGGAAAGATCTCTCTTGCTCATGGATTGGTAGGATTAATATAATAAAAATGGCTGTCTTATCAAAAGCAATCGGCAGATTCAATGCAATCCCCATCAAAATTCAGACTTCACAGACATGGAAAGAGAAATTTCAACTTCATATGGAAAAACAAAAACAAAACAGAATAGTGAAAATAATTCTTAACAATAAAAGAACTTCTGTGGGAATCACTATCCTTGAATTCAAGCTGTACTATAGGGCAATAGTGATAAAATACCCCCATGGTATTGCAACAGAGACAGATAGGTCAATCAGTGGAATAGACTTCAAGACCTAGAAAATAAACCCACACACCTACGGACACTTGGTCTTTAACAAAGAAGCCAAAACTGTACAGTGGAAAAAAAAAAAGGATATTCAACAAATGGCAGTCTGCTTGAAGAATACAAATTGATCCATATTTATCACCTTGTATGATGCTCAAGTCCAAGTGGATCAAGGACATCAGCACAAAACCAGATACACTGAATCTAATAGATAAGAAAGTGGAAAATAATCTTGAATGCATTGGCAACAGGAAAATTTCCTGAACTGACTAGATCTTAGAACAGGATCTAAGAACAACAATTGACAAATGCGATCTCATGACAATGAAAATCTTCTGTAAGGAAAAGGACACTATCAATAAGACAAAATGACAATCTACCGATTGAGAAAATATCTTAACTAACCCTACTTTTAACAGAGGGGTAATGTTCAAAAATATATAAAGAATTTAAAAAGTTAGACTCCAAAAAAAACCAAAGAACTCAATTAAAATATGGGATACAGAGCTACAGAGAAATTTAAAACAAAGGAATCTCAAGTGGCCAAGAAGCATTAAAATTTTTTTCAAAATCTTCAGTCATTAGGGAAATGCAAATAAAAACTCTGCTCTGATGTTACCTTATACCAATTAGAATGGCTGAGATCAAAACCCCCAGTTGCAGCAGATGCTGACAAGGATGTAGAGAAGAGTACTACTCCTCCATTGCTGGTGGGACTGCAAACTGGTACAACCACTTGGAAATCAAGCTGGCAGTTGAGTAGAAAATTAGAAATAGTTCTACATGAAGACCTAACTATACAGCTCCTGGGCATATTCCCAAAAGATTCTCCATCATACCACAAGGACACATGCTCTGTTATGTTCATAGCAACCTTACTTGTAATACTCAGAAGCTGAAAAGAGCCCAGATGTCCCTCAACTGAAGAATGAATTCAGAAAATGTGGTTTGTTTACAAAATAAAATACTATTCAACTATTAAAAATGAAGGCATCATGAATTTTGTAGGCAAATGCAGGGAACTAGAAATATCCTGAGTAAAGTAACCCAGACCCAAAAGGACATGCATTGGTATATTCACTGATAAGTGTATATTAGTTCAATAGTACACAATACCTTGGTACAATTTACAGACCGTAAGAAGTTTAACAAGAAGGAAAGCACAATTAATAATGTTTCAATCCCATTTAGAAGGGGGAACAAAATAATTACAGGGGATAGAGAGAGGGAGGGATCAGGGTGAGAGAGAGTAGGGAGATGGATCAGGTATGTGGGAGAGACTAGAAAAGTCTAGTGAGTTAGGAGAATGAATGAAAATATGTAGAAGAGGGAGTCATGGAAACAGAAACTAAACAGGGACACAGTGAAACTAACAGAATTTACGAAACAAATGGATTTAACAGATATCTACAGAACATTTTATCCTAAAACAAAAGGATATACCTTCTTCTCAGCACCTCGTGGTACCTTCTCCAAAATTGACCATATAATTGGTTACAAAACAGGCCTCAACAGATACAAAAATATTGAAATTGTCCCATGCATCCTATCAGATCACCATGGACTAAGACTGATCTTCAATAACAACATAAAGAATAGAAAGCCAACATTCACGTGGAAACTGAACAACATTCTTCTCAATGATACCTGGGTCGAGGAAGGAATAAAGAAAGAAATTAAAGACTTTTTAGAGTTTAATGAAAATGAGGCCACAACATACCCAAACTTATGGGACACAATGAAAGCATTTCTAAGAGGAAAACTCAAAGCTCTGTGTGCCTCCAAAAAGTAGCTAGAGAGAGCACACAATAGCAGCTTGACAACACACCTAAAAGCTCTAGAACAAAAGGAAGAAAATTCACCCAAGAGGAGTAGACGGCAGGAAATAATCATACTCAGGGGCAAAATCAACCAAGTGGAAACAAGAAGAACTATTCAAAGAATCAACAAAATGAGGAGCTGGTTCTTGAGAAAATCAACAAGATAGATAAACCCTTAGCCAGACTCACTAGAGGGCACAGGGTCAGCATCCTAATTAACAAAATCAGAAATAAAAAGGGAGACATAGCAACAGATCCTGAAAAAATCGAAAACACCATCAGATCCTTCAACAATAGGCTATATTCAACAAAACTGAATAACCTGGATGAAATGGACAAATTTCTAGACAGATACCAGGTATCAGAGTTAAATCAGGATCAGGTTAATGATCTCAACGGTCCTATATCCCCTAAAGCAATAGAAGCAGTCATTAATAGTCTCCCAACCAAAAAAAAAAAAAAAAAAAAGCCCAGGACCAGATGGGTTTAGTGTACAGTTCTATCAGACCTTCAAAGAAGATCTAATTCCAGTACTTTGCAAACTATTCCACAAAATAGAAGCAGAAGGTACTCTACCCAATACATTCTATGAAGCCACAATTACTCTGATACCTAAACCACAGAAAGACCCAACAAAGATAGAGATCTTCAAACCAATTTCCCTTAGGAATCTCGATGCAAAAATACTCAAAATTCTCACTAACCAAATCCAAGAACACATCAAAACAATCATCCATCCTGACCAAGTAGGTTTCATTCTAGGGATGCAGGGATGGTTTAATATATGGAAATCCATCAACGTAATCCAGTATATAAACAAACTCAAAGACAAAAACCACATGATCATCTCGTTAGGTTCTGAGAAAGCTTTTGACAAAATCCAACACCCATTCATGATAAATGTATTGGAAAGGTCAGAAATTCAAGGCCCATACGTAAACATGATAAAAACAATCTACAGTAAACCAGTAGCCAACATCAAAGTAAATGGTGAGAAGCTGGAAACAATCCCACTAAAATCAGGGAGGATAAGGCTGTTCCCTCTTTCTCCCCACCTATTCAACATTGTGCTTGAAGTCCTAGCCAGAGCAATTCTACAACAAAAGGAGATCAAGGGGATACAAATTGGAAAGGAAGAAGTCAAAATATCGCTATTTGCAGATGCTATGATACTATATATAAGTGACCCTAAAAATTCCACCTGAGAACTCCTAAACCTGATAAATAGCTTAAATGAAGTAGCTGGATATAAAATTAAGTCAAACAAGTCAATTGCCTTTCTCTACACAAAGGATAAACAGGCTGAGAAAGAAATTAGGGAAACGACACCCTTCTCAATAGTC
Source organism: Mus musculus (assembly GCF_000001635.26). Lineage (NCBI taxonomy): Eukaryota > Metazoa > Chordata > Mammalia > Rodentia > Muridae > Mus > Mus musculus. The sequence continues at coordinate 45,192,377 of NC_000069.6, read as the reverse complement.
ACAAATAATAAAAAATACCTTGGCATGATTCTAAATAAGGAAGTGAAAGATCTGTATGATAAGAACTTCAACTCTTTGTAGAAAGAAATTAAAGAAGATCTCTGAAGATGGAAAGATATCCCATGCTCATGGATTGGCAGGATCAACATTGTAAAAATGGCTATCTTGCAAAAAGCAATTTACAGATTCAATGCAATCTCCATCAAAATTCCAACTCAATTCTTCAACGAAAATCTCTTCTTAAGGATAAAAGAACCTCTGAAGGAATCACCATGCCTGACCTAAATCTGTACTACAGAGCAATTGTGACAAAAACTGCATGGTACTGGTATAGTGAGGCACAAGTAGACCAATGGAATAGAATTGAAGACCCAGAAATGAACCCACAAACCTATGGTCACTTGATCTTTGACAAGGGAGCAAAAACCATCCAGTGGAAAAAAGAGCATTTTCAACAAATGGTGCTGGCACAACTGGCGGTTATCATGTAGAAAAATGCGAATTGATCCATTCCTATCTCCTTGTACTAAGGTCAAATCTAAGTGGATCAAGGAACTCCACATAAAACCAGAAACAGTGAAACTTATAGAGTAGAAAGTGGGGAAAAACCTCGAAGATATGGGCACAGGGGAAAAAAAATCTGTATAGAACAGCAATGGCTTGTGCTGTAAGATCGAGAATCAGCAAATGGGACCTCATAAAATTGCAAAGCTTCTGTAAGGCAAAATACACCGTTAATAAGACAAAAAGGCCATCAACAGATTGGGCAAAGGATCTTTACCTATCCTAAATCAGATAGGGGACTAATATCCAATATATATAAAGAACTCAAGAAGGTCGACTCCAGAAAATCAAATGACCACATTAAAAAATGGGGCTCAGAGCTAAACAAAGAATTCTCACCTTAGGAATACTGAATGGCTGAGAAGCACCTGAAAAAAATGTTTAGCATCCTTAATTATCAGGGAAATGCAAATCAAAACAACCCTGAGATTCCACCTCACACCAGTCAGAATGGCTAAGATCAAAAATTCAGGTGACAGTAGATGCTGGCAAGGATGTGGGGAAAGAGGAACACTCCTCCATTGTTGGTGGGATTGCAACTCTGAAAATCAGTCTGGCAGTTCCTCAGAAAATTGGACATAATACTAATGGAGGATCCCACAATACCCCTCCTGGACATATATCCAGAAGATGTTGCAACCAGTAAGAAGGACACATGCTTCACTATGTGGTAAGAAGGACACAGGCTCCACTATGTTCATAGCAGCCTTATTTATAATAGCCAGAAGCTGGAAAGAACCCAGATGCCCCTCAACAGAGGAATGGATACAGAAAATGTGGTACATTTACACAATGGAGTACTACTCAGCTATTAAAAAGAATGAATTTATGAAATTCCTAGGCAAATGGATGGACCTGGAGGGTATCATCCTGAGTGAAGTAACCCAATCACAAAGGTACTCTCATGATATGTACTCACTGATAAGTGGATATTAGCCCAGAAACTTAGAATACCCTATATATCAGATTCAATTTGTAAAACACATGAAACTCAAGAAGAATGAAGACCAAAGTGTGAACACTTTCCCCCTTCTTAGAATTGGGAACAAAACACCCATGGAAGTAGTTACAGAGACAAAGTTTGGAGTTGAGATGAAAGGATGGACCATCTAGAGACTGCCATACCCAGAGATCTAACCCATAATCAGCCTCCAAACACTGACTGTGGAGAGCTGGTATGTGCTGCGAGCAATCGCGTGTGTGCCGCCAGTAATCTCTGAGGAGAGCCGTGTGTGCCGCAAGCAATAGCCATTATAAGATGGCGTGCGCCTCCACTGTGCCTAACTAGTAAACAAGCCTTGTACGCAGGTGTGAGAGTGAATTCACTCCTAGTCACTCCCATTCTCGGGGTGTAATAGTGGGGTGATGGGCAAGCAACGAATCGGGAGCTGTCACGCCATATCAGGTGCCGAAACGTTAAGCTGCGGGTTATAAAAGCAGCGCCATTTTCCCGGTTGGGGGTCTTCCTGAGAAGCAAGCAATAAAGCTTTTGCCACGGAAGATTCTGGTTTGTTGCGTCTTTCTTGCCGGTTGAGCCAGACGCAATAACTGACACCATTGCATACACTAGCAAGATTTTGCTGAAAGGACCCTGATATAGCTGTCTCTTGTGAGGGTATTCTTGGGCCTAGCAAACACAGAAGTGGATGCTCACAGTCATTTATTGCATGGAACACAGGGCCTCCAAAGGAGGAGCTAGAGAACGTACCCAAGGAGATAAAGGGAACTGCAACCCTATAGGTGGAACAGCAATATGAACTAACCAGTATCCCCCGGAGCTCATGTCTCTAGCTGCATATGTATCAGAAGATGGCCTAGTAGGCCATCAGTGGAAAAAGAGGCCCATTGGTCTTGCCAACTTCATTTTCCTAAGTACAGGTGAATGCCAGGCCCAAGAAGTGGGAGTGGGGCTGGGGAAGAGAGGGCATAGGGGACTTTTGGGACAGCATTGGAAATGTAAATGAAGAAAATACCTAATTAAAAAAAGGAAAAAAATAACATTAAAAAATAAAAGAAAATATGCAGCTGAGGGTGATCAGGGACAGGAGGGAGGGATCTCTAGGAACTGAGAGAGACCTGGGATGTGATAGGTTCCCAGGACTCAATGGGGAAGATCTTAGACAACATTCCAAACAGTGGTGAGATGGAGTCTGAAGACACCACCTCCAGTAGATAGATGGCATCCCTAGGGGAGGGCTGGCGACACCAACCTGCCTTCAAAATTTTTGACTCTGAATTGTTCCTGTGCAAAAAAAAAAAAAAAAAAAAAAAAGGAACTTAAATAGCACAGAAATTGAAGGAAAGGCCATTCAATGACTGGCCCAACTTTGGATCCATCCCACAGTTGGGCACCAAACCCTGACAGTATTACTGATGCCATGTTGTGATTTCAGACAGGAGCCTAGCATGCCTGTCCTGTGAGAGTTTCTACCAGCAGCTGAAAGAGATAGATGCAAATATTTACAGCCAACCATTTTACTGAGGTTGGTGACCCTTTTGGAAGAGTTATGGGAAGGATTGAAGGACCTGAAGGCAATGGCAACCCCATAGGAAGACCAACAGTATTAGTTTAGCTTGCAGAAACTAAGCCACCTATCAAAGAGCATACATGTGCTAGTCTGTGGTCCTGGGCACATATATAGTAGAGGACTGCCTTGTCTGGCCTCAGTGGGAGAGAATCCACCTAATCCATTAGAGACTTGATGTCCCAAGGAAGAGGAATTTGGGGATATGAGGTAGGGATGGGTAAATAGGTGGGTGAGGGGGTTGGTCAGGTCTAGTGTGGGGAGGACCTTCTCAGAGGCAAAGGATAGGGGGTGAAGAACTCTTGGAAGGAGACCAAGAAGTGGGGGTGACATTTGGACTGTAAATAAATAAAATAATTCAAGGGAAAAAAAAGAGTGTGAGGAATGGGTTGTAGGTCACAGCCTTGTGCTTTGGTGGATGCCAAAAACTGCAACTCATGGAAGGAAAATGAAGTAGAAATGGTATAAGTTCATCATCAGTCTGGTCTGGCTGGGCAATACACACTGTAACATATCTCAGAGAAGAAAAGAAAGAGGAGGAGAAGGAGGAAAGTGGGATGGGGAGGGTAAAGGGAGGGGAGGGGGAGAGAGAGGGGAAGGGGAAGATGGAGAGGGAGAAGGAGAAGGAGAAGGTGAGAAGAAGAAGAAGAAGAAGAAGAAGAAGAAGAAGAAGAAGAAGAAGAAGAAGAAGAAGAAGAAGAAGAAGAAGAGAAAGAGAAAGAGGAGGTGGAGGAGGAAGAAAATAAGTCAATTACTGTGCCCAACATGTTTCATGAAATTCTCTTTTAGGTAAGCTTCATAGGATAAATGTTTTATTTCTTATGTAAATTAACTTTCAAATTAACTCAGATTTTAAGCATAAGCCTATTTTACAAGAATTATCTGTTATGCGGTTTATTCTTTTTTAATCCTACCTGTGAGTCTTTATAGTGATATGATATGTGATATGAGATAATACAGTTTTGTATCATTTGTTTTCTGAATTCCCTTCTTTTTCAAATGTTCTTGTCAGAAATTCAGTGTTAACAAATGATACTGTGTCTGCTTGGCTAACTATAATTAAACCTATTCTTGTAAGTGATCTTCACACAGGGTTTGGAAAATTAGCCCCATAATATTCAAACCTATAAGAATATAAGTGAATGTACAGTTTAAATATATCCCATGTTATAATATACATTTAAGGAGTGTCAATCACAAAGGATTTGTCATCACTGAGGGTATTCAGATGATTTTAAAAAATACAAATCAGTTTAAACAATGTTGTGTATCCTAAAATACTCATCCTTCATCTAATAGCTACCCTGAAAACATCATCCTCCAACACTATTTCTATCAAGTATCTTAATTATAGTTTGGGAGGTGTACTATGTTCCTCTCCCCCCCAAATTTTGGTTTTCACAATGTTTCAGAATAGGCATGAAATAATACATCAGTGCAGACTGAGACCTCTGACCTGGAAAAAGTAGAATACTGTTTGCAGGATCAAAAGGATTCAGATTTTATAAATCATATCATTCATATAGACTCTTTTTATTCTCATTTTCTATAAGGGATTTGTTCATGTCATCTTTCATCTCTGGTACTCTAGTTTTATTCTCATGACAATCAATGTATTTTCATTTATAAGAGGGTTGAAAAGAAAGTAGTGATTTTCCCCAGGACTATGTCTTTAAACTGAGATTCTCACGTTGACTTCTGCTGACATTTCACTGGCCCAGAAAAGAAGAGGTTTTTTTTTTTTTTTTTTTTTTTTTTTTTTTTTTTTTTTTTTACCAAAATTTATATCCATATGGATGTCATATGATAGAGAGAAAGCCTATTGACTGCTACAGGTACAAATCCAGAAGTGGCTCATGATATATGTGTTAGAATTTGCATAGGGCTCGGGTGGTTCAAGAGGGCACTGAGATAGATACCTGGGAGCCACATTTGGAGATGTATTTTTGCTTTTAACAGATGGAAAGGCAATGGCATGTAAAGTATCATCAGGTTTGCTCAGGCTTCATCACTGGAGTGAGCCAAGACAGAGAATCATGAAGAGAATCTGGAGTTCACAAGAAACTGGAACCTTTGCTTTCCTGGTAGGGGTAGGGAAGCGTCAAGAACAGGATGAGACTGATCTTTTCTATGGACTTCCTTCCCTGGTGAGTTGCCACCCCAGAATTCACACTGTAGCTGACCTAGGATTCATAATGTTTTAATAAGGTACAGTAAACATCTGTGAGAGAAGACCTGCTCAAAGGCTGTATTTTTCTGGCACATTCTTAACATTTTGTCCTCCACTTCTCTAGTTGTCTTTTTTTTCTGACTCATTTCTTGATGCTAAAGTGGGAATTAAACAATGTCACTCATGAAGGGCAAAATGCAAGTTCATTATCCATAAGGTCAGAGTCTAACAGGATGCTTCTTAACAGCATGTTCTTTCATTCTTTTCAAATTAAACTATTACACAATTAAAGTCACATATTATCAGAAAACACTGATGGAAATACACAAATTAAATTGTAGCTACAACATAACTTATATGTTTTAGTCATCAAAACAATTCCAAAGAAAGGGGCTTTAAGCAACACTTTAGGTAATTGAGCTTATTCATTGATCCATTGCTAAATAGATTCATTGATCTATTGTTAAATAAATATGTAACAAGTATCTATTGGTCAATTTTATTATAGATATTTACTCCTGCTTGAAATGTAAGAAGCTAATTAATATTTACTTTTGTGGAAAGTCACAGGGAATTTGAATACATCAAAGTTATTGAATAGGAATGACAGAATACATAGAGCTTATTAAATTTGGGCACATTAGGTATGTAGGATGAATGGAATTGTATGTCTATGAATTGAAGCATAGATTTCTAATGTTACTTTATCTTTGAAAATGTGGATGTATTAAAAAGCTACAAATAAATTGAAGTGAAATTACTTTGAGGGTAGATGTGATTTTATAAATAAAATGTCTAAGAAATGTTCACACGTAGATCCTCAATAAGTAGTCTGTGATAACACTCCAGAATAGACATTGATGGTGGATATGTATATCAAAGTAAGTTGGCTGTTCATTACTGGAAATTAAAGCTATGAGATTAAACATATTTGAAACAGTTGAGAGTGTGCAGTTACAACTCCATTTAGACTTGCAGTTTGACTGTCATGTATTTCACTATTGGCTGTTACATAGGTGTGATGGTTTGCATATGCTTGGCCCAGGGAGTGGCAATATTTGGAGATGTGGCCTTGTTGAAGTAGGTGTGGCACTGTGAACATGGGCTTTAAGACCCTACTCCTAGCTTCCTGGAAGTCAGTATTTTGCTAGGAGCCTTCAGATGAAGACAGAACTCTTAACTCCACCTGCACCATGCCTGCCTGGATGCTGACATTAGTACTAATAATATACCTTGATGATACTGGACTGAATGTCTGAACCTGTATGCCAGCACCAATTAAACATTGTCTTTATAAGAGTTCCCTTTGTCATGATGTCTGCTCACCACAGTAAAACCCTAACTATGACAGTATTTGGTACCAGGGAGTAAGGTATTGTGTGGTAGGCCTGACCATGCTTTTGTTGAAAGAATGTAGATTTGGGGACTTTGGATTTGGAAAGCAGAGGAATCCTTTAAGTGGGGCTTAATAGACTATTCTAGTAGGAATATGGAAGACTTTGTTGCTGAGGGTGATTTGAACTGTTGAATCCTGGCTCTAGAGGTTTCAGAGGGGAAGAATTTGAATATGTGGCCAAGAGACTAGTGTTGTTATATTTTGGTGATGAACAGCAATGTGGAAGTGTAATCTGAATAAACCCTTTCCTCCCCAACTTGCTTCTTGGTTATGATGATTTGTGCAGGAATAGAAACCCTGTCTAAGATAATAAGTAATATTAAAAGGTACTGTAGGAGCCTAGAGACGGCTCAGTAGTTAAGATTGCTTGCTTCTCTTTCAGATGAGCTGAGCTGAACTCCCAGTGTTCTTTGGGAGGCTCATCATTACATGTAACTCCAGATGCAGGGATTTGAGTACTATGTTTGACCTCCAAGGGTATCTGCACTCACAGAAACACACAGACACACAAAATATACATGAATAATAAAAATATTTTTTAAGTGAAAAAAGAGGGAGGAAAGCAATACATATGTACTTAAAAGCCAAAAGTAAATGAATTTCAAGAATTGGAAAAGAATGAGCATTCAAACTCACTGTTAGACTGATTCATTAAGGGCATTATAAAACATGCTTTATGAATTCGCCACATAAAATTTAAAAATATGTGTTTCAATGAAGTGGTAGCAGTTGATTGTGACACTTTTACTTTACAGGCAACTTAAGAAGGCTTAGGTGCTGAGGCTTGCTTTATTTATTTATTTATTTATTTATTTATTTATTTGATTCAGTAAACTGTTAAATTGAATTCATATGGAAAGTCATTCTCGGAAAATGTGCCCTGATCAGACAGGCAGGATTGTAAATTGTAACTTTTATTTTCTCATCATGAAAACCCTTGATATAAATAAAAGCTTCATTGATCACATATAAAATTACAACATTAAATGTCAGGTTCAGTTAAAAAAATGCTTTTGGACAGGCAGAATGGAATGAAATAAAATCGCCTTTGCCAGGCATGCAGATCTCTAGAGTAATATATTTACCACAATATCATCTCCTATATTTCATGATTCATCTAGAGCCATGAAATTATTTCTAGGTTTAAAATTTTGGGAGGTCACAGAAGAGCAATGAAAAACTTAGATTTATCTGGGAATGCACAGTATAGTACTGCTGAAATAAGTTTCCTTTCAGAACTAATTGTCAATTTTCAGTCTTTTAGAGAAAGAAATGAGGATATTGATCCAGTGTCCACAAAACATCAGTGTCCTTTGCATGTCCTCGGTCTTAAGAACCTGGAGATGTTCTACGACTGTGCTTGCACTTACACAAAGTTCCAGCAATCTTTGAACAAGCCAGGAAACTGAGCCGATTAAAATGAGAAGTACTTACATGCAGGTTTTGTTTGTCCTTTTCCCTACTCTCTGATCAAGTCTCCTTTCCCACAGTTTCACCTCTGAGATATGGATTCTCCATGTAAGCTTAGGTTTTGGGGTTCTCAAAAACTTGTTCGAAGAGAGCATTGGCTGTCTTAGAAAGCATAGCTCAATGTCAATAATACATAAATGCTGATCAACTTGGATTAATATAAAGTGAGTACCATCAGCAGACACAATAGTAAATCCTGATCGATAACTTGAATAATTCAGTTTTATGTTTCATAATCACATTATTTAGGTCATGTATATTTTATACATCTTAGCAAGTCTGGCTAAGCCAATAGGATTTACCTGCTGCTATATTTATAGATGTTTAAATCTATTTTTATGTGTATTTTCTTCAAATATAACATGAACACAATATAAAAGTTTCAGACTCGAGAGAGAAATACAGGTAAATTAGGATTTTTAAATTATCAACTTGGAGACCCTCTAAATGCATTATTAAGTTTTAGCTATATTATACTTGTATCATCTTTTACTTATCCTGCAAAATTAAACATTTACTTATATGTGTGCATATAAAGACAGTTTGCATGGTGTTTTGATATTCACATGTAAGGCTGAGTGATTGCATCAAGGTACTTCATGTATGAATTACCTCAAATATTTGTTTTTCCTGCTTGGTAACAACGCTTGCAATCTGTAGATTTAGGTATTTTGTAGCATCTTAAATACTACCTTTAACTTTAGTTTCTATAATGTTTACTAGAGGCTTTTAATTCCTTCTGTACATTTCATTTTTGACAAGAATATTAACAATACCTTGATACTTCAGCCTGTCATAAAGACCATTCGAAGCTCTCTGTGGTGAACATTCTTTCCACCACAAATAAGGGTCATTCAGGCATTTTCTTTTTTTTGGTCTGGTTTATAGGCTAATATCTTCTAGTTTACACCAATAACAACAAATAGAAAGATTGCCTTGTTTTTTAAGGTTGAAGAACATGCTATTGTGTTAATATGCCATATATCTTTAATCATTAAACCAATGATATACACTCAAGTGAACATAAAAATGTATTATTGTAGATAAATTCATTACAAAAATTGGAATGCAGGCCACTGATTGGCACATCTGATATATGGGATATGTGTATTTTTATACATTCATACATGTTGACTTATAAATTCTTAACTTTTGGCTAGCATATGCCTTCATTTACAATTTTAATTTGATTATTTGTTTATTCACTGGTGACTTGGAGGCTCTTACTATATGTTATAGAGGTTAACCTCTTATTAGATGTGTCATTTGGAAATAACTTATATTATGTCTCTGTACACTGTTGCTTTTGCTGTGGAGAAGCTTTGAAATTGACACAGTTATTTTTTAACGGTTTGTTTGTCTTGGTTTTGAAATTATATTCCCAAAGGCTTTGCCCAATCCACGATCAAAGAAAATAAATTTACCATGACAAACATGTTTTTATCAAAGAAAAACAGTTTTTTTTTTAACTTTGTTTACTTATATCAAAAGTGATCCACTTTGAATGATTTTCCTGTTGAAAATGATATTATATAGTGATGACTAAAAATAAATTTCAGGAAAAATATTTTAATTTTGGTGTTACCTCTGTTGAATATTCAGAAGAAATGACAAGTGATGGTCCTGTCTCATGAAACCATTGATTATTCTTCATTTGTTTTAGTGACCACTTGCATTTGTGTATCAATGCAAGTGTATTGTTGTTTAGTTAAGGTAAATTATTCTCCAGAAGAAATTCTGTTCAAAATATATAGAAAATGATATATATGGAAAAATTGTTGATAAGAAAAACTCACCAGGTAAGGCCCTAAATCTTGTTAATATGACTAATCAAAATAGGTGCTTCAATTAATTTAACTTTAATTAATCACATGTGCTAGTGGCCACCCTGTTCCTACCACTCTAAATAGTAAAGAGAATAACTTATTTAGAAAATCTTCTAATTTCAAGTTTATGGTTTTAATCTTTTCCCTATATATAAAGGAAAGGTAGTTTGATACTTTGCATTTATTTCCTTTTAATTACTTAAAAAAATTTTTTAAAGCTCAACCTTGGCTTCGAGTACTCTATTGTTTCATTCATTTCTTGCGAAGGTTATTTGTGCTCTGAAAAGTCTTGTTTTATTCCTCACTTTTTATTATTAATCTTTCAGTTGATCAAAATTATAATATCTTCCCTACGAAGTATTGGAATAGTCTTCAATGCATATGTACTTTTTCCTAGAGCATGTGCATTCATTGTACAGGGTACTGTCCTACAGAAAGAAGGTTGTCTGCAGTTCATGTGATGCTTTGGCCATGACCATTGTTCTTTCCATAACACTTACCCTCCCTCTTCTCACTTCTCTGCCTTCTCTTTTTATTACTCTTTGTTTTCCTACATAGTTTTGCTTCTACTTTTTAATGATAGACAAACCAAAGCTACTGAAGGTTTAAGAGGATAGTGCTCAAATCACTGTCCTCAAGACAGTCAGTACATAAGGAATCAAAGTAGTTCCCAACCGGTGTATAAGCAGGTCTTTATTATTTCAGAGATGTTTGGCTAGAACCTATTTTATTATTGATGTACTTTATTGAGTAATTGATTCTTTCTTCATTTTAATCAGAATTTTAACATTTTTAAATTATTCATTGGCCCTGAACTCTTTACTGTCCCTTCAATTATAAAACCACCCCATAATGAAATTCACTTGTCTACATACTCAAAGATAATTATTTCAGTGCCATATTATCAGCAAATAGTTCTATATGCATAATTTTGGTGGGAGACTGCTTAATCGGTTAATGATATATGGTTAGTGTAGAACCTTAATAAACATACAGTGATAACTGTGCTTTAATCTAATACTAAAGTCTTCACAGGATATCTTGAATGAAGTCTTTACATTTTATTCTACCTAACTTATAATCATTCCCTTAATTATTACAGTATATTATTTTCTGTGTCTTTCTTTGATATACTAGGATGTATCATAGATTCTCATATAACTAATGTCCTGTTGATCTATCTATCTATCTATCTATCTATCTATCTATCTATCTATCTATCTATCTCTAATTTCTTTACCCTTGGCAGGCTGAGTATTTCAGTATTCTGGGAAGGTAGGAAGAAATATCTTTGTTCACTTTCATACCTTTTCTGTACTGATTGCTGTGGACTTTCTCCCAGTCTTTCATCACAGTTCCTCATACCATATAATAATCAAGTTTTTTTAAGTCTAGGAAAAATTTAAAAGTGTATGCAGTGTGGTTTTCCCTTAAATAATCACTTATGTCACCATTAGCAGACATGGTCTGTGTAGGTCAGTGAATGACTGACAAAACAAATATTACAAAATTCTGTGTTCAATGTGTCTTGTTTGTATACATTTATGAATGCATAATGAAGTTTAATTTATAACCTAACCATATTACATGTTTAAGATAAAAACCATAATACTAAAGAATAATTGTACTAATATATTATGCAGAGTTATACAGATAAAGCCTTTCTTCTAAAATATCTTGTGATGATATATGTTTATAACACTTTCACTTTCCTTGTTATATTAGAGAACCATTTTCCAAAAATGAAACACTGGAGGTTTTCTTATTATACCCAATCTTCCAGCATTACTCCTCATACACTACATTTTTGGCTGCAAATTTTAAGTTATTTGACATCCCAGCTGTTGATCGTCTATCAAAGTTTACTTCTAAGCTACTAAGTTACTAGTTGGTTAAGTAACCTATACAATAATGGCAGTATGGACTATAAGTACCACAGGCACCATGTCAGGCATTAGGAAATGGACAACTGAAGTTTTTGCCACATATTTGATTTTCATTAATTTTGAGGAGTCCAAGCATGAAGTTTACAAATAAAAACAACAATCTCAGTGATGTACCAGAAGTCCAAGTAGCTTAGAACTGCCCCTGACAAATGCCACATAACATATGGCAAAGTGCCTTTGATGAAAAGTATTCCATGTCCAAAGAAAAATCTATGGAGAGATTGTGAACAAAGGATTGAAGGTGCTCCTATGAGTGAGTTTCCACCCTGTAGGTATCATCACATTCTATTACTCTCACCCTGGCAATTTACTTCTTACATGAGTTTAGTATTTTGAATCTAGGAGGAACAAATTGAATCACAACAGTACTCATAGTGCACCCAGTTAGAATCTGTAAACTACTGCTAGAAATTTCTGTTCATGTTTTGGAGCATACTAAATCAGGAGTATTCAACACTAGGGGAAATAAATGGATAAGGAGAATATTAGATCTGTTATCTCCTAAGACTTCAATGCATTGCGAACAAACTACATGTGGCCTTTCCTTTGCACTCATATGTGTAGCTGAACTATTCTTGCTGGGTTCTAGTAGCATTTGACTCTTGGTAACTGATGCTTGCATATCTTTTAGGTATCAGTCTTCCCTTTGAATGTAAAACTGACCAGTTTGGGTCCTGTGAGCAGCTGAAAACACAGTGAATATTTGAATTGCCTAAAGTATTTATTTATTTTCCCATTAAAATGATAAGTCACGGAAGTTGTTCAAAAGAACTCACAGCACATCTGATTATCTTCCCAAATTCAAGAGAGTTAAAAATTTTCAGCATGGAGCAGGATGTACTAGTGAAATTCAGCCATATCTGGGGAACTATTGGTAAATCATGGTTATTGGGAGAGGGTGAGTCAACTTACTTTGCTGGTGCCAAGCTAGTTGTTACCCATGCCCCATGGTTTGAGTTCAAGCTCATGTACATATGGACTGCTCTAATTCAATTTCATGGAATTTATACAATGATAATAAAATAGGATATGAATTTCTAGGAAAGAAGTGGTGATGGATTCTTTTGGAAGATATGAGGTGAGAATAAAAGGTTCATTTGCTCAAAGATATATGGTATACCTGTGCGAAATTTTCAAAGAAGAGCTAAAATGTTATCTTTTTATTTATTTATTTGTTTGTTTGTTTGTTTGCTTATTTATTTATCTATGTATTTATTTATATCAGATATTTTCTTCATTTACATTTTCAATGCTATCCCAAAAGTCCCCCATACCCTCCCCCCAACTCCCCTACCCACCCACTCCCACTTCTTGTCCCTGGCATTCCCCTGTACAGAGGCATATAAAGTTTGCAAGACCAGGGGGCCTCTCTTTCCAATGATGGCTGACTAGGCCATCTTCTGATACATATGCAACTAGAGACTAGAGCTCCGGGGGGTATTGGTTAGTTCATATTTTTGTTCCACCTATCGGGTTGCAAACCCCTTTAGCTTCTTGGATATTTTCTCTAGCTCCTCCATTGGGGGCCCTGTGTTCCATCCAATAGCTGACTGTGAGCATCCACTTCTGTGTTTGCTAGGCCCCGGCATAGCCTCACAGGAGACATCTATATCCGGATCCTTTCAGCAAAATCTTGCTAGTGTATACCCAAGATACAAGATACAATTTGCAAAACACATGGAACTCAAGAAGAACGAAGACCAAAGTGTGGACACTTTGCCCCTTCTTAGAAATGGAAACAAAACACCCATGGAAGGAGTTACAGAGACAAGGTTTGGAGTTGAGACAAAAAATGGACCATCTAGAGACTGCCATACCCGGGGATCCATCCCACAATCAGCCTCCAAACGCTGACACCATTGCATACACTAGCAAGATTTTGCTGAAATGTTATTTTTAAAGGGGTATACTCTATGCTGTATCCATTTTTTATAATTTCCAATTAAATAACAGTCTTCCACCTCTTTAAAGATTTATTTAATTCTGTAGATTATATAATGAAGAAAATTTGATAATGTTGAAGCACATTAAAGAATAACTCATGCTTATGCCATTTATGCTTTAATGATCATTAAAATAGTGCCTCAATTATATTATAATGCATTATTTGGTTAACTTCATAGATAAAATTTAATATTCTTTGTGCGTTCAATCCTTTTTATGTTTAGTGTATTTGTGACATAGTTAAACATATTTGTATTTTTATAATTATTTATTCCATTCAAAAATTTAAATGTAAGAAAATATATATTCATCTATGTTTTGAGAAAAATATATCCTAGAAAGTTCTTTAGAGTATTCTCTGTAGTATAGTCAGCAGTCACTGAAGTCTTCATTATTGGCTTCATTATCATTAGGTTGGTTTTCTATGGTTTTGTGTAAATTTGAAAACTGAGATATAAAACATACTTTATTTTGTATGGTTATTCAAACAGAGTTGTGTCAATTTTTAAAAGTATTCTATTTCAATTCCACTGTATTTCTTACTTCTGGGATGATTTTTGTACTTTAGTTTTTATTTAGCATGTACTGTTTTCTACTGTTGTCTTCCTTTCTATTTGTATTTCTTTCTGATGTTCATTTTACTTCCATGTACTATTGTCTTTATATTTATTCATTATTGATTCGGTTACTCTCAGAAGTTGCTTTGAAATTTTCAGATAAAGTTTGCTACTTGACAACAATGAAGTAAACACAACTATGTGGGGTTTTTTGTTGTTGTTGTTTCTTTTTTGTTTTTTTTTTTGTTTGTTTGTTTTTTTTTAAATTTCTACACTTTGGTAACCCTTTTACTCTTTAGTTCAACAAGTTTCTTTTGTGCCTATTTCTGTTTGAAACCATCTCCAGTTTATGCTCATCAATTTAGTGATGGGCATTTTCTCTCTTTGCTTTCATACAGTTAGATTTGGTGATCATTTTCAAAGAGGCCTCCAAGATCTTGAATTTCTATTTTGTGTATCCTTCCCCACCCCCTTTTTCTTATTGAGACAGCTCTCTGGCCAGATTGGAACTAACTATATAAATCAGTCTAACTTAGAATTCACAGAGACCCCATCCATACCTCTGCTTTCTGAGGTCTCAGAGTAAAGGCATTAGTACCACCACATCTTCCTCACTATGTACATCTATTAATGGCAATGAAATTTGCTGCATTAAATGAATCCAAATAGCAAATTTATAAGTATTGCATCATAGCTGTTTATTATAGTCCCTTTTACAACGAAAATACAAAGCAAAACAGAAGATGGATATGTCAGCTCTGCCTTTTGGGATCACGTGGGTGTATCAAATTTTTTAAAGTTTCTTTCTTCACTTATTGCTTTAATTTACAAGTTAGCATGCAGTGTTTAATCAGTGTGTATATATACACAATCTATAGCCTCAGCTGACTTTAAACTCCCTGTAATTCTGAGGGTGACATAGAACATTTGATCTTCTTGCTTCAGTTCCTCAGTATTAGAACTACAGGATGATGTCACCAAGCAATGTTTATGGTGCTGTGCATTGAAACCATATCTATTTTCCTCATGGAAGATTAGCACTCTACCAGTGAGCTACTTATTTTAATTTTGTGATCAAATAATCAAATATATATTGCTAAAATGAAATAATTAGTAAGATAAATATTCATGGGAAAAGACATATTCTGGAGTTATTTTTTATATTTGTGAGGGTTTTTTATTTATTTATTTTTTACCTTTATTAGGTTGGAAAGGACTTTATAAAAAATGGATTCTTTAAAGTTGTTTCAAGACTGAAAAGAAATCATTAGGTGCTTTTTGTGAATTTACTGAAAACATTCCTATGTGACCACAGAACATATATGAGGGCCACAAACACTCTTTTATAGTATTTAAAAATACTAATTACCATCTTTGTGTCTGCATCATAAGATGCTATTTAGACTAATTATATTCTTTTATTTATTTATTTATTTATTTATTTGGTATTTTCTTCATTTACATTTCCAATGCTATCCCAAACCCTCCCTCCCCCCCCCCCCATTCCCACTTCTTGGTCCTGGCATTCCCCTCTACTGAGGCATAAAATGTTTGCAATACCAAGGGGCCTCTCTTCCCAATGATGGCCAACTAGGCTATCTTCTGATGATACATATGCAACTAGAGACATGAGCTCTGGGGGGGGGGGTTATTGGTTAGTTCATATTGTTGTTCCACCTATAGGGTTGCAGACCCCTTTAGCTCCTTGGTTACTTTCTCTAGCTCCTCCATTGGGGGCCCTGTGATCCATCCAATAGCTGACTGTGAGCATCCACTTCTGTGTTTGCTAGGCCCTGGCATAGCCTCACAAGAGACAGCTATATCAGGGTCATTTCAGCAAAATCTTATAGGTATGCAATGGAGTCAGCAAGGATAGACTTACTATATTCTTAATGTGTTAATGAGAAAATGAACTTTTGTAGAAAAGTAAGGAGTGAACTTAAGTGAATATTTTTTTGTGGTTCAATTCCTAAAAATATTATCAAAAATCTTATTTCTTCCCTAAGTTATAATGGATTATAGAAACAGACTTTTAAAAAAGATGGTGCTCTTGCTTCAAAATATCCATAACTAAAGATTGAATTTATTAGAATTCTTTCAACATTACCAGTAAGATTTTATATAACTTAATGAAATTAAAAATTGTCTAGACATGACATAAGTTGTCCATGTTATGTTTTGATAATTTTTTGATAATTTTGATAAAAAAATTTTAATACTCTCTATACATTTTAAAACATCTCTTAAAATTTAACAATCTATTCACCAAGAACTCATTGACCATAAGAAAAAAAAGTACATTTCAGTTATCCATTCAAGTTGTTACTTTATAATACCAACTGTCAGCATAAATGCTTTGCAGATAAACTCTATAATTTATCTATTAAGGAGAATATCATGAATATGTTTTTAAAATGACACACTAATAATTTTAGCTTCTGTAAAAATTTTATGTAGTACATAAAAAAGGATCTTGTAATTTAAACTATTTTTCTGAGTGTGTCAGCAGAAGTGGAGTTCATTAAGTTGATATAGATCTTTTCCCAACCTTAACCAGGCACACGTATAAGTTTAGCAGACTATTTATGTGGCAAATTCACTGAAACTGCTTACTTAATATAATGTGCCATTCATGCTATCTATTTCAAATTACATGTTTGGATTCACACACAACCTAAAATTCAATCTCCTTTACTACAATTTCAGCAAATTTTATCTTTAAATAGAAATCCTGAAGATAAAATAGCTTGGATTTTAAATTTGCAGTTCCACAAGACAAAAAACAATATGATATGTGATATGAGAACAGCCATAAAAAATTAGCCAATTAGAATAGTGAGTAAAAATGATAACCTTATTTTGAAGTATATAGATATGTTTATGTGAGTAAGAATGCATATTTATTTCTTTGACATTTTTCTATTTTAATAACAATGGAAATATAATTTGTAAATCTTCTACCAAACATTTTTGTATTCATGCATTCATTTTAAAGCATTATTGTTCATTTTACTTAAATTATTTGTTCCATAACTTATACATTTTGTCGCATCTTCCTGATAACAATGTAAAACAAAGCAAAGCCACCCAAATCTCACCACATTATAAGTTCCCCCATTGTCAGTTGTATTTATTAATTTTCTTTTTGCTCCATTAGTTAATTCAAAGCTTTGTGGAATCATTCCTACAGTAAAATTTGACAGGAATAGTCTTTAACTAAATACTCATTCTTTTGGTTTATTTTAGGATCATGAATGTTCCCATTTTTTATTATTAGTAGTTGTATATTTTTACATGCATTCACTATCCCCATATTTGTGGAGGGAACCAGAAAAAAATGAAAGTTTTCATACATTGTTGACACCATATGGTTTCTCACTTTTGTAAATGGCTTCTATAGTTATTGGAAAAGGTGAAGGCTTACCACCTATCTTGGAGTTAAATGGTTTCTTTTTGTTTTATTCAATCCATGTTTTTACAAATCTCTCCATAATGTGAAGTTTTTTCCACATTTCTTACACATATAAATTTTTCTCCATTATGAATTTTTTTCATGATGCTGAAGTAATTATCTTGGGCAGAGCTTTCCCATACTGCTTAGCTTTCCCATACTGCTTATCAATACAGTGTGTTTTTTTTTTCTCCAAATTAAAACCTCTCATGACATCAGGGAGAGTCATGATAAACAGACTGTCCCATCATCTTTACAGACATGTGTCTAACCTATGTGAATCATTTTGTCATATGGGAAGGATTTGTTCTATGTAAAGGTTTTCCCTCATTATCAATTTTTCATAATGTTGAAGAAAGCTGTGAGTGGGGAAGGCTTTATAGTAGAGTTTACACCACAGGATTTTCTCTCCAGTGTGAATGCTTCCATAGTATTGAAGGGAAGTGTGATCAGTAAAAGTTTTCCCACATTCCTTGCACACATGGAATTTTATTCCACTATTGGTTTGACAACACATTTGAAAATTATCTACAAGAGAAAAGTCTTTCCCACATAGATTAGATTCCTAGGGATTTTTTTTTAATCAGTGTGAGTTCCCCTTGTCCACAGATGTGTTTTTCTTTAATTGTTTATCTAATCCAAAGTTGTAAGACTTGAAGCCATATCTCAACAGACACACAAACCACTAAAACAGACTCAGTAGGATAAATGGCATGTGTTTATAAGTAACACAGGAAAGACATAGATGTATGTACACACATATACACATACACACATACACACATACACACATACACACATACACACATACACACATACATGTAACAATAATAAAAGAAGAATCTATAAATTCAAAAATTATGAGGACATATGATTTATGCAAAGTAGCTTTACGTCTATTAGAGATGTCTTTCTGGCAACTGGGTGAAAAAGAAGAGGAAAGAAACAAAGGAGACGAGAATGAAAACACTAGTAATCAACGAAGAGCTAAGCATTATAGCAAAGCAAGAAGACAATGCTGAAAAAAGTAGGAAACCACCTGTGGCTTCAACTTTGGTTCCAGAGGGGAAGGAAGATATAACATCAGTTGCAAGGCCCCAGAGTACTTGGATCTTAAACTGTATGCTCTTGCTCAATTGCCCCCTGGCCTCAGCACATAAGGTAGGTAATAACAACATAGGACATGTCTCCTTTGCTGACTCATCAAGTAGATAGTCTCATTTTCTCACTTAATGTTCTAATTGACTCCAAGGAGACTGGAGCCATTTAGAAAGTTTGCCCTGTAAGAGCAATTTTCTCTAGATTCTTCCCAAATGAAGATATACAGAGATTTGATGCAAGAAAATCTGGAATCTGGCTACTTTAAGAGAAAGTCAAGAAGACTAGAACAATGCAAATGATTATGAAAACACCAGAAGAATTGTAAGAAGTTGGACAGTATTAAGAGTCTGACAACATAGAGAATATAATGTGGAGAAAAATATATCTGATTTCTAGAATACAAATACCTTACCAAGCAAAATACCCATAGAGTAAAGCCATGTGAAATACATGTTCTCATCCTAGTTCAGACTGTATACAATCAGAAAAACTTCAATAAAATAAGACATAGTTATCTTAAAGTCCATGAAAAAATGTTCTAGACAGAATGTCTTTATAAGAATCTTGGAAAAGGCTTTTAGACATTTAGAGAGATATGGAAACATCCAGTGAGAATCCAGCTTTTCTTGTAGTTTACTCAGTAAAGACTGTCTGTTCCAGTTCATTTTTACACCTGAGAAATGCTTTTTCCATGTTAGCAATGTGGTAAAACTTTCAAGGTAAACTCTTGCCTTCAATACTGTGAATAGATTCACAGTGGAGAGAAACCTTATGTTTACAAACACTGTGGTAATTTCTTATAAGTATGTGGTTCCCATGAACACTATCAAGGGGTTCAGAGAGGACAAAACAGTATTTGTTCAAACAGTGTGCAAAACATTTGCAATTTGCAATTGCTTGTAATACCATGAATGAATTTACAGTGGAGAGGAATCCTATGTAAATTGTCTGTTTGCAATGCGTCGACTTGGGATACTTTCTTATGAAGACATGAAGGAATTCACAGTTGTGTAACCTAGTGAGCTCAGGCTATGTGGTAAATCCTCAAACACTCACAGTTCCTTTTAAAAATAATTGTAGGAAAAGATGTTTTCAGGATAGCTTTACTTGTTAATATAATTTTAAAACTGTCATTTAAAAGTGAAATGGTGGGGCTGGTGAGATGGCTCAGTGGTTAAGAGCACCGACTGCTCTTCCGAAGGTCCTGAGTTCAAATCCCAGCAACCACATGGTGGCTCACAACCATCCATAACAAGATCTGATGCCCTCTTCTGGAGTGTCTGAAGACAGCTACAGTGTACTTACATATAATAAATAAATCTTTAAAAAAAAGTGAGATGGTAAAAAAGTGAGGAAAAAAATGTACAGTTTAGCCCAAACATTTATCCACAGACTCCAGAGCCCACCAGAGATAATCCTTCCACCTTCCTATGGCCGATTGAAGGATGAATTAAAAGCCTGTCTATTGGGGACAGTGTGTCAAGGTGTAGGAGGGCAGCCAGGGCCCAGAGCATCTGAACGAACTCTGCTGCAGGCTAGATACATTCAATACAGGGATAAATGTGTACAAGATAACAAAATGGGCTTTTTAATCAAGGAGCAAGAAGAGTGGAGAATAGAAAGAAGAAAACCAAAATTGGAACACCGGGGACTCTCTGCCCATCAACTCATCGATTCATCTGTAATAGCATAAAAGGAAGCCTTGTCTGTTGGCCAAACTCCAGCTTGTCATTAATAATGAAAGGCACTGCCTTTCATTAGAGATTAAAAGGAAGGCTTATACAGAAACAAAATGAGTTATTTGAAAAAGATAATAACCATGAAACAAACATGAAAAATTGAACAATCTACAAATAAGAGGGAAAGCAAAACTGAAAGACCCTTTAGGACAACAATTAAATAAAGACACTAAAAACCTTGCTAAGTATTCCGAGGGATAATAAGGAGAATACAAAAAAAGGGTGGTTATAACAGAGACTCAGGAACACTAAGAAATGAGAGTCAAAATAATAGTAAAAAAGAAAAAGGTTGCCCAATAAAGGAAATTATATGTTTATATAATAGAATATAATATAGTAAGGAAGAAATGAGCTGTGTAATGTTAAAGATGTTGCAGATATACTTTTATGTTAATATTTTTTAAAAGTAGAGAAATATGCCTGATGTGGTACTGTGATGTATTTCTTTAATCCCAGCACTATGGTAGAATAGACAGTTGATCTCTGTGATTTTTAGGCCAACTTGATCTAAAACATAGTTCCATCCCACCAGGGATACATAATGAGACACTGTCTCAAAAAACAGTTAAATAATGGTTTTAATAACCACATGTGACCTTACTATACAAGACACCAAGATCATGAATTTATTGCCTCCTTGCTTTAATCTACTCTGCAATACCTGTTGCCTTACCCACGGACACTAAATACTGTGAATATTCATGGTACCTTTCATCACTCAAAGTAAAACTTTTAAGTTATACTCAGGGGCCACTTAAAATTGAAGTATAATTTTATATCCATACACTCTCATAAAAAGCTGGATGTGGAGAGGTCATTTGTAATCCCAGTGCTATGATGCAGAAATAGGGAGATCCTAGGGCTTGGTTGGTTAGCCTACGATCTCCATGTTCAGTGAGAGACCATGTCTTTAAAAAAAAAGTTGTAGAGTCATAGAGATAATACTCCGTGGTGACATCTGGACTATGATGATTGCATACAGTCATGATTCCTCTTACACAGAGGAACTCATGTATTCATGTATTACTGCATACAGACACACACACACACACACACACACACACACACACACACACATACACAGAGCAAGAAGAAAACAACATTTATCTGATTTGTTCCACAGTTGATTTACTTGAATTATTAATTAGTATTTAACCATGCTTTATGTCATGCTTTGTTTATTCAGCCCTCTGTTGAGAAAAATTCCTAGTCTCTGCATGCACTTTGGGGATAGTATCCAAAATTTCTGTGTCTATGGTTGAGCTTACATTCTATTTTTATTCTCTTACTTTTGTGGACAATATTTTTTACTTTCTATAGATATTGGATATATATTTTGTTATACAGAAATTTTATTAGAAACATCTAAGCCTTCCTTACTCAATGTTCCATCATGATTTTGTGTTACTGGACGACATCTTGTTTGCTTCTGTTTTGAAATAATAGAGCTAGATTAACTATCCATGAATATGAATTTTTTTTTCTGAAAGCACACTTTCTGTTTCTTAATACTAATATGAAATACTATGAGTTACTTGGTCAGTGACTTATCATGTTCTTGTTTTTTTCTGAAACTAACAATATCTTTGATAATGATTTCGCAGTTTTCTATTTATACCAGCAATTTATAGAGGAAATTTATAGCAATTTCCTATAACCCTTGCTATTCTCTTTGTTATTTTCTTTATTTTGGGTTACTGGGACCTCTCATAGTTGTGCAGTTAGACCTTCATGTTTTAAACTAAAAGTCCTTAATGATGAACAATGACAAACATGATTCTATTGGCTCACATTCGATTTACATACCTCCCTTGGTAATGCCTTAACTCATTTACACTTGCACTGGTAATACCAACAAAGCTTTTTCTGATATAGGAGTGGTTTCACTGAATCTACAGTAAAAGTATGGAAATAAGGGGATCCATCCCATAATCAGCCTCCAGACACTGACACCATTGCACACACTAGCAAGATTTTGCTGAAAGGACCCAGATAGAGCTGTCTCTTGTGAGACTATGCCGGGGCCTAGCAAACACAGAAGTGGATGCTCACAGTCAGCTATTGGATGGATCACAGGGCCCCCAATGGAGGAGCTAGAGAAAGTAACCAAGGAGCTAAAGGGGTCTGCAACCCTATAGGTGGAACAACAATATGAACTAACCAGTACCCCCCCGGAGCTCGTGTCTCTAGCTACATATGAACCAGAAGATGGCCTAGTTGGCCATCAGTGGAAAGAGAGGCCCATTGGTCCTGCAAACTTTATATGCCTCAGTACAGGGGAATGCCAGGGCTAAGAAGTGGGAGTGGGTGGGTGGGGGAGTGGGTGGGGGAGTGTGTGGGGGACTTTTGGAATAGCATTGGAAATGTAAATGAAATAAATACCTAATAAAATTTTTTTTTAGAAAAAAAAAAAAGAAATTTTGATACCACTGTTTTTTGTTTTTTGTTCTGTTTCGTTTTGTAAACGTAAATTGTACCAAGCTTATCTGGTTTCTTATACCATTTATTTCTATTTGCTTACTATGAATTCTTTGCAGGTAAATTCTTCTTCCACATGTGTAGCTAAGTATGTTATTTTTGGTATCAATATAGATGGTATGTATTTTTAATTGCAAATGCTATTTATTCATTGTAGATCATTACTAAATCAATTAGCTTTTGTAATACAAACCTTGTATCCTGCAGTGTTGGTATGATTAGTTATTAGTTCTAGGGTGTTTTCTTTTATTTTTTTTTTATTTTTTTTCCATTTTTATTAGGTATTTAGCTCATTTACATTTCCAATGCTATACCAAAAGTCCCCCATATCCACCCACCCCCACTCCCCTGCCCACCCACTCCCCCTTTTTGGCCCTGGTGTTCCCCTGCACTGGGGCATATAAAGTTGGCAAGTCCAATGGGCCTCTCTTTCCAGGGATGGCCGACTAGGCCATCTTTTGATATATATGCAGCTAGAGTCAAGAGCTCCGGGGTACTGGTTAGTTCAAAATGTTGTTCCACCTATAGGGTTGAAGATCCCTTTAGCTCCTTGGCTACTTTCTCTAGCTCCTCCATTGGGAGCCCTATGATCCATCCATTAGCTGACTGTGAGCATCCACTTCTGTGTTTGCTAGGCCCCGGCATAGTCTCACAAGAGACATCTGGGTCCTTTCAATAAAATCTTGCTAGTGTATGCAATGGTGTCAGCGTTTGGATGCTGATTATGGGGTGGATCCCTGGATATGGCAGTCTCTACATGGTCCATCCTTTCATCTCAGCTCCAAACTTTGTCTCTGTAACTCCTTCCATGGGTGTTTTGTTCCCAAATCTAAGGAGGGGCATAGTGTCCAAACTTCAGTCTTTATTCTTCTTGAGTTTCATGTGTTTAGCAAATTATATCTTATATCTTGGGTATCCTAGGTTTGGGGCTAATATCCACTTATCAGTGAGTACATATTGTGTGAGTTTCTTTGTGAATGTGTTACCTCACTCAGGATGATGCCCTCCAGGTCCATCCATTTGGCTAGGAATTTCATAAATTCATTCTTTTTAATAGCTGAGTAGTACTCCATTGTGTAGATGTACCACATTTTCTGTATCCATTCCTCTGTTGAGGGGAATCTAGGTTCTTTCCAGCTTCTGGCTATTATAAATAAGGCTGCTATGAACATAGTGGAGCATGTGTCCTTCTTACCAGTTGGGGCATCTTCTGGATATATGCCCAGGAGAGGTATTGCTGGATCCTCCGGTAGTACTATGTCCAGTTTTCTGAGGAACCGCCAGACTGTTTTCCAGAGTGGTTGTACAAGCCTGCACTCCCAGCAACAATGGAGGAGTGTTCCTCTTTCTCCACATCCACGCCAGCATCTGCTGTCACCTGAATTTTTGATCTTAGCCATTCTGACTGGTGTGAGGTGGAATCTCAGGGTTGTTTTGATTTGCATTTCCCTGATGATTAAGGATGTTGAACATTTTTTCAGGTGTTTCTCTGCCATTCGGTATTCCTCAGGTGAGAATTCTTTGTTCAGTTCTGAGCCCCATTTTTTAATGGGGTTATTTGATTTTCTGAAGTCCACCTTCTTTAGTTCTTTATATATATTGGATATTAGTCCCCTATCTGATTTAGGATTGGTAAAGATCCTTTCCCAATCTGTTGGTGGTCTTTTTGTCTTATTGACGGTGTCTTTTGCCTTGCAGAAACTTTGGAGTTTCATTAGGTCCCATTTGTCAATTCTCGATCTTACAGCACAAGCCATTGCTCTTCTGTTCAGGAATTTTTTCCCTGTGCCCATATCTTCAAGGCTTTTCCTCACTTTCTCCTCTATAAGTTTCAGTGTCTCTGGTTTTATGTGAAGTTCCTTGATCCACTTAGATTTGACCTTAGTACAAGGAGATAAGTATGGATCAATTAGCATTCTTCTACACGATAACAACCAGTTGTGCCAGCACCAATTGTTGAAAATGCTGTCTTTCTTCCACTGGATGGTTTTAGCTCCCTTGTCGAAGATCAAGTGACCATAGGTGTGTGGGTTCATTTCTGGGTCTTCAATTCTATTCCATTGGTCTACTTGTCTGTCTCTATACCAGTACCATGCAGTTTTTATCACAATTGCTCTGTAGTAAAGCTTTAGGTCTGGCATGGTGATTCCGCCAGAAGTTCTTTTATCCTTGAGAAGACTTTTTGCTATCCTAGGTTTTTTGTTATTCCAGACAAATTTGCAAATTGCTCGTTCCAATAGTTGAAGAATTGAGTTGGAAGTTTG
This sequence comes from Mus musculus, assembly GCF_000001635.26. Classification (NCBI taxonomy): domain Eukaryota; kingdom Metazoa; phylum Chordata; class Mammalia; order Rodentia; family Muridae; genus Mus; species Mus musculus. The sequence continues at coordinate 45,166,946 of NC_000069.6, read as the reverse complement.
ATGGGGATTGCATTGAATCTGTAGATTGCTTTTGGCAAGATAGCCATTTTTACAATGTTGATCCTGCCAATCCATGAGCATGGGAGATCTTTCCATCTTCTGAGATCTTCCTTAATTTCTTTCTTCAGAGATTTGAAGTTTTTATCATACAGATCTTTCACTTCCTTAGTTAGAGTCACGCCAAGATATTTTATATTATTTGTGACTATTGAGAAGGGTGTTGTTTCCCTAATTTCTTTCTCAGCCTGTTTATTCTTTGTATAGAGAAAGGCCATTGACTTGTTTGAGTTAATTTTATATCCAGCTACTTCACCGAAGCTGTTTATCAGGTTTAGGAGTTCTCCGGTAGAAATTTTAGGGTCACTTATATATACTATCATATCATCTGCAAAAAGTGATATTTTGACTTCCTCTTTTCCAATTTGTATCCCCTTGATCTCCTTTTGTTGTCGAATTGCTCTGGCTAATACTTCAAGTACTATGTTGAAAAGGTACGGAGAAAGTGGGCAGCCTTGTCTAGTCCCTGATTTTAGTGGGATTGCTTCCAGCTTCTCTCCATTTACTTTGATGTTGGCTACTGGTTTGCTGTAAATTGCTTTTATCATGTTTAGGTATGGGCCTTAAATTCCTGATCTTTCCAAAACTTTTATCATGAATGGGTGTTGGAAATTGTCAAATGATTTTTCTGCATCTATCGAGATGATCATGTGGTTTTTGTCTTTGAGTTTGTTTATATAATGGATTACATTGATGGATTTTCGTATATTAAACCATCCCTGCATCCCTGGAATAAAACCTACTTGGTCAGGATGGATGATTGCTTTAATGTGTTCTTGGATTTGGTTAGCGAGAATTTTATTGAGGGTTTTTGCATCGATATTCATAAGAGAAATTGGTCTGAAGTTCTCTATCTTTGTTGGGTCTTTCTGTGGTTTAGGTATCAGAGTAATAGTGGCTTCATAAAATGAGTTGGGTAGAGTACCTTCTACTTCTATTTTGTGAAATAGTTTGTGCAGAAATGGAATTAGATCTTCTTTGAAGGTCTGATAGAACTCTGCACTAAACCCATCTGGTCCTGGGCTTTTTTTGGTTGGGAGACTATTAATAACTGCTTCTATTTCTTTAGGTGATATGGGACTGTTTAGATGATCAACTTGATCATGATTCAACTTTGGTACCTGGTATCTGTCCAGAAATTTGTCCATTTCGTCCAGGTTTTCCAGTTTTGTTGAGTATAGCCTTTTGTAGAAGGATCTGATGGTGTTTGGGATTTCTTCAGGATCTGTTGTTATGTCTCCCTTTTCATTTCTGATTTTGTTAATTAGGATTTTGTCCCTGTGCCCTTTAGTGAGTCTAGCTAAGGGTTTATCTATCTTGTTGATTTTCTCAAAGAACCAACTCCTCGTTTGGTTAATTCTTTGAATAGTTCTTCTTGTTTCCACTTGGTTGATTTCACCCCTGAGTTTGATTATTTCCTGCCGTCTACTCCTCTTGGGTGAATTTGCTTCCTTTTTTTCTAGGGCTTTTAGATGTGTTGTCAAGCTGCTGGTATGTGCTGTCTCCCGTTTCTTCTTGGAGGCACTCAGAGCTATGAGTTTCCCTCTTAGAAATGCTTTCATTGTGTCCCATAGGTTTGGGTACGTTGTGGCTTCATTTTCATTAAACTCTAAAAAGTCTTTAATTTCTTTCTTTATTCCTTCCTTGACCAAGGTATCATTGAGAAGAGTGTTATTCAGTTTCCATGGGAATGTTGGCTTTCCATTATTTATGTTGTTATTGAAGATCAGTCTTAGGCCATGGTGGTCTGATAGGATACATGGGACAATTTCAATATTTTTGTATCGATTGAGGCCTGTTTTGTGACCAATTATATGGTCAATTTTGGAGAAGGTCCCGTGAGGTGCTAAGAAGAAGGTATATCCTTTTGTTTTAGGAAAAAATGTTCTGTAGATATCTGTCAGTTCCATTTGTTCCATAACTTCTGTTAGTTTCACTGTGTCCTTGTTTAGTTTCTGTTTCCACGATCTGTCCTTTGAAGAAAGTGGTGTGTTGAAGTCTCCCACTATTATTGTGTGAGGTGCAATGTATGCTTTGAGCTTTACTAAAGTGTCTCTAATGAATGTGGCTGCCCTTGCATTTGGTGCGTAGATATTCAGAATTGAGAGTTCCTCTTGGAGGATTTTACCTTTGATGAGTATGAAGTGTCCCTCCTTGTCTTTTTTGATAACTTTGGGTTGGAAGTCGATTTTATCCGATATTAAAATGGCTACTCCAGCTTGTTTCTTCAGTCCATTTGCTTGGAAAATTGTTTTCCAGCTTTTCACTCTGAGGTAGTGTCTGTCTTTTTCCCTGAGATGGGTTTCCTGTAAGCAGCAGAACGTTGGGTCCTGTTTGTGTAGCCAGTCTGTTAGTCTATGTCTTTTTATTGGGGAATTGAGTCCATTGATATTAAGAGATATTAAGGAAAAGTAATTGTTGCTTCCTTTTATTTTTGTTGTTAGAGTTGGCATTCTGTTCTTGTGGCTGTCTTCTTTTTGGTTTGTTGAATGATTATTTTCTTGTTTGTTCTAGGGCGTGATTTCCGTCCTTGTATTGCTTCTTTTCTGTTATTATCCTTTGAAGGGCTGGATTCGTGGAAAGATATTTTGTGAATTTGTTTTTGTCGTGGAATACTTTGGTTTCTCCATCTATGGTAATTGAGAGTTTGGCCGGGTATAGTAGCCTGGGCTGGCATTTGTGTTCTCTTAGTGTCTATATAACATCTGTCCAGGCTCTTCTGGCTTTCATAGCCTCTGGTGAAAAGTCTGATGTAATTCTGATAGGCCTTCCTTTATATGTTACTTGACCTTTCTCCCTTACTGCTTTTAATATTCTATCTTTATTTAGTGCATTTGTTGTTCTGATTATGTGTCCATGTCGGGAGGAATTTCTTTTCTGCTCCAGTCTATTTGGAGTTCTGTAGGCTTCTTGTATGATCATGGGCATCTCTTTTTTTATGTTTGGGAAGTTTTCTTCTATTATTTTGTTGAAGATATTAGCTGGCCCTTTAAGTTGAAAATCTTCATTCTCATCAATTCCTATTATCCGTAGGTTTGGTCTTCTCATTGTGTCCTGGATTACCTGGATGTTTTGAGTTAGGATCCTTTTGCATTTTGTATTTTCTTTGACTGTTGTGTCAATGTTCTCTATGGAATCTTCTGCACTTGAGATTCTCTCTTCCATCTCTTGTATTCTGTTGCTGATGCTCGCATCTATGGTTCCAGATCTCTTTCGTAGGGTTTCTATCTCCAGTGTTGCCTCGCTTTGGGTTTTCTTTATTGGGTCTACTTCCCCTTTTAGTTCTAGTATGGTTTTGTTCATTTCCATCACCTGTTTGGATGTGTTTTCCTTTTTTTCTTTAATGATTTCTACCTGTTTGGCTGTGTTTTCCTGCTTTTCTTTAAGGACCTGTAACTCTTTAGCAGTGCTCTCCTGTAATTCTTTAAGTGACTTATGAAAGTCCTTCTTGATGTCCTCTATCATCATCATGAGAAATGTTTTTAAATCTGGGTCTAGATTTTCGGTTGTGTTGGGGTGCCCAGGACTAGGTGGGGTGGGAGTGCTGAGTTCTGATGATGGTGAGTGGTCTTGATTTCTGTTAGTAGGATTCTTACGTTTGCCTTTCGCCATCTGGTAATCTCTGAAGCTAGCTGTTTTAGTTGTCACTGTTAAGAGCTTGTTCTTCAGGTGACTCTGTTAGCCTCTAAAAGCAGACCTGGAGGGTAGCCCTCTCCTTAGTTTCAGTGGGCAGAGTATTTTCTGCAGGCAAGCTCTCTTCTTGCAGGGCAGGTACCCAGATATCTGGTGTTTGAACCAGACTCCTGGCAGAAGTTGTGTTCCACTCACTAGAGGTCTTAGGATCTTGTGTGGAATCCTGTGTGGGCCCTTGCGGGTGTTGGGCAAGTCTCTGCTGGCAAGGTAGCCCGGGGCTCGAGTCGAGCGGAAGGGACTTGTGCCCCAGATCAGGCCCGGGTAGCCTGCTTCCCTATGTACTGCAGTCTCAGGTTCCGCGCGATTGGATTGGGCGTTTTCTTTTATTTTGATAAGCTTTTTTTCCCAAAAAATTTTATGAGGACTATTATGTCATCTATGAACAAAGATAATTTTATTTATGCCATGTGAATGTATATTGGTTTTATTATAGGCATTTTTGTGGACTTCCAGGACCTTGTTAATAACTCTTGAGAGAAGAGTTATTGCCTCTGTGCTTATTTCAGCAGAAGAGCCTCTGTTGTCACAGCATGATATCTTCAGAAATTATTTAATATCTATTATGAAGGCCAGGATTTTCCTCCCTTGGTCCTGATCAACAAATGATTTAACTTAAAAGTTTCTACTTTACAATAGATGGAATTCATTATTCATTCAGTGGGAAAAGATCTTTTAGATTTAAATTTGGTCTATTCCTGGTTTGTCCTAGTGAGCTCAATGCTGGGTAATGCCAGCATGCTTCAGGTCTAATATAATCACATGACTGTCCACAGTTATTGCCAACTGACAATGGAATATGTTACTCACCTTTGATGTTGAGTAACTTCTGGGTTAAATGCTTTTCCAACATATAATATTGTTAAGACAGGTATTTAGGTCAAAATGCATATCAAGCTGAGGCATGTCAGAAAGAAACAATCATAATAATGAGAGAAAGCATCAACATATTTTCTGTGAAATGGGAGACTGGTTGAGGGTTATGAGATTCAGGTTGGTACTGTGTTTGCTTCAGTATGAGAAAATCAAGAGCAAGAAATGTTTCTATGTTTTTAGGTATGTGCTTGTTTGCACATTCGAGAAACTTACAGCATCAGGGTGGAAAAAAAATAAAAAGAAAAACAAACCCTGAAAGTTTCCACCTTATTCCAACAATAATATAGTCACAACACAGGAACCTTCAGAGGGTCTCAGAGTTCTAGAAATGGACACATAGAAACTATTGAATGTATATAGGGAAGACAATGACTAGCTACAGGGCCCAAATCTCTGGCTTTCTCTTCTCCAAGAGGCTGTAATGCATAATGGAGTACTATTCAGCTATTAAGAATGAGGGCATCATGAGTTTTGCTGACGAATGTATGTAACTAGAAAATATCATCCTGAGTGACATAACTTAGACCCAAAAAGACATGTATGGTGTATATTCATTAATAAGTTGATATTAGCCAAAAAAGTACAAAATCCCCAGGATAAAAATCCACAGAACTTAAGAAAGTTGACAAGAAGGTCCCACGTGAGGACTCCTCAATCCCACTTGGGAGGGAGAAGAAGGCAACCATAAAACAGGAGAGGGGGCGGTACATAGGGAAGCAGGCTACCCGGGCCTGATCTGGGGCACAAGCCTCTTCCACTCCACTTGAGCCCCGGGCTACCTTGCCAGCAGAGTCTTGCCCAACACCCTCAAGGGCCCACACAGGACTCCCCACGGGATCCTAAGACCTCTGGTGAGTGGAACACAGAGCCTGCCCAATCCAATCACGCGGAACCTGAGATTGCAGTACATAGGGAAACAGGCTACCCAGGCCTGATCTGGGGCACAAGCCCCTTCCGCTCCACTCGAGTCCCGGGCTACCTTGCCAGCAGAGCTGCCTGACACCAACAAGGGCCCACACAGGACTCCCCACGGGATCCTAAGACCTCTGGTGAGTGAAACACAGCACCTGCCCCAATCCAATCGCATGGAACCTGAGACTGCAGTACATAGGGAAACAGGCTATCCAGGCCTGATCTGGGGCACAAGCCCCTTCTGCTCCACTCGAGCCCTGGGCTACCTTGCCAGCAGAGCTGCCTGACACCAACAAGGGCCCACACAGGACTCCCCACGGGATCCTAAGACCTCTTGTGAGTGGAACACAGCACCTGCTCCAATCCAATCGCGAGCAACCTGAGACTGGGGTACATAGGGAAGCAGGCTACCCGGGCCTGATCTGGGGCACAAGCCCCTTCTGCTCCACTCAAGCCCCGGGCTACCTTGCCAGCAGAGTCTCGCCCAACACCCACAAGGGCCCACACAGGACTCCCCACGGGATCCTAAGACCTCTGGTGAGTGGAACACAGCACCTGCTCCAATCCAATCGCGAGGAACCTGAGACTGGGGTACATAGGGAAGCAGGCTACCCGGGCCTGATCTGGGGCACAAGCCCCTTCTGCTCCACTCGAGCCCCGGGCTACCTTGCCAGCAGAGTCTCGCCCAACACCCACAAGGGCCCACACAGGACTCCCCACGGGATCCTAAGACCTCTGGTGAGTGGAACACAGCACCTGCTCCAATCCAATCGCGAGGAACCTGAGACTGGGGTACATAGGGAAGCAGGCTACCCGGGCCTGATCTGGGGCACAAGCCCCTTTCACTCCACTCGAGTCACGGGCTACCTTGCCAGCAGAGTCTCGTCCAACACCCACAAGGGCCCACACAGGACTCCCCACGGGATCCTAAGACCTCTGGTAAGTGGAACACAGCGCCTGCCCCAATACAATCGCGCGGAACCTGAGACTGCGGTACATAGGGAAGCAGGCTACCTGGGCCTGACCTGGGGCACAAGTCCCTTCTGCTCCACTTGAGCCCCGGGCTACCTTTCCAGAGGAGTCGCCTGACACCCGCAAGGGCCCACACAGGATTCCACACGGGATCCTAAGACCTCTAGTGAGTGGAACACAACTTCTGCCAGGAGTCTGGTTCAAACACCAGATATCTGGGTACCTTCCCTGCAAGAAGAGAGCTTGCCTGCAGAGAATACTCTGCCCACTGAAACTAAGGAGAGTGCTACCCTCCAGGTCTGCTTTTAGAGGCTAACAGCATCACCTGAAGAACAAGCTCTTAACAGTGACAACTAAAACAGCTAGCTTCAGAGATTACCAGATGGCAAAAGGCAAACGTAAGAATCCTACTAACAGAAATCAAGACCACTCACCATCATCAGAACTCAGCACTCCCACCCCACCTAGTCCTGGGCACCCCAACACAACTGAAAATTTAGACACAGATTTAAAAACATTTCTCATGATGATGATAGAGGACATCAAGAAGGACTTTCATAAGTCACTTAAAGAATTACAGGAGAGCACTGCTAAAGAGTTACAGGTCCTTAAAGAAAAGCAGAAAAACACAGCCAAACAGGTAGAAATCATTAAAGAAAAACAGGAAAACACATCCAAACAGGTGATGGAAATGAACAAAACCATACTAGAACTAAAAGGGGAAGTAGACCCAATAAAGAAAACCCAAAGCGAGGCAACACTGGAGATAGAAACCCTACGAAAGAGATCTGGAACCATAGATGCGAGCATCAGCAACAGAATACAAGAGATGGAAGAGAGAATCTCAGGTGCAGAAGATTCCATAGAGAACATTGACACAACAGTCAAAGAAAATACAAAATGCAAAAGGATCCTAACTCAAAACATCCAGGTAATCCAGGACACAATGAGAAGACCAAACCTACGGATAATAGGAATTGATGAGAATGAAGATTTTCAACTTAAAGGGCCAGCTAATATCTTCAACAAAATAATAGAAGAAAACTTCCCAAACATAAAAAAAGAGATGCCCATGATCATACAAGAAGCCTACAGAACTCCAAATAGACTGGACCAGAAAAGAAATTCCTCCCGACATGGACACATAATCAGAACAACAAATGCACTAAATAAAGATAGAATATTAAAAGCAGTAAGGGAGAAAGGTCAAGTAACATATAAAGGAAGGCCTATCAGAATTACATCAGACTTTTCACCAGAGGCTATGAAAGCCAGAAGAGCCTGGACAGATATTATACAGACACTAAGAGAACACAAATGCCAGCCCAGGCTACTATATCCGGCCAAACTCTCAATTACCATAGATGGAGAAACCAAAGTATTCCACGACAAAAACAAATTCACAAAATATCTTTCCATGAATCCAGCCCTTCAAAGGATAATAACAGAAAAGAAGCAATACAAGGACAGAAATCACGCCCTAGAACAACCAAGAAAGTAATCACTCAACAAACCAAAAAGAAGACAGCCACAAGAACAGAATGCCAACTCTAACAACAACAAAAATAAAAGGAAGCAGCAATTACTTTTCCTTAATATCTCTTAATATCAATGGACTCAGTTCCCCAATAAAAAGACATAGACTAACAGACTGGCTACACAAACAGGACCCAACATTCTGCTGCCTACAGGAAACCCATCTCAGGGAAAAAGACAGACACTACCTCAGAGTGAAAGGCTGGAAAACAATTTTCCAAGCAAATGGACTGAAGAAACAAGCTGGAGTAGCCATTTTAATATCGGATAAAATCGACTTCCAACCCAAAGTTATCAAAAAAGACAAGGAGGGACACTTCATACTCATCAAAGGTAAAATCCTCCAAGAGGAACTCACAATTCTGAATATCTATGCTCCAAATGCAAGGGCAGCCACATTCATTAAAGACACTTTAGTAAAGCTCAAAGCACACATTGCACCTCACACAATAATAGTGGGAGACTTCAACACACCACTTTTTTCAATGGACAGATCGTGGAAACAGAAACTAAACAAGGACACAGTGAAACTAACAGAAGTTATGAAACAAATGGACCTGACAGATATCTACAGAACATTTTATCCTAAAACAAAAGGATATACCTTCTTTTCAGCACCTCACGGGACCTTCTCCAAAATTGACCATATAATTGGTCACAAAACAGGCCTCAATCGATACAAAAATATTGAAATTGTCCCATGTATCCGATCAGACCACCATGGCCTAAGACTGATCTTCAATAACAAAAAAATAATGGAAAGCCAACATTCACGTGGAAACTGAATAACAGTCTTCTCAATGATACCTTGGTCAAGGAAGAAATAAAGAAAGAAATTAAAGACTTTTTAGAGTTTAATGAAAATGAAGCCACAACGTACCCAAACCTATGGGACACAATGAAAGCATTTCTAAGAGGGAAACTCATAGCTCTGAGTGCCTCCAAGAAGAAACGGGAGACAGCACATACCAGCAGCTTGACAACACAACTATAAGCCCTAGAAAAAATGGAAGCAAATTCACACAAGAGGAGTAGATGGCAGGAAATAATCAAACTCAGGGGTGAAATCAACCAAGTGGAAACAAGAAGAACTATTCAAAGAATTAACCAAACGAGGAGTTGGTTCTTTGAGAAAATCAACAAGATAGATAAACCCTTAGCTAGACTCACTAAAGGGCACAGGGACAAAATCCTAATTAACAAAATCAGAAATGAAAAGGGAGACATAACAACAGATCCTGAAGAAATCCAAAACACCATCAGATCCTTCTACAAAAGGCTATACTCAACAAAACTGGAAAACCTGGACGAAATGGACAAATTTCTGGACAGATACCAGGTACCAAAGTTCAATCAGGATCAAGTTGACCATCTAAACAGTCCCATATCACCTAAAGAAATAGAAGCAGTTATTAATAGTCTCCCAACCAAAAAAAGCCCAGGACCAGACAGGTTTAGTGCAGAGTTCTATCAGACCTTCAAAGAAGATCTAATTCCAGTTCTGCACAAACTATTTCACAAAATAGCAGTAGAAGGTACTCTATCCAATTCATTTTATGAAGCCACTATTACTCTGATAACTAAACCACAGAAAGACCCAACAAAGATAGAGAACTTCAGACCAATTTCTCTTATGAATATCGATGCAAAAATCCTCAATAAAATTCTTGCTAACCGAATCCAAGAACACATTAAAGCAATCATCCATCCTGACCAAGTAGGTTTTATTCCAGGGATGCAGGGATGGTTTAATATACGAAAATCCATCAATGTAATCCATTATATAAACAAACTCAAAGACAAAAACTGCATGATCATCCCGTTAGATGCAGAAAAAGCATTTGACAAGATCCAACACCCATTCATGATAAAAGTGTTGGAAAGATCAGGAATTCAAGGCCCATACCTAAACATGATAAAAGCAATCTACAGCAAACCAGTAGCCAACATCAAAGTAAATGGAGAGAAGCTGGAAGCAATCCCACTAAAATCAGGGACTAGACAAGGCTGCCCACTTTCTCCCTACCTTTTCAACATAGTACTTGAAGTATTAGCCAGAGCAATTCGACAACAAAAGGAGATCAAGGGGATACAAATTGGAAAAGAGGAAGTCAAAATATCACTTTTTGCAGATGATATGATAGTATATATAAGTGACCCTAAAATTTCTACCGGAGAACTCCTAAACCTGATAAACAGCTTCGGTGAAGTAGCTGGATATAAAATTAACTCAAACAAGTCAATGGCCTTTCTCTATACAAAGAATAAACAGGCTGAGAAAGAAATTAGGAACACAACACCCTTCTCGATAGTCACAAATAATATAAAATATCTTGGCGTGACTCTAACTAAGGAAGTGAAAGATCTGTATGATAAAAACTTCAAATCTCTGAAGAAAGAAATTAAAGAAGATCTCAGAAGATGGAAAGATCTCCCATGCTCATGGATTGGCAGGATCAACATTGTAAAAATGGCTATCTTGCCAAAAGCAATCTACAGATTCAATGCAATCCCCATCAAAATTCCAACTCAATTCTTCAACGAATTGGAAGGAGCAATTTGCAAATTTGTCTGGAATAACAAAAAACCTAGGATAGCAAAAAGTCTTCTCAAGGATAAAAGAACTTCTGGCGGAATCACCATGCCAGACCTAAAGCTTTACTACAGAGCAATTGTGATAAAAACTGCATGGTACTGGTATAGAGACAGACAAGTAGACCAATGGAATAGAATTGAAGACCCAGAAATGAACCCACACACCTATGGTCACTTGATCTTCGACAAGGGAGCTAAAACCAGTGGAAGGAAGACAGCATTTTCAACAATTGGTGCTGGCACAACTGGTTGTTATCATGTAGAAGAATGCAAATCGATCAATACTTATCTCCTTGTACTAAGTTCAAATCTAAGTGGATCAAGGAACTTCACATAAAACCAGAGACACTGAAACTTATAGAGGAGAAAGTGGGGAAAAGCCTTGAAGATATGGGTACAGAGGAAAAATTCCTGAACAGAACAGCAATGGCTTGTGCTGTAAGATCGAGAATTGATAAATGGGACCTAATGAAACTCCAAAGTTTCTGCAAGGCAAAAGACACCGTCAATAAGACAAAAAGACCACCAACAGATTGGGAAAGGATCTTTACCTATCCTAAATCAGATAGGGGACTAATATCCAACATATATAAAGAACTCAGTAAGGTGGACTTCAGAAAATCAAATAACCCCATTAAAAAATGGGGCTCAGAACTGAACAAAGAATATTCACCTGAGGAATACCGAATGGCAGAGAAGCACCTGAAAAAAATGTTCAACATCCTTAATCATCAGGGAAATGCAAGTCAAAACAACCCTGAGATTCCACCTCACACCAGTCAGAATGGCTAAGATCAAAAATTCAGGTGACAGCAGATGCTGACGTGGATGTGGAGAAAGAGGAACACTCCTCCATTGTTGCTGGGAGTGCAGGCTTGTACAACCACTCTCGAAATCAGTCTGGCGGTTCCTCAGAAAATTGGACATAGTACTACCGGAGGATCCAGCAATACCTCTCCTGGGCATATATCCAGAAGATGCCCCAACTGGTAAGAAGGACACATGCTCCACTATGTTCATAGCAGCCTTATTTATAATAGCCAGAAGCTGGAAAGAACCCAGATGCCCCTCAACAGAGGAATGGATACAGAAAATGTGGTACATCTACACAATGGAGTACTACTCAGCTATTAAAAAGAATGAATTTATGAAATTCTTAGCCAAATGGATGGACCTGAAGGGCATCATCCTGAGTGAGGTTACACATTCACAAAGGAACTCACACAATATGTACTCACTGATAAGTGGATATTAGCCCAAAACCTAGGATACCCAAGATATAAGATACAATTTCCTAAACACATGAAACTCAAGAAAAATGAAGACTGAAGTGTGGACACTATGCCCCTCCTTAGAAGTGGGAACAAAACACCCATGGAAGGAGTTACAGAGACAAAGTTTGGAGCTGAGAAGAAAGGATGGACCATGTAGAGCCTGCCATATCCAGGGATCCACCCCATAATCAGCATCCAAACGCTGACACCATTGCATACACTAGCAAGATTTTATCGAAAGGACCCAGATGTAGCTGTCTCTTGTGAGACTATGCCGGGGCCTAGCAAACACAGAAGTGGATGCTCACAGTCAGCTATTGGATGGATCACAGGGCTCCCAATGGATGAGCTAGAGAAAGTACCCAAGGAGCTAAAGGGATCTGCAACCCTATAGGTGGAACAACATTATGAACTAACCAGTACCCCGGAGTTCCTGACTCTAGCTGCATATGTATCAAAAGATGGCCTAGTCGGCCATCACTGGAAAGAGAGGCCCATTGGACACGCAAACTTTATATGCCCCAGTACAGGGTAACGCCAGGGCCAAAATGGGGGAGTGGGTGGATAGTGGAGTGGGGGTGGGTGGGTATGGGGGACTTTTGGTATAGCATTGGAAATGTAAATGAGCTAAATACCTAATAAAAAATGGAAAAAAAAAAAAACAGGAGAGGGAGGGAGGAGCCTGGGTAGGAAAGGGGACAGGAAGGGGAAGAGAGAAATATGATTAGGTAATGGGTGGTGGAAGATCAGGAATGAATCCCTGAGGGCCTTAAGAAAGAATGGAAACACAAAACCTCCAAAGGTTGGGGGTGGAGGGACTCTTTAGAATGTACCAGAGACTTGGGAGGTGAGAGAAACTCAGGAAACAGAGGGGCCTTAGATGAAAAGCCCAACAGTGGACATCTAGAGTCCACCTTTAATGGAAAGACAGGGCATCAAAGGGAGAGACAGGATTTCCATCATATAGGCAAAATCTCTGACCCAGAATTGCTCCTGTCTAAAAGAACTGCAGGGTAAAAAATGGAGAAAAGACTGAAGCAAAGGAGACTCAGTGCCAGGCTCATAATGGGATGCAGTTCAAGGGGAGGCTCCAAGGCCTGATACTATTAATTATGCTATGATGTGCTTACAGACATGAACCTAGCATACTTGTCTTCTGAGGGGCCCCATAAGCAGCTGAAAGAGCCAGATTCAGATACTTTTACCCAATCAACAGATAGAAGCCTGGGGATCCCAGTCGTTGAATTAGAGAAAGGCTGGAAGAAGCTGAGGATTAGGGCAACTCCACAGGAAGACCAGCAGTCTCAACTAACTTCGACCCCTGAGATTTCTCAGACAACGAGCCACCAAAAAGACAGCATATACTACCAGTTGATATGATGTGAGGTTCCTGACACATATATAGCAGAGGACTGCCTGGTCTGGCCTTAGTGAGAGAAGCAGCTAGCTCTCCAGAGACTTGAGTCCATAGGGAATGAGAAGTCTGGTGAGATGTTGCAGGGGGCTGTGGGGGGGGGGGAGGCATCTTTTTGGGGACAGAGTGGGGAGGAGTGGGATGAGGAACTGTCGGGGGTGGGTGTGGACCAGGAGGGAGATGACCACTGGGCTGTAAAAAGGATTAAAGAAAAAAAAAAGATAATTAGAAAAGATAGGCAAGCTTAAAGATTATTTAGATACTATTTTATAAAATGGTGAAAAATTATTATTCGAACTTTTAGTATTACTTCTGTATGTGGTTTATATACTTAGCAAAACATAGAGAATAATATAATTTTAAAATATAATATTATCTTCAGAGAACACATATTTTTGGAGCCTCAAGCCTTGACACATATTTTTGTGTTATACTACAATTTAAATGTTATTCAACTGAAGACTTAGTCAATAACATCTTGGTACATTCTTTAAAAATGTTCTTTTGAGTCATTCCCAGTTGAATTCTTTGCAGGAAATGATTTCTCTTCATGAATAAAATTCTAATCCGATTCTTAACAAAATACATCAAATAGACTCTTGCAATGAAAACAGCTTTCTTCTTCATTCCTACAGGTGCTTGTTCTCTTTTTTCTGTGCTGTGCTTCAGCATGTTATTAAATCAGGCCAAAACATAGTCCAGATGTAATCTTAAATAAAATTTTATCCACCTTTTTACCTGGACACATGCAGCCCATAAGTGCATATCATTTGCTGTTAATTTGCTGGCTGTTACATTCTATTTGTATGTCATCTGCCAAACTCCCTCCACCGTAATTATTTTTTTAAAATTGGTTATTTATTTCTTTTACATTTCCAATGCTATCCTAAAAGTCCCCCACACGCTCCCCCACCCACTCCCCCACCCACCCACTCCCACTTCTTAGCCCTGGCATTCCCCTGTACTGAGGCATATAAAGTTTGCATGACCAATGGGCCTCTCTTTCCACTGATGGCCAACTAGGCCATCTTCTGATTCATATGTAGCTAGAGACACGAGCTCCGGGGGGGGTACTGGTTAGTTCATATTTTTGTTCCACCTATAGGATTGCAGATCCCTTCAGCTCCTTGGGTACTTTCCGTAGTTCCTCCATTGGAGGCCCTGTGATCCATCCAATAGCTGACTGTGAGCATCCACTTCTGTGTTTGCCAGGCCCCAGCATAGTCTCACAAGAGACAGCTTTATCTGGGTCCTTTCAGCAAAATCTTGCTAGTGTATGCAATGGTGTCAGCGTTTGGAAGCTGATTATTGGATCGATCCCCGGATATGGCAGTCTCTAGATGGTCCATCCTTTTGTCTCAGCTCCAAACTTTGTCTCTGTAACTCCTTCCATGGGTGTTTTGTTCCCAATTCTAAGAAGGGGCAAAGTGTCCACACTTTGGTCTTCGTTCTTCTTGAGTTTCATGTATTTAGCAAATTGTATCTTATATCTTGGGTATTCTAAGTCTCTGGGCTAATATCCACTTATCAGTGAGTACATATTGTGCGAGTTCTTTTGTGATTGGGTAACCTCACTCAGGATGATGCTCTCCAGGTCCATCCATTTGCCTAGGAATTTCATAAATTCATTCTTTTTAATAGCTAAGTAGTACTCCATTGTGTAAATGTACCATAATGAATTTAAAGCATATTACTTTCTGCCCAATACGGTCCTTAAATGTTCACTGATCTCTGTGTACATGTGTGATGTGTATACATCTATAGATATTATAGGCCACCTCTGGGGTTTAGATGCTCTTGTTTATATCTATTTCTAGAGGGGTTTACCTTGCATTGTAAGAACCAGGCTTCCTGGCCCAGGATTGTCAATGGACTATCTCATAACAGCCTCCTGTCTCAGTAAGGGGCATGGGTTTGCAAGAGTTTAGGCTACTGCATCTAGCTTTTATGTGGTTTGTGGGAGTCTGGAACTGAGTTCATCAGAACTCACCACAAAGAGTTTCACCCACTGAGCTGTCTTCCCAGCACAACTTAATTGTTATTACTTCTTTAAAAATCGTGCATCACATTGACTGTGTATTAGAAAGAAAGAGGGGGGGAGAAAAAAAGAAAGAAAAGAAGGAAAGAAAGAAACAAAGAACGAAAGGAATGGAGAAAAAAGAACAAATCACCCCATAACTACTGCTTAAACACTGGTACAATTTACAAATTTCTAGTAAACTTCAAAAATGTATATGCCATTGTGTAAACACCTGTTTTACACTTTGTTTTGCTATGACATTCAGTTTTAACTGTGTTATTTTAATCAGATTTATAACTCCCTGAGATAGAATCATAAAAATGATTACAGCTTTCAGATTTAACTATTTTATGTTGGATAACCAACGAGAAGGCTTATACATGGGAAAGGCAAATTCTTTTCTCAGCAGTCATTAGATGCCTGTAGATCCTAGTCTAGGGCTTGGTTCTTAAGAGATATTCATCTTTTCATGGTAGCATGTTTGTTGATATTGTCAGTTTTCAGGTTGTGGTTAAGCTGCCTTTCGAAGTGGCACAGTCTCAGGGCAGAGTTCCAGTTCTTCTGGCTCTTATAATCCTTCTGCCTCCTCCTCTGTGATGTTCTCTGAGCCTTAGGTATTGGAGTTGTATTCCAGATGTACCCACTAGCACCAGGGATTCCATGATCTGTTAATCCCTGCATTTTGTCCAGTTATAGTTTTCTAGGATGGTCTACATTTGTGTAATGAGAAGATTCTTGATTAGAATTAGGGTTTACATTTCTCTGTGTGTATAAGGGTATGTTTTAGAATGTGATTAGTACTTATGATAAAAAAGCAAAGTGGTGTTAGTGTGTTTTTCTCCAAGAGCCATACCTTCTGTAGCCCAGAGTTTGTCAGTCTGGTTTTTAGTACCAGACATGGTTTCTTTCTTATTTAACAGAAATTCAGTCCAGTTAGATGTCTACTTTACACTACAAGTGTCACTACTGTACTGTTTGGAGCATATTAGCCTTATTGTAGTCGCTTGTTATAAGTCCTTGTTGTAGTTCACAGGCCACAACTGGTTAGGAGTATTGTTTTATGTCCTTATGTAATGGTATTTGGTACCATTGATACTAGACTACAACAAGGAGACTTTCAAGGTTTTCTCCAGCTCAAAGCTTGTGAGATAATTTTCAGTAACAAGGAATTATTTTAAACCTCTCTGAATTTTAAACCAAGAACAATGGCTGTTGTCTAAATTGTTTAGGAATCAGGCAGACTTTTTTGAAACCACTCAAATGGAGGTTTCTCATATCTATTATGAGGTGTTGCTATATAATCTATGGCTTTTGTGGGGAGTAGTATCAGCTAAAGTAGTAAAATTCTAATATATGTATATATTATAGTATATACAATCCTATGGAATAATAGTCAAATACAAAATATTTGAGTCTTTATCAAACAAGTACATTGTCATTGTTTTGATTGATTGCTTCTTCTCACCAATCAAAACACTCAACACATTTTCTTTGCCACCTTTTAAACACCTTGTGTTTTGATATTCCCCTCTCAAGGCTCAAACCCCATGATCCCTTCTTATACTTTCTTGATTCTTTATGTAATATACTCATATATGAAGATATGTAGCAATGAACTACTGATGAGTGAGACCAGGTGCTTTTTGTCTTTCTGTGTCTGGGTTAACTTCAATCAATAAAATATTTTCAAGGTTTATTTACTTGTAAATTTCATAAGTTATTTTTTTCTTTATATTTGAAAAATATTTTACTGGATATATGCCACACATTTTCATTTTTCAGTCATCTACTGGAAGATATAAAATCAACGAAATGGATTCAGCTGGTGGAATTTATATATTTGTGTATAAAATAATATTAATCAAGAAATAAGACTATCAATTTGAGAAAGATTGGAAATAAACACGGGAGGGGTTGAAGAAAGGGGGCATGAGTGCAGTTGGAGGGAGGAAATTGTAGTAAGAACGTGCAATTATATTTTAATTGAAATATACTTAAAGATTGTATGAACATCTATTTTTCATTGGCTTACAATTGATTTAAAATTAATTGATTGTCAGGTCAAGCTATGCACGAAAGGCATAATCTATAAATTTATATTAGTAATAAAATCACTATTATAGAGCAAGAGATAAGGCTTAGCTATTAAGATTCTGTAGTGCTTCTTCAGAGGACCTGAGTAGTTCTTAGCATTTAGTATTGTGACTCATAATTACTGATAACTCCTGGTTCATTTAATCTAACATCTCTGGCTTGGTAGGAAACATATGTGAATGTACACACCACAGGCAGACACAAATACATATACATATACATATACATATACATATACATATACATATACACATACACATACACATACACATACACATACACATACACATACACATACACATACACATACACATACACATACACATACACATACACATACACATACACATTATACACATACACATACACATACACATACACATACACATACACATACACATACACATACACATACACATACACATATACATATACATGTGTGTATGTGTTTGTATTTATGTATATATGTATATATACATAAATTAAAACCTTAATAAGATAAAAACATGATTACAACTTAAGTATTCCCTGTTAATATCCATATAACTGTATATAATGTTTAATATATATCGCATAGTGTAAACCATGCTAAACCAATGTAAAGAAAGATGCCTTGTTTTTATTTTGTAATGTATAATAGCTACCATTGAAAAACTAGCATTGGAGTGATAGGTGCAATACAGTAAATAACAGTGAAAACTGCTACTGCTTTATCTCATGGATGAAAAAACACGTTATTTTTTAAGTCAAATAGCCTTCCTTTTGTCTACTAATGTTACTGCATCTTTTTTTATCCGTAAAATCACTTCTCTTCTTGTTAACAACTTACATGATTATTTTGTTATTTTATATCAATTATGATTAAAATAGTTCCATTATTCTGCTGATATTGCTCTTGGCTTGATATATGGAACACCCACATCACTAAGGTCTTAATGGCAAAAGAATCTTCTAATTTTTGGGTGGGCACAAAAGTATGAATTATCCATAGATAAAGAAAAACCATTAAAAAATCTGAAAATTACTCAGAGTTCCCTGGAACCATCTGAGAATTGTAATCATCAGATCCAAATTGGAAAGGCAGGCAAGTAAATAGTTATAGCCAAGGTTTTTATACCTCAAGCAAAAGCCATAGGAGCCACAAAACACTCGGACCAATTACAGTGGAATTTTGACAAATTGCTGGAACAGGGAAATAGATCAGCATGAAATTATGAACCTACTGGAATTTGTATGCTTACAGAGATCCCCAAATACTTAGATTTTTAACTCTGTGAACTGACCACCTACTCCTAGTAGACAACCAAAACCGTTTTTTTGTTGTTTTTGGCAAGGAATGAAAAGAGTCAGTAAAAATAAAGCTGTATCATTTTCTTTGTCAAAGACAGGGTCTACTTAGGGGAGTACGTATGTGTATATGTACATGTACATGTATGTGTACATGTATGTGTACGTGTATGTGTGTATATATATATGTTGAGCAACACTGGTTTGGAGACTGGCAAATAACTGATTTTCTGTCTGTCTAGTACAGAGAGAATAGGATTCCAGCAATTCCCATCCTGTTGTACATTCAGTCTCTGTGACTATGTCTCGTGGTGAAACTGTGCTAGTCAACACTCTTCTGTCAATTGTGACACTTGTATCTAATTATCAGACAGAAAATATAGCTGTTCTTTAAAATTCACATACAAAGCTTTTGAAAATTATTCTTTCTTTAAAACCGATTATTACAGTAAGCATTGGAATTTAGGCAGCAATTACAGGTCAGTACAGAAAAGCTATCAACACTGAGTATGTTGTCATATGAACGGTATGTTTGCTATAGAACTAACAGGACTTCATTACTTCAGGGTTTTAAATTGTTAAATGAATGTACAGAATTCTATAGCATTATAAAACTGAAAACACATATGCATGGCATCTATGAACATGAGTGTGTGTATATATATATATATATATATATATATATATATATATATATATATATATTACAGACCATATAATTAGTTATTTGGACCTAATATCCACTAGTGAACATGAAAATTTAATCACAGGGTGGAAACAATCTCTGTTTCTTTACTAATCTCTAAACTAGAAGAAAAAAAAAAGAACAACAAAAAATACCAAGTACAGATTGTAAAGTACTCTTTTCAGAAATAAAATAATGTAAATTGTAACTAAATGTTAATTATTCTAAAAGTTGTTAAAGGATAATAGAGACTCTATTTTATAAATGGAAATATTTTAGATTTAGATACATGTCACAATGAATGTATTGTAATTGTAATGATCGATATTTCTCACTCAGTTACATTCAAGCAATCTCAAATAATTGATCACTTGCTTGTTATACAGTGTAGTATATTTAAAATGTAAACAAACACAACCTGCTGCCATTTACTATTAATGTATTTTAAGAGGCACCTTTTGTTTTGTTTTGTTTTTTAAGACAGGGTTTGTCTGTGTAGCCCTGGCTGTCCTGGAACTCATTCTGTAGACCAAGCTGGTCTTGAACTTGGAAATTCACCTGCCTCTGCCTCCCATGTGCTGGGATAAAAGGCATGCGCCACGACTGACCAGCTTTTTACTTTTTTTTTTTTTTTTAAAGAGGCACCTTTTACACCGAAAATTATCTTTCATAAAAAAATTTTGGTTGATGTCAGTCTGTTCTCTAAGAAAACTCCAGCATTACAGTGATGAGAGTTGATCTTGGGATAATCCTCCATTCTGAAACCACCCAAGAGTACAGTTTCTTTGCAATAAACTCTGTGCTGATGAAGCAATGGGAACTCTTAGGGGTTGTATATCTCTTGCTGTTTTGAAATTTCTGTGATGATGTTTATTCATTTCACCAGCATGAGCTCAAAATCTAGGTTATTCTCTTAATTATGTTTATCAGTTTGGAAGTCTATCTAATAACTCAACAAAGGCACATATTATTTCTGGTAAAATAGACATAATTGTGTCTAATGGGTCTTGGTGGATATGATTATAGCTTTACAAAAGGAGACATAACTAACAATACAACAATGTTAAATTGTGAAATGTTAAAGAATTGGAGAATGGCACATTTGCTAACATTCTTTTTCTTTTTTTTAACCAACAAATTATCAAGTTATGGAAAATTTTTCTATATCTAGATCTTTTTGAGAAATTATAATACTAGTACTTAAAATTACAGCAGAAAACCAATTCTTTTTCACATAATCTTTTCTTTTGTCTTATTGTCAAATTTCATCAACCATAAATACATAAAAGGATACAAGAAAGGAATGAGGCACTGGATGCCTTTGTCCATTGGGTTTCTAGGTACATTGTTGGAGAACATTACAGGATGATTTTATATTCTTGAACATCACTTTCCATTTTATCCAAGGAAGGCTGCCTTTTCTATCTACATTTGAGCACACACTATTTTGCCCTTGAGGTAGTACAGAAATAATAGGCATGAATTAATATAAAATGCTTATCCTATTGCCTGACTAGTTTATTAATTGTTATCAAGGATAAGATGCTTCAAGTACTTGAAATATTTCTAAAATGATTCTAAAAGCAGCATCATTGTTGCTCAGTCATTAATAGACTAAATCACATCCAGAAAGACTAACCTAGAATCCTCAAATAACAGGTGAATATTCTTCATGGCCTACGATTGGCACAATACTTCCTTAGGTTTGTAAGCCTATATTAAATTCACATTGATTAAAGAAGGTGTGATAGTGTGCCTATGAGGTATTGTGTGTTGCAGCAGAACTTCCACATGGAAACGCCTCAGAAATTATTTCCTGTAATATTTTCACCCCAAAGCTCTTCAGAAATAACTTAGTATTCATTATAAAATAATGTCCTATGATTTTTCTAGAAATTTCCATCACGGAAGGAGGAGGTATTATTTCTTCCCTGTACAGTTTATATGAGAAGCCATTGGCTGTGGCTTCATTTACAACCCTCAGCCATGTCAAGAAGGCAGGAAAGAAGGCTACCACTCAAGCTGAATAAACACCTTTCCTCTATCCTTGTGTGTGAATATCCAGGACAAAATGCTTGTAATGATTACTTCCTCAAGTCCCTCTCAAGTTTTGAATGGAAAATTTGCAAAGGTTATTCTGGTAAAGTTCCAAGCACTGTTTCCTTGTGTTTGTTTTCATGTTTCACACATCTGGCACTTTATGTGCCTCTGCTATAAAAAGAGAATTGTTTTAAACACAGAAATAGTGTTTAAATAAGGCTTCATATCAGATGGTATATGCTGCTTAATTGGTGGCTCAGTGTCTGAGCAATCTTGGGGTCCAGGTTAATTAAGACTAATGGTCTTCTTATAGGGTTGCCCTCCTCCTCAGCTTCTTCCAGATTTTCCCTAATTCAACTACAGGGGTCAGCAACTTCGGTCCTTTGGTTGGATGTAAACATCTGCATCTGACTCTTTCAGTTGCTTGTTATGCTTTTCAGAGGAGAGTCATGCTAGGCTCCTGTCTGTAAGCACACCATAGCATCAGTAACAATGTCAGGCCTTGGGGCCTCCCCTTGAGATGGATCCCAATCTGAGCTTGTCACTGGACCTCCTTTCCCTCAGACTCTTCTCCAATTTTGTCCCTGCAGTTGTTTTAGACAGGAATAATTCTGGGTTAGAGTTTTTGACTGTGGGATGGCAACCCCATCTCTCCACTTGATGCCCTGTCTTTCTACTGGAGATGGACTCTAGAAGTCCCCTATCCCCACTATTTGACATTTCATCTAAAGTCCCTCCCTTTGAGTTCTCAAGAGTCTCTCACCATTCTAGTCTCTGGTACATTCTAGAGGGTACCCCCCGACTCCACACTCCCTGAGGTTGCCTGTTTCCATTCTTTCTGCTGGCCTTCAGGGCTTCAGTCATGTTTCTCCCAATACCTGATCATATTTCCCTCTTCCTCTCTCTTTCTCCTTCCCCACCCAGATCCACCCCCTTCCATGATTGCTTTCTTTTTCCTCTTAAGTGGGATTGAGGCATCCTCACTTGGGGCCTTCAACTTGTTAACCATTTTGATTTCTGTACATTTTTCAGTAATATACACTTATTAGTGAGTACATACCATGCATGTCCTTTTGGGTCTGAGTTACCTAACTCAGGATGATATTTATTCAAAGTCCTTAGTGATCAGGGAAATGCAAATCAAAATGACCCTGAGGTTCCATCTCATACCAATCAGAATGGCTAAGATAATAAACTCAGTTGACAGCATATGTTGGCAAGGATGTGGAGAGAGAGGAGCAGTCATCCATTGCTGATGGGATTCTAAGCTGGTACAACCACTCTGGAAATCAATCTAGAGATTCCTTAGAAAATTGGAAATAGATCTACCTGAAGACTCAGTTATACCACTCTTGCGCCTATAACCAAATGATGTCCCAAAACAGCACAAGGGTACATGTTCCACTATTTTCATAGCAGTCTTATTTTTGATAGCTGGAAGCTGGAAACAGCCAAGATGTCCCACAACATAAGAATGGACACAGAAAATGTAGTTCATTTGCAAAATGGAGTACTACTTAGCAATTAAGAATGAGGACATCGTGTATTTGCAAGCAAATGGATGGAACTAGAAAATATCATCCTGAATGAGGTAACAACTTAGACACATCCCAAAACTTTTGACCCAGAACTGTTCCTGTCTAAAGGAAATGCAGGGACAAAAATGGAGGCTAAAAGAAAGGCCATTCAGAGACTACCCCACCATGCAATCCATTTCTATCCACAGATACCAAACACTGACACTGTTGCTGATTGCAAGAAGTGTTCATATACAGGAGCCTGGTATGGCTATCCTCTGAGAGGCTCTGCTAGCACCTGAATAAGACAGATAGAGATACTCACAGACAACAACTGGACTGACCCCTGGGACCTCAAGAAAAGAGTTAGGTGAGGGACTGAAGGTGCTGAAGGGGATTTCAACCCCTTGGAAAGAACAACAGTATCAACTAACTGGACCCATCAGAGCTCCCAGGGTCTAAACCACCAAAGAGTATATCTGGGCAGCACCATGGATCCAGCTACATATGTAGCAGAGAGCTGTCTTATCAGACACCAGTGGGTGAGGAGGCACTTAGTCTTATGGATTCTTGATGCTCCAGAGAAAGGGGATGCTAGAGGGGTGAGACAAGAGTGGGTGGGGGAGCACTCTCTTAGAGCCAAAGGGGAGGGGATGGAGTGAGGGGGGTTGTGAAGGGAAGACCTAAAAGGGGATAATATTTGATATGTAAGCAAAGAAAATGATTAATAAATTTTAAAAAGTTTTTAAAAAGTAACAAAGATTGAGCAAGATGGCTATAATTCAAATTATATTTTATATAGTAATTTTCATAATAGATCATTATAAAAACAAAAAACATTCATTTTTAATATTTCTTTAACATTAGTATCATCACTCACATCTCAGAACATGTGTAATATTTCTTTATGTGTCTGAAATGTATAGTTACTAATGACTTTTAAATGGGAATATTCCATCTAAGAATATGTAGATCTCAGGTTACCTCCTCTCCCAGTCTCCGTTACTTGATACATCAGCTTATTTAAATTTTACTAACATTCTTTGTTTTTAGAGCATTTACACAATTAACATTTCTACCAAATGAATTTTTTATGATATGTCTCTCACCCTTGGTGATGTATAAACAGAATATCTTATGCCACCTGTGTTCATAATTGTTTAAGTTGCACAATAATAGAAAACTGACTGAGATTACAGAGACATCACTCAGAGTATAAATTCTTAATTCAGCTCTGTAGGAAGCTCACTTGTGTTCCTTTTATTACTCATTTGCCACTGCCTCCCACGATGTACCTCTAAAAGTAGAGTACCTTTACAGCTTATTTCCTCACAAATCTAACTCACTTTTTTCTTTTTCTAGAAAGCAATATTTTATACCGAGGTTTCTTTAATGCTTTATATAATGTAGAGCAAATTAAATTATTTAAGAGTTGTCAGCTGCAGGAGATAGGAGGGAATGGCAATAGGTGACAATTTAAACCATAAATATTAGATGATTTAATGAAAACAAATCATATGTATTAAGATACACCCAGTTTATAATTTACCACAATTGTTCAATTGTTAACTGTTGTCAAATGTGAGAGAGGTCATTGTGGAAGCAATAAAGACTTGATGCTCAACAGAAACAAATGCTTTCAGGAACATTTATAAGTAAAAATATATTCATAGGGAAATAAAAAAACAGAGAACTGTACATTTTAACATGTGCTACATTATACACAATGGTATATTGTTATCTTTAATTATAGATTAGCAGAGCCTGAAATTATCTGAGAAGGGACTCTTGATTGAGAGATTTTTCAGATGGGATTGGCCTGTGGGCTTGCTCATGGAGCATTGTTTTGGTTGTTTATTGTTGTAAGAGAGCCCAGTCTATTATAGGTAGCATACTTTCTAGGCTAGTTGTCCTGGTCTGTTTCAAAAAGCTGACTAAATATGAGTCTATGAATAAAATGATTAGGAATATTTCTCCATGATTTTTTTCTAGTTTTTTTCTCCTTTTCTTTCTACTTTTTCTTTTTCTTTCTCTATCTTTTCTTTTTAAATGTGGGATTCCTGTCCTGACACACCTCCATTATGCATTAGAACACATAAATACAAATAAAGATGTTCCTTTAGAACTTACTTCTGTTACCCCCCCCCCAAGTCCCATGTTCTCAGAAATCACTCAGACTCAAAATATTACAAATACCCTGGCTTTACATTTAGGTTCATTTTTGACTAGATCATGAAATTAGCTCATTTACTTATGCTAATCTCTGCTCTGCCATGTGGTTAGTTACCAGTACTCATGTACCATGAATCTCTTTCTTCACAGCTTCACAAGAGAGGTTCTATCCCAGAATCCTTTCTACTCCCTGAGTGTTCCACCTCTTATTTCCTACCTAAGCTATAGCTTTCAGATTTATAACTGACAGGTGCATCTGCATATATAACTGACATCCCTACAGACATAAGATATTCTCTCTACAACTCTTCAATTACGCTGCTTTTGATTACTCTATTTTACCACAACAGAAAGAAAATTGCAATGATTCGGTGAAGTAAACAACTTTACTCCTGCAACAATCAATACCAAATACCTGGGTTAAAAATATTATGAATTTTGTTAAATACAGATTCTTGTTTTAAAATTTGTTTTATCAATCATTTTATTCATTTAGATTTCAAATCATATCCCCCTCCCTGGCTAGCCCTCCACAAACCCCCTATCCCATCATCCCTCTTCCCCCACTCCTTTGCCCCTTTGAGGGTGCTGCTCCACCCAATCATTCACTTCTGCCTTACCACTCTAGCATACCCCAACACTGGGGCATCAAGACTCTGCAGGACGAAGGGCCTCCCCTCCCATTGATGCCAGATAATGTCTTCCTCTGCTACATATGTATCTGGAACCATGGATACCTCTTTGGTTGGTGGTTTAGTCCCTGGAACCTTTGGGTGGTCCAGTTAGTTGATATTGTTCTTCCTATGGCATTGCAACCCCCTTCAGCTGCTTCAGTTCTTCCCCTATCTCTCCACTGGGGTGCCCAGGCTCAGATCAATGGTTGGCTGTGAGTATCTGCAACTGTATTTATTGGTCAGGTGCTGGTAAAACCTCTCAGGGAACAGCCATAGAAGACTTCTGTCAGCAAGCACTTCTTGGCATCAGCAATAGTGCCTGGGTTCAGTGTCTGCAGATAGAATCGATCCTTAGGTGGGGCAGGTAGTAGAGGTTCTCATATGAAGGAGTCCTTTGAGGTTGTTCCCACTGCTCCTGTTTACCCTTCAGAACTTCATGGTATGGCCTTATTGATGAAGACACCACATATTTTATGGAAAATTCAAGCTGATATGGAACTAAGAGCTTCATTTCTTGTGGACTGAAAATGCTGAGAGGCTATGTGAATGCTACTTTGGATGAAAAATAATCAAGTCATGAAGTGTGAACCCTGACAGCTATCATGAAAACATGGTCTAGCAAGATACACCTACTAGTGAAATAATAGTAACCACCCATTTTTCCTTTGGATTTCAAAACTACTGTATAGGATAGAACTAATGTCTTGTACTTGTAACTGTTCCAAAACCCACTGTCTGATGAGGCTATAGGCCCTAGGGGAGAATCTAATACAATTATTCTTCTAGATAGACACAGAAATAAAATGTCTTTTAAGTTTCTATCTTCATAGCTACAAATTCTATGAATTTTATTTGGAGAATTTAATTTTACTTTATGGTAGAGAACAATTAGTATAGAGAAAACACATCTGGTCATCATGCAAAGAATGATTATGGAATTCAGTTCTAAATGTGACAGCTACAGCCTAAACCCTACACTCAAAAACTAGTGATCATTGTGGATAAGGGCAGAAGTATGAGTGTAAGAGCCAGAAGTAGTGGATATCTTCATTGAGACCATATGTACTGAACACAACAGTGCCACTACACCCATGGACTCACAACAGTTGTGACTGCATTTTCCTCAGTGATGCCATGCCTAAGCAGATTACCCATTATGTGCTTATTGTCCTATATCCATCTCACTAAATAGACTCAGTAAATTTAAAGGAATAACACATAAAGTGGTAAAGGAATATTTGTGGAAGGCATGGAGTAGGAATTGGATGTGAGAGAAAGGTAAATTTGATCAAATCTCATTATATGTTTGCTTGAATGAAACTCAAATAAATAAAAATTTTAAGTATATCAGATATATTAAATTTAGACCTAGTTATCAGTATCGTAATATCAAATAACATTCTGAAGTAAATATATTCATGTGCATTTTTCATATATTAATTGTCAATTAAAAAGTTTATTTTTTAAAAGATTTATTTATTGTATATGAGTGCACTGTCACTATCTTCAGACACATTAGAAGAGGGCATCAGATCACATTACAAATGGTTGTGAGCCACCATGTAATTGCTGAGAATTGAACTTAGGACCCCTGGAAGAGCAGACAGTGCTCTTAACTGCTGAGCCATCTCTCTAGCCCCCATAAAAAGGTTATGATAGGAAAAATGCCCCCACAGATTTGAAGACTAAATTATAAACAGAAATTTCAAAGATTATTCTACTAAGTTGCTTTTGATTATAGAATTTTATAATACTATATTCCACTTTACCTATAAAAAAGACTGTATACATTAATATATTTAGATCTGTTTGAGATGCCAGTATAATGTACACACACATACACACTCATAAGTGTGTAATATTTCAGTCACAAGCATCACATGACTTGTCATGGTTTAACATTACTTGCAATACAGTTCAGAATTACAGTATATTCTTTAATATGTTATTTATTTTCAATGATTTTTGAGACTTTTTAACCATTTTATATGTATATATCCAATATAAGGGATCTCCAGTTGTTTGTCTTGCATGTGGTCAAATTTGGTGGACTCAGGGCCTATGGAATACCTCGAAGAGGCTCTATTTCTTCTAATACCCATGAAAAGTTGAAAAGAGGTGTTTGTTTCATAAACCCTAGTCCTTAGTTTTAACTGTTCATTGGAATCAATAGACAGCTGGACACTGAGTATGCAATATCATGTTCTAATTGTATGAGAAGTAGCCTGTTCACCGTTATTAGGCTATTGTAATGATAACTATTTTACTTCTTTTGTGAGTCTGTCTGTAGTTTAGGTAAAATATTGTCAAGCATGGAGAAGGTCCTAAGTTCAATCTTTAGCATCAGAAAACTGTGTAATCAGTCCATAAATAAATAAGTACTTTTGGAATTCAATTGGTAAAGTATATTGCCTCTTCCTTCCACTGATAATTCTTGTGTCTTGTATGATCTCTACAAAATTCTTAGCTATCAGAGCAAAAGCCCTCTCCAGGACCCTTGAGAAAGCCAGATTATGTAAGTGATTGACTCATTCACTTCTTAAGGATTAGCAGAAGCTCTTGGGTAGTGGTTTTATGAGAAACAGCTTAGGAATCAAACAAAATGTAAAATAACAGAAAGGATAAAAGCTCAAGAAAAGAGACTTGGGAGTTAGAATTGGGACGGCAAGAACAGTCGTTAGCATAGAGCATGGGAAGTCACAGAGCACGTGATAACCACTCTCCCTGGAGTGGAAAACAAGGCAGGTTACATTTCCACAGAAACAACTGTTAAAAACCATGGTCACTGCATTCTTCTCCTGTGTCCAAAACACTGTGAAAGTGACCATACTTGGGATGGGTTTGATGTGACCCATAGATAGAGTCTTATGCTTCCGTGTTTGCTTTTAGCTGTCAAGAGAAATTGCAAGCATACCTAGAATGATTAAATTGGGAGTTCAGCTTAACTATTTTAAGTATCATTTATATCCTAATTTTCTATGTAGAAACTGATGCAATGAAAGTTCCAATAGCTTGCTCAGTTTTCCAACACAACCATAAAGTGTTTTAGGAAAAGGCTTTAGAAAACCCTGAGATGTCTTCAAATTTACTTTAACTCCGCAAAATTCTTATGTTGAAAAGTGTAGACTATGGCATTTTGCAATGAGATTAGAAACATCTTAACAATTAGATGATATTTTAATAAATAACAATTATTCATTTTATATCCTATCTGAAACATGAACAGGATATTCTTTTTTAAAATGTAGAAGACTTCTCTATTTTTTTTAATTCTCTGAAATGATTTTCTATTACAATTTCTTAACACCTGTCAAAGCTATTTCATGAGTCATCCTCATATTTCTTCAGTCACCTCTGGTTCAAATTCATTCAGGGTCGTATTTGTTCATCGAGAAAATGTTCTCTGTGTAAAGAGCAAATGCTTTGCTCTTTTGGTTCTGAAGATCACACCTCCTCTCATGAAAGCTGCAATGGAAGATCTTCTGAGTTCTTTCACATTTTTTTCCTAAAACAGTGCCAGCTTTTACAGATGACAGGGCATCTGCTCCATTTTCATCTTTCTTCAAAAGACATGTAGTTTTTAAAGTACTATTTACTTTATGTGACATCATTTCTATAGGTCTTTATTAAACTCATATATTTTTCCCTTAATACTGTGAACCTTCGTCTGTCATTTGAGAAAATCTTTGAAAAATTTTGAGCTAAATAGCTACTAGGGATTATTACACAAAAGAGAAGGGTCTTTAATCTTCCTAGAGGTTATTGCTAAGAGCTGATAAAAGTGAGTGTTTTGACTTTTTTGATATTTGGAAACACTGTTTCACACATTTCCCATCACTATGTGGCAGACATGTCATTAATCCTATTTATATGCCTGCTTTCTTGTGAAGTCCTTAAAACTTTTAAGACTTATTTAGTCTTAAAGTCCCAGAGACCAAAGTATACAAGACATGTTGTTCTCACCTTGTAATCAGACAAATTGAGACATAGCAAAGTGAGCAATCTTTATGACCCCCATATCTTTGTAGGTCATTTCAACATTTTCAAAACAAGAACAGAAAACTATTAGTAATGGCTTCTAAATGCATTAAATTGAGGAAATGTACACTATCGTGTTGCTCTGAAACTCAATGTTTGAACTACCGGGATAATGTGAAAGTAGCAGAGAAAATAAAAACAAATGACAGAGAGACCTTGTGAGCTAAGGTTAACTTGGTCATTTCCTTGAAAACATTTTTCAAGTATGAATTGTAAACTCTGAGAAGGACATGAAGTTTTTTACCCTCTCAAAGTCATTTACACTGTCAAAGTGAGGTTGTTTTCCATTGGATTTCCCGAAGTTAACTTTGTGTGTGTGTTGTGTGTGTGTGTAATTATGTTTAATATATAGACTAATTACAGATTTTTGAAAACTAACATTTAACATACATAAATACATACATAGTACCTCATTTCTAAGCACTATGAGACATTTGGATATTGCTGTAATATTATCTTAATTATACCGTGTTTGCTTAAATGGAAAGCATAAAAGTAATGTAAACATGGTTAAGTCAGTATTACATGGTGGTATGTGGAGAACTAATCAGTATAAATTCACGTCTTCCTGTTCTACTTACATAATGAGGTGATAACTGTGGTACCACTTATCCTCTTGCTTTCTAAATCTCTATAATGCATTTATTTGGTCCCGTAATGAGAACTCCCAAATTAATAGTTTATTTTATAGACTTTCTCCTTTTAAAAAGTAACAAATGAACTTATTGGGAGAAACTACTTGACGAGAAGATGTTTCATGAACATTCATCTGTTGATCATTATCTGGCCAAAGCATTTTAGTATAGAATGTCAGAGTATCAATTGGTAGAGGCCTATAAGATGAACAAGGGAGGTCACCTTCTATTAATAATCTGATTGTAGATTGCATGAATATGTTCATTTATAAAATTTATCAGTACGTATACTCATGGTTTATTCATGCTACTTATTTCAATTCCATTTACAATTTTATTTTGCAAAAGATAATAATGGCATCTATAAGTATGGATGGAAACTAATTTATAATAAAGTCAGGTAAGGATTTTCTAAACATATGCTCCTACTCTAACTAGAATAAAGAGATTCAAATGGATGATATAAATTGCAAACCGATAGCTGAAACAAGAAGATTTTGCCACTGCAGCTAGTCTAACAAGATAAGCATTATACAATTCTTTCACACTCCGAAGTTCCAATTGGCGCCTCTTCTTTGTTTACGAGGATACCATGATGATGTTCTGTTACATCCTAAATGGAGTGAATACCCTGAAATAACAACTGGACAGAATGGCAAACTTAGCCTTCTAAGTGAATAGGAAGTTACTTTCTGGAAGAACTCTCTATAAAAATAGTGGTCTTTGTCCATAAATTAATATAAGAAAACATGATCTCATTCCAACAAGTGAAACTTCGGGGAGATCAGATTAGACATTCCAAGTACATATAAAAGTTTAAAGGAGTTTTGGAAAAAAAAAAGTAGAGTGTGCAGACCCATACCATTGATTTTGGAAATATCATGTGTGTGTGTGTGTGTGTGTGTGTGTGTGTGTGTGTGTGTGTGTGTGTGTTTGTCTGTGTGTGTGAAAAATGCTGATAATGAAGGAAGAATGATAATAATGTAGAAAATAATAGAAAAGCAACAGAAAACAAGCTTAGAAATGGATCAATTTACAAACAAAAGCAACAGTCACATGCAACCAAGTTTCTAAGCAGTTATATTGAAGACACACATCCTCATGATCTCACAAATCATGGTATAGCTACTAAATATTCTCATGAAGCAGATGAACAGATATTAAGTTCTTATTCTCACTACCTAAAATCTCTGTAAATGCATAATAGACATTAATTCAAGATATTAAACCATAACTATTTGGAAGAAAGCCTAAAGAAAAATCTTTTTTGACTTGACATAGATTTTTTTTTAAGGAATACAATGCATTGTCTAGAAGTAAAGAGGAAACAAAAAGTCCATTCGTCTTATTCAAAACTAAAGATAGATGCTTCCTAAAAGTGTGCAGACTCACACAAAATTCTAGAAATGAAGAAATGATTAAATATTGCCAGCGATGTAGAGATTACCATAAGAAAGAAGCAGGTGTAAAAATAGGAAGAGTCCAGGAGTGGGGTGGGTTGGGGAAATTTCTATGATGTACTAGAGACCTGGGATGGAGGAGGCTCCCAGGAGTCTTTGGGGGTAGACTTAGCCAACTCTCTTGTCAGTGGGGATATGGAACCTGAAGAGGCCACCTCCTACAGTGATGCAGGACCTTACCACCCCACCCAGCGGCCAGATAAAGACACCAACTCACCCACAAAACTTTCAAGTCAAAATTTATCCTGTCTACAAGAAATTCAGGGACAAAGATGGAGCAGTGATTGAGGAAATGGCCAACCAATGATTGCAACCAATAACTGGACTAACTTGAGACTCATCACATGGGCAAGCACTGGTTTCCTGACACTATTAATGATATTCTGTTATGCTTGCAGATAAGAGCCTATCAAAACTGTCCTCTAAGAGGCACTACACAGCATCTGACTGAAACAGATACAGAGACCCAGAGCCAAACATTGGACAGAGCTTGGAGACTTTTATGGAAGAGTTGGAGAAAGGACTGAGAGAACTGGAAGGGATAGGAACTCCAGAAGAAGACCAGCAGAGGCAACTAACCTGGACCGCGGGGGACTCTCAGAAACTGAATCACCAACCTAGGAGCATACACAGACTGGACCTACCCATCCCCCACCCCCTGCTGCACACAGGTAGTAAATGTGCAGTTGGAACTTTATCTGGATCCCCGGACAACTGGAGCAGAGGATGTCCCTAAAGCTGTTGCCTGTTTGTGGAATAAGTTCCCCTGTGTCTGGGCTTCCTTGTCTTACCTCAGTGGGAGAGGTTGCTCTTAGCCCTAAAGAGACTTAATGTGCCACAGAGGGGGTATAGACAAGGTAGAGGGCTCCACCCACTCTGCAGTGAAGGGGAGTTGGGTGAGAGGAGAGACCATGTGAGGAGGGACCTAGATGGGGAGGTGGGTGGTTGCTGTAATCAGGGTGTAATGTGAATAAATAAATTAATGGAAAAATAAGAGAATACAAAAGGGGGGGCGAACCTTAGGTTCACAGAAGTATCCTGTGTTTTTTACTCCATCAGTATCAGTATTTTTGCTGGGATATTATCACATATATTGACTTATAAAGTGGTGTCCTTAGAATCTAGTTTTTACAGAACTGTTCTCAAAACATGACACTTGTGTCCCCAAAAAAGGAACGGTGCATTTTTATTCCACTGCATTTCTTCTTATGGGTTTGGAGCTAAATATTACTGTTACATTAATATTAATTTTTATGTCCACAGGCCTCGTTTGGTTCTTTTCCTAACAGTTTCATAAGAACTTATAGAAAACAAAGATAGACTTCCTTCTGGTTCTCAAACTCTATGATAGTGTTTAATTCAGTTTTAATCTAATGTCTTGGAACGTGAGGCAGCCATTTTCTAAGTCAGTGGAATGAAACAGACAAATTTCTGGACCTAGATGATTGCACGTATGTGTTTAGTGTAGATAGTAAGAATATGAGCTTGTGACTTACCACGAGTTCCAGAACTAACCGGTATATTAGTTAAGTCCAATTTGTATTTCCTTTATACTCAGTGGAGCATGTTCAAACTCTCAGTGGCCTTCTGCTTAAAGAAAACTGCTTTCACCACCTGCGCTTATGCCAGAAGCCATCAGTTGGGGCAAACTACATTTCAGCACCCATATCACAATTTTTAGGAGTTCTCTTTGTTTTATAGATGGAGCATGGGTAGGTAGTGTCATATAAGCCTCATATGAAGTGAAAGCAAAAATAGTTTTAAGTTAAACTAAAGCATTGTTTTTCTAGATTAATTTTTCTTATTTCTTTGCACATGGAAAAACAGAAGGATCTGAAAATGTGTCATTTTGAATAGTAAAGAGAAAAGACAGAAACAATTTTAAATTATTTCAATGTTACTAAATGTTTCAAATCAGTTCTCATGAACCACAGTATTGTAGTTAAAAACAATTATACTTAATTCATATTCAATATGTAGAAAGCACAAACAGCTATTCAGGGATATTTTTCAAGCAGTGACACAAAAATTTGGAGGGTACAGAAAAAGTTAATTTGGAACAGTTGTATAAAGGATGTTATTAAATAAACTGTATGATGTTTTCAAAGAATGATTAAAAGCAAATATATATAATAAATAAATATATATTATATATAAATATATATATAATAAATAAGTATACTTGAACTATATGAATTTGAGAGAGATCAGGAGGAGAGTCCTGGAAAGCAGTGGTTGAAGGAGAAAAGGGAAAGAAGAAATTATCTAATTATAGTTTCGAAAAGCAAAACAAGTAGCAAAAAAATCTTTTAATATTGCTTCATTATTCCCAGAAAATATTATTTCTGTTATGAAAAAAGTGAAACCTTTAAATCTTATTTTATCACCAATCATTCTATTTGAAACATTATAAAGTATAGACAATGCAGTATATCATTCTTGTTTTTATCTTACTAGAATTCAAAGTAAATTACAGACCCATGTATAAATCACCAACAATGATATAAACAAAGTGGTCGTTCATATACATACTTGCTAGAAAAATAATTTGAGCTAAAGGTCTCGTATCTCGATCAGTTTTAAGAGATTATGACAAATTCTAAGGCTGCAAAATTAAGGCTTATTGCAATAAACACAGGAAACTTTAATATCCCATCATATAGTCTCATAAACTTTACAAATCATAATGGATTATGTTTTAAATTTTATAATAGTTTAAGGTAAAAGGCAACTCAGCTATGTGTTTTCAGAAAGTTGGTTAATATTAGAAATAGTAAGTCAAAGCAAAATTCCCTTATAGTTTACATTGCATTTGTGTGTTTGTTCATATAATATTTTCATAATTTGGAAAATAAATACTGTAGTATGCTACATAAGTATAGATGATGTAGAGTGTGCCATAGTTAGGAACTAAATTGTATTTACTAACCTCATTTCCCATGGTAGCCTCACATAGTTTATTTTAATTAAATATTGAATGGTTAGCTCAATGACTTTTGAAGTTCATAGTACTTTGTAAAGACTGTTCAATTTAAAGCTAAGTAAGTGAAATTCGGCAAACATGGTGTGTAATTGTAAACAGTAGACATGCAGTCAGTAGAAAGCAGATTCTCTGTATTATCTCAAAATTTTATCAAACAATACTG
This sequence comes from Mus musculus, assembly GCF_000001635.26. Lineage (NCBI taxonomy): Eukaryota > Metazoa > Chordata > Mammalia > Rodentia > Muridae > Mus > Mus musculus. The sequence goes on along the minus strand of NC_000069.6, from coordinate 45,131,852 downwards.
TGATTCAGATGCTCATTTTTTAATGCAATCAAACAACTTCTCTCCTACACTGTTTTAATGCAAATTTCTCCAGGAGTTTGAGTTTTTAATTCATTATTGAACTAAACTACTGAGTCCATAGAGCTTAATCATAACTCTTAATTTTTCTATCATATATTTATAGTTTAAAATTGAGGAAATAACTACATTCCTGCTTTCTTCAGAATCAGATTTTTTTTCCAAAGGGCACATTTGCATTTGATGTTTATGAATTAGTTATTCTTAGAGAGATGAGCTTATTGTAAATTTAGAGCTTTATAAGACATAGCTTTAACTTTGAAATACAGAACAGAAAAATGTGAAGAAAGGCATATAGGCTAGTGGTCCAAAGTAGCACAAGTAATCAAGGCTTTGAAAATGAAATATAATGAATCAACAATTTTAGAAAGCTCAGCAATAATTTTGCTATAAAAATAATGTTATATTATGAAAAAATTGATCTTTTACAAACAAAATAATGTTTATAAATTATTGTCTTTCAATATAGTAAGCTGATTTACTGTTAAAGGCTTTCTACTAATAAATGATATGAAGTTATAAAATAACAATAACACTTTCATAAATGATATATTTATGTTTTTATTCATGGGAAATTAAAGTAAACCAGCTATGATTTTTGTCCATAATTTGAATATATTATATCAATTGGAAAATAAGATCACATTCTTCAAAGTAATAAAATATTAATAAACATTCAGTCCCCTTCCCCCTTCTATTCCTTATTTCATCTAAACAAATAGTAAGAATTTAAGTTGATAATCATTGCTTTAAGTGTAAACTCTGTAAACCCTGAGAAAAATGTTTTCATTATATTAGAAATATGTTTCCCAGGCTAAAATTTAGTCCTATTCTCCATCATTTTAATCATGTAACCCAAGCCTCTATGTAAAATAGAAAAGCAAAATGTTCATTTATCTTAGTCAGAGGTTTGGTGGAACCAAATCAACTTTACTTAACAAATAATCAATAATTTAATGTGGTATAAAATTAGAAGAACTTACAGCTAATTATCTGCCATGAATAAAAACAAAGACTGACAAAAGAGAAATTATATAGGAAAAAATTATCCATGGTTATTCAATTCAATATTAGACAACACTACTAGAAATATTGTAAGGTAGCAAGTATTATAAGGATGTTGTCAAATGAGGATTATTCATCCCATTGGTGGATGTGTAAATTAGTATGATTATGAATGAGCTCAGATTTCATGTTCTTGTAGAAAATAAAAAAAAAAAAACAGAAGTAATGGACAAGCTAGTAGCCCCATTAATCAGGATCCAAAATAATTAAATCAATACATGACAATTAAAATGTTATCCATTCCTGAACTATATTAATGGCAGGCAAGGTACAGTATTCAGCGAAAAAGATGACATCGTATTACTTTTAACTCTATAAAAGAATCATGGACACCTTTATTACATGGGATTTCCAGACAGAGAGAGATAGAAATACACAATCTCACTCATATGTGAATACTCAGCATTAACTTATTAGAAGTTGCCTAGACACTGATAAACAGCAAAGGTTGGGTTGAATATGGAAGAGCTTGCTCAAAACATAATTAAAGTTATGGAAAATAAGTTGTTAGATTGCCAAGTTGGGTGAGTCTACAAGTGATAATTAATTGCAGAGTTTAAAAAATTAGAAGTAAATTTGAATTTTTTTGAGAAGTAATGAATATTTGAGGAGTTAGGGATATCTAATATCCCTGAGACATTGCCCAACATAATATGTGAAATATCTCATGCTTCTCAAGTAATATATAGCAATTTATGTCATTTTATGCTAATTAAAACATGTTTCAATATGCATAAAGAAATATAACTATCATGTACATATCAGTAAAGTGCATTTAGTACATTGAATTCTCTTTGGTCTTTAACATATAGTCTCACGTCACCTCACAGTTAAGCATGTACTTTGTCCTTAATATGCAGACATATTTACCTTCAATCATACATGTAATTTTAGTACACTTGGTTAAAAACTCATGACAGACAATGCATGATCGAATTCCTTCCTAATATTTTCTTACTTTCTTTAGCATTATATATTTAAAATAAGCCCATGTTTAAATTAGGGACATTACATCATATATGTTCCCTGTTGTAGGGCGTAGTAATATTGTAAGACAAATTGAGTCTCTAGATCCATCACCATTAGAAGCCCTTGCTTATAATGAGGGTGGGTTTTGAGATAAGATATTCAGGAGTTTTAAGCAAAAGAATTAGTAAGAATGGTATCTCAGTGTCAGAAGACCATGTGTCTCGACAGCAGGAAAAGAGAGGGGTGTAAGAGAAGTGGGGAGCCAGGAAGAGGAAAAGGAAGTAAGAGGGGAGATGGCAATGTGGAAAGAACAGAAGTGAGAAAAAGAGAGAGAGAGAAAGGGTAAGGAGAAGCAGAGAGAGAGAGAGAGAGAGAGAGGAAGAAGAAGAAGAGGAGGAGGAGGAGGAGGAGGAGGAGGGGAGGGGAGGGGAGAAGAAGGGAGGGGAGAGGGAGGGAGGGGAGAGGGGAGGGGAGGGGAGGGGAGGGGAGAGGAGAGAAGAGAAGAGAAGAGAAGAGAAGAGAACAGAAGAGAACAGAAGAGAACAGAAGAGAACAGAAGAGAACAGAAGAGAACAGAAGAGAACAGAAGAGAACAGAAGAGAAGAGATTTTTGCCTCTATGTTTCTACCTGTGTGAAAACTGGAGCAGAAAGTGAAGAAGCAGCTGTTAATAGAGAGTGAGACAAAGCTAATGAGAAGAGACCTAGCCAGAACTCCAAGCATGAACTCCTAAAATCCAAAAGTATTAGAAAGTTACTCTTGTTGCAGAAATCAAAGTCTGTTTCTTTGTATAAAACCAGAGAAGAAAAACACTAATAGAAATATAATGTTCATTATTTTATATCCATTTTGGAAGCTTTTTCTTATTACAAAATGACATCATCATATAGATATTTGTCTCATGATGTTTGAGCATGAACAATTTCATGAACAAATACTTAGAAATGAAAGAACATTCTCATTTAAGTTTACTAAATATTTAATACCTTGACAAATAGTTGCAGTAACTCCACTTCTTCCAGAGATGACAATCCATAAATGATTTTGTTGTAAATTTATCTCTACAGGTTATGTTAAAGTTTTGCTTTTCTGATGGGTATGGGACAGCTACTGAAATTTTAATAATTTCTTTTTATTTTGATCAATGTTACTGTTCATTTTACAGGGTATTCTATATGCTGATTTTTTTCACTGATATATTTTAAGCCTTATTTCTTAATGCATAAGAGGGATAGGTAATTTTGTGGCATTTTCCCACTTTGATATTATTATTATTTTTTTTTGAGAATGGAGGCTATGGGAAACTATTTGTGCCTTTTTTCAGAATTTCTAGATAACAAAAACTATAGAAGAAGGACAGAGTTTAATCCCAGACTCCATCTTGTGAGATATTTTCATTAAATTGGTTAATGTAATATCTATATTAAGGAAAATTTCACTTTGTCTATGACAAATTATTTGGGTTTTCTAATTTGTAATCTATACCATACCACTCTTGCTTCTTCTATACATTTTCAAGAATTTTTATATGTATGTATGTATATATATATATATATATATATATATATATATATATGTACGTATGTATGTATGTATTTGTACTCACTATGCATTATCCTAACATTAAAATTTATAATCGTTTATTACTATGTATCACTCATAATAAATGAAAGAATTAGAAAAGCAAACAATGAAGAAAAACTTTACAGAGAACACAATCAGCCATGATATATGTTTATAGTGGGCTATTAATATCACATATAAATTAAGAAATTGGAGAACTGTTACCAAAGAAAACTTAGCAAGGCATTGAGAAGTACAACTACATTAGGGAGAAAAACAAGACCTGGGCAACATCCAGAAATTTTAATGATTGTTTTGAGTTATTTTTCTATTCATAGTAGATCACATATCCAAGATGATCATGCTGGCAACCATTGTTATTAATTAGAAAACATCTAAAGCAGAATAAAATGTTAATTAGGCAGACTTCAAACTAGGTGAGAGTTTATAGTGGCATGGGCAGCTTGCTCTGAAAATGAAAACAGGAAAATAAATTTCTCTCCCTTTTAGAAGCAAAGAGCAGAATTTAATTTTGGAAAAGATTTGATGAGAAGTGTGAAACTGAAGACGACAACAACAACAAAAAGACTAGAAAATCTAATTTAGCATTTGGAAGTAGAAAGCTTCTTGTTTCTCTAACTGAGATGTGGAAATATTGGTAATGGTATAAGGCAATGATTTGTACAATTTGTACTAGATCCCCTAAATATTTATTACAATGCCTAGATATAAGTTGGAATTCTGTGTACATCTCTTTAGTGAAGTTTACATAGAAGTCTAAATTGTAATACACATACACACAGAAACACAGACATACTCTGTATGTGTGTGTGTGTGTGTTTGATTCCTAACACAATATATAATTTAAAGAAATAAATCATATTTTAAATACTCTGAGCAAAAAATTTTCTTATTAAAGATTTCAAGTTTGTTCAGCCTGAAGCTGATAAGGCACATACATACCAGGATGCCTAAGGTCTTTGAACCAAATATCTGTAGACCAAAATGTCATGTTGTAAGGTGAAATGGTTAGACAGCCCTGATGTTTATGGGTCAAAACTAGGACATATAATGGTTTTCAGATTCTTACCTTTGACTTTTGGGAAAGTCAAAACACATGAGTAAGAGCATTGAGGAATTTAAGGAAACATGGACTAGAATAAAAGAAAAACAAAAGAAAACCAACAGTGGAAATTAACAATCTAAAGTGAAAATAATTTAAATGACATTTACTATTAAATTTATCAATGAAGACTTGATGGGAGAACTTGCAAGAAATTTCAGTGAAGTAATGTGTGAGATATTGATTGAAAATGCCAACGTCTATTAAGCTGCAAATATCGTCACTTAAGAGAACTGATGATTATCCACTTGCCAAGTTATTTAAAAAGATAAGAAAATTTACAAAATACAGATATTAAAAAAAACTGATCACTATGCAGTGAAAAACAGTACTTTCTGTAGTAAGATAGATTCTTCAGGCTTCTCATTCATGTGAAAGATTTCCAAGCTTTGGCCCAACAGAAGGAAACCATGGAAGAGCTCAAAGCACTCTCAGCGATGTGGAATTGGACATGACAGCAATAGGAAATGAAATTTCCAGTGTTTGAACAGTGCTGAAGACAAGAGAACTAAACACAAGGCAGGGTATACTCTTAGCACCTATGGGACCTGCTGTTCCAAAACATGGTAATCATCAGGAGATGAAAAGGAGAAAATATAAAAACAACCAAGTACAAGAAAATAATCAACTCAGAGGTTATAAAAGGCAATACCTGACTCTAATAGAAGGCTGAGAAAAGTTACCTGCTGTTTTATTCAGGGTTTCTATTCCTGCACAAAACATCATTACCAAGAAGCAAGTTGGGGAGGAAACATTGCTGTTCATCACCAAAGGAAATCAGGCCTGGAGCTCAAGCAAGTCAGGAAGCAGGAGCTGATGCAGAGGCCACAGAGGGATGTTACTGCCTGGATTGCTCAGCCTGCTCTCTTATAGAACCCCAAAAATACCAGCCCAGGGGTGGCACCACCCACAAGGAGCCCTCCCTACTTGATCACTAATTGAGAAAATGCCTCACAGCTGGATCTCATGGAGGCACTTCACCAACTGAAGCTCTTTTCTCTGTGATAACTCTAGCCTGTGTCAAGTTGACACACAAAACCAGCCACTACACCTGTTATCAGAAATGAGACTGGAAAGTTTTAGATCTGACAATGTAAAAGATACATTTTTGAAACTATCACTGAAATAATTAATCATAGCTATAAGCAAAATATTAAAACATAATAATGAATGAATTATAAACATTTAAGTAGTCTATACAAATAAATAATGTACAAATACATCTATAGGCATATCAGAAGTGAAAGAATTCAGTTCAAAAAGAGACAAAAATTTTCATCTTTCACTGACATGTTGCAAAAATTAACCAGCAATACTACTAAGTCAAATAAATTGCCTAACAGTAGAGTAATCAATCCACATAATCTGAAATAATAACAAAACTGTATTTCTTGTGTAATGTCTCTTTTCCATATGATGAGCAGTAATTTAAGAAATCAATATTTACCTTTGTGCAAGGTGACAAATATGGATCTATTTTCATTTTTCTATATATCGACAGCCAGTTAGACCAGCACCACTTGCTGAAGATGCTTTCCGTTTTCCATTGTATATGTAACCTAATACACTAAATCTAATGGAAAAGAAAGTGGGACAGAGCCTTGAACTCATTGGCACAGGGGAAAATTTCCTAAACAGATCTCCAATGGCTCATGCTCTAAGATCAGGAATTGATAAATGGGACTTCATGAACCTGAAAAACTTCTGTAAGGCAAAAGACATAGCCAATAAGACAAATCAGCAACCTACAGATTGGGAAAAACTCTTTACCAACCCCACAACCGATAGGGGACTAATATCCAAAATATATAAAGAACTCAAGAAGCTAATCACCAAAAATCCAAACAAACCGATTTAAAAAAATGGGGCATAAAATTAATCCAAGAATTCACAACAGAGGAATCTCAAAAGGCTCAGAAACACTAAAGAAATTCTTTAGTGATCAGAGAAATGCAAATCAAAACGACCATGAAATTCTACCTTACACCAATCAGAATGGCTAAGATCAAAACCTCAGGTGACAACACATGTTGGCAAGGATGTGGTAAAACAGGAACACCCCACCATTGTTGATGGGATTGCAAACAGGTACAACCACTCTGGAAATCAATCTGGAGGTACCTCAGAAAAATTGGAAATAGATCTTCAGAAAAGGGGATAACATTTAAAATGAAAATAAAGAAAATATCTGATAAAAAAAAGTTAAAAATAAAAAAGTAAAAGAAAGAAAGAAGGAAAGAAAGAAAAAAGGAAAAGAAAAGAAAAAAGAAAAAAAAAAAAAAGAAAAAGAAAAAAAGAAGACCCAGCAATACTACTCTTGGAAATTTACCTAAAAGATGCCCCACCATGCCACAGGGGCATGTGTTCAACTTTGTTCATAGCAGCCTTGTTTGTGATAGCCAGAGGCTGGAAACAACCCAGATGTCCCATGACAGAAGAATGGATACAGAAAATGCAGTTCATTTACAAATTGGAATACTATTCATCTATGAAGAACAAGAACATCCTGAGTTTTGCAGGCAAATGAAAATATCATTCTGAGTGATGTAACTCAGACCCAAAAGGACATGCATGTAATATTAGCAAAAACAAACAAACAAACAAACAAACAAAAAACAAGCAAAAAACCAAAACCAACCAACCAAACAAACAAACAAAACGTGTTGAATACCAAAAATACAACCACAGAACTCAAAAAAGATAACAAGCTGAAGGACCCATGTGACTGATGCCTCAGTCCCACTTGGGAAGAAAAAGAAAGCAACCTCAAGAGGGAAGGGGACCTGGGAGTCAAAGGGGAATGGGGGCAGCAGAGAGGGGTACATGATTTGGTATTTGGTGGGGGAAAAGGACTGAAATCCTTGAGGGCCAGCAGAATGAAGGAAATATGCAACTTCAGGAGGTATGAGGTTGTGAAGGGGGGACATCCTAGAATGTAACAGAGACCTGGAAGTGAGAGACTCTCAGGACTCAAAGAGAGAGACCTTAGATGAAATGCCCTACAGAGGGGAGAAGGAACTTGTAGAGCCTATCTCTAGCAGAAAGACAGTGCATCAAGTGTGAAATGGGCTTGCCAGACCACAGTCAAAACTCTGACCCATAAGTGTCTCTGTCTGAAAGACCTGCATGGATGGAAATGGAGAGAAGTCTGTAGACATGAAGGTCCAACGACAAGCTCAAAGAGGGATCCAGCTCAAGGGGAGACCCCAAGACCTGACAATATTACTGAGGCTATGGACCCAACAAGTAGCTAAAAGACTCAGAGGCAGATATTTGCACCTAACCAATGGACAGAAGCTGTTGACCCTGTGGCTGAATTAGGGGAAAGCTGGAAGAAGCTGAGGAGGAGGGCGACCCTGAAGGAGGACCAGCGGTCTCAATTAACCTGGACCCCTGAAATCTCTCAGATTCTGGAACACCAACTAGGCAGCATACAAAAGCTGTTTTGAAGCCCCCACCAAATATACAGCAGAGGACTGCTGGGTCTTAGTTTAGTCAGAGAAGAAACACCTAACCCATAAGAGACTGGGGGCCCCAGGGTATTTAGAGGTCTGATGGAATGGGGGTGGGGGTGGGGTACATCCTCCTGGAGACAGGGGACAGGAAGGAGGTACGGGATATGGAACAGTGGGAAGGTAGACCAAAGGGGGAATAAAATCTGGAGTTAAAAATAAAAAGATACCACTATTGAAAAGTTAAAAATTAAATTGCAGAGAAGGAAACAAATGAAGTGGAAAATTTTCCTAAATATATTTGAGAACAAAAAACAATAATGCTTTGAATAGTTCTTTTTGTTTTCACTTGGTTGATTTCAGCCCTGAGTTTGATTATTTCCAGGTGCCTACTCCTCTTGGGTGAATTTGCTTCCTTTAAATCTAGAGCTTCTAGGTGTGCTGTCTGACTGCTAGGGTATACTCTCTCTAGTTTCCTTTTGGAGGCACTCAGGGCTATAAGAATCAACAAAACCAGGAGCTGGTTCTTTGAGAAAATCAACAAGATAGATAAGCCCTTAGCCAGACTAACTAGAGGGCACACGGACAGTATTCTAATTAACAAAATCAGAAATGAAAAAGGAGACATAACAACAGAACCTGAGGAAATCCAAAACATCATCAGCTCCTACTACAAAAGGCTATACTCAACAAAACTGGAAAACCTGGATGAAATGGACAATTTCCTAGACAGATACCAGATACCAAAGTTAAATCAGGATCAGATTAATGATCTAAACAGTCCCATTTCTCCTAAAGAAATAGAAGCAGTCATCAATAGTCTCCCAACGCAAAAAAGTCCAGGACCAGATGGGTTTAGTGCAGAGTTCTATCAGACCTAATTCCAACTCTCCTCAAAGTATTCCACAAAATAGAAACAGAAGGTACTCTATCCAATTCATTCTATGAAGCCACAATTACTCTGACACCTAAACCACACAAAGATCCAACAAAGAAAGAACTTCAGACAAATTTCTCTTAGGAATATCGATGCCAAAATAATCAATAAAATCCTCAGAATACAAATCCAAGAACACGTTAAAACGATCATCCATCCTGACCAAGTAGGCTTTATCCCAGGGATGCAGGGATGGTTTACTATATGAAAATCAATCAATGTAATCCACTATAAAAACAAACTCAAAGACAAAAAAAAAACAAAAAAACAAAAAAAACACAAAAAAACAAAAAAAACAAAAACAACAACAACAAAAAAAACAAAAACAAAAACAAAAAAAAAAACGCATGATCATCTTGTTAGATGCTGAGAAAGCATTTGAAAAAATCCAACACCCATTCATGATAAAAGTCTTGGAAAGATCATGAATTTGAGGCCCATAACTAAACATGATAAAAGCAATCTACAGCAAACCAGTAGCCAACATCAAACTAAAAGGAGAGAAACTCAAAGCAATCCCACTAAAATGAGGGACTATATAAGGCTGCCCACTTTCTCCCTACCTATTCAATATAGTACTTGAAGTCATAGCTAGAGCAATTTGACAACAAAAGTAGATCAAGGGGATAAAAGTTGGAAAGGAAGAAGTCAAAATATCTGTATTTGGAGATGATATGATAGTATATATAAGTGACCATAAACGTTCCACCCAAGAACTCGTAAACCTGATAAACAGCTTCAGTTCAGTAGCTGGATATAAAATTAATTCAAACAAATCAGTGGTCTTTCTCTACACAAAGGATAAACAGGCTGAGAAAGAAATTAGGGAAACAACACCCTTCACAGTAGTCACAAATAATATAAAATACCTTGGCATGACTCTAACTAAGGAAGTGAAAGATCTGTATGATAAGAACTTCAAGTCTCTGAAGAAAGAAATTGAAGAAGATCTCAGAAGATGGAAAGATCTCCCATGCTCATGGATTGGCAGGATTAATATAGTAAAAATGGCTATCCTGCCGAAAACAATCTACAGATTCAATGCAATCCCCATCAAAATTCCAACTGAATTTTTCACTGAGTTAGAAAGGGCAATTTGCAAATTCATCTGGAATAATAAAAAATCTAGGATAGCAAAAACTATTCTCAACAATAAAAGAACATCTGGTAGAATCACCATGCCTGACCTCAAGCGGTACTACAGAACAATTGTGATAAAAAAAATGCATAGTACTGGTACAGTGACAGACAGGTAGATCAATGGAATAGAAATGAGGACCCAGAAATGAATCCACACACCTATGGTTACTTGATCTTTGACAAGGGAGCTAAAACCATCCAGTGGAAAAAATACAGCATTTTCAACAAATAGTGCTGGCCCAACTGGCGGTTGGTTATCATGTAGAAGAATGTGAATTGATCCATTCTTGTCTCCTTTTACAAAGCACAAGTCTACTTGGATCAAAGAACTCCACATAAAACCAGCGACACTGAAATTAATAGAGGAGAAAGTGGGGGAAAGCCTCAAAGATATGGGCACTGGGGAAAAATTCCTAAACAGAACAGCAATGGCTTGTTCTGTAAGATCAAGAATTGACACATGAGACTTCATGAAATTGCAAAGCTTCTGCAAGGTAAAAGACACTGTCAATAAGACAAAAAGGCCACCAACAGGTTGGGAAAGGATCTTTACCAATCCTAAATCAGATAGGGGACTAAGATCCAATATATACAAAGAGCTCAAGAAGCTGGACTGCAGAAATTTAAATAACCCCATTAAAAAATGGGGCTCAGAACTAAACAAGAATTCTCACCTGAGGAATACCAAATGGCTGAGAAGCACCTGAAAAAATGTTCAGCAACCTTAATCATCAGGGAAATGCAAATCAAAACAACCCTGAGATTCTACCTCACACCAGACAGAATGGCTAAGATAAAAAAAAAAAAATCAGTTGACAGCAGATGCTGGCAAGGATGTGGAGAAAGAGGAATACTCCTCCATTGTTGGTGGAATTGCAAGCTTGTACAACCACTCTGGAAATCAGTCAGGCAGTTCCTCAGAAAATTGGACATAGTACTACCTACATACTTCTCAGTTAGTTCTGGTACAAGTTTTAGACACAATTTTAAAAAAATAGTGATTTGAGGTATTATCCTGCTATTTGAATCTGGGGAAAGAATAAGAACAAACTTGAAAAGGAGACAGATGTGCAAGCACATGCTAGTGATTCTAGCATTGTTAAACCTGACTTATAAGTATTGGAACATTGCGCTATATGTGGACTATACAGTGAGATATGTTCTCAAAGTAAAATATCTAAACCGTATGGAGCAGGTGACCTCTTGCTTATTGTTTCCAGATAGACTGTAGCAGCAAGTGGGGGAATTCCTGATTATGATCCTTGCACACAAGTGACAACACAAGTAAAGCCTCTTGACCCCAGTTTCCAAATTAGTATGAAGAGATGAGAAGTAGCTCTTACCCCTCAAGGAATCAAGGAAATCTGCAGGAACCAAGTCTTGTTTGGTGATTCTGCACATACTAGAGAAAACTGTTGGGATGAATGAAGCAGTATACATGGTTGCATTGTAACTTAAAACCGTGGAGGAGTTTTCTGGGACCACATCACATATAATCTCCACTGGCCATGATCATAGCCTTTACATTATTCCAGAAGGTATGAAGATGGTACTGTCATTATCAAGTAAATAATTCAAGGTCTGTTTTCATAAGTTTGTAAATGGTTTTGAGACAGACATCAATAATATAGTTCATTCAGTTTGGGGGAATAAACTTTCTGGTGACCCATAAATAATATTCCATGAAGCTCCACTTCAAAAAATGTGAGAAAATAAAATGTTCAGAAGAGAATTCTTCTATATACTGTAGATACAACCAATGGGGTAAATTTGGCTTTCAACCCTGATCATTTCCTGTAAGCTGCCAGCATAGGAAAAGGTAGTGTCTGACTGATGCAGGCTCAAATTAAGTGAATGTCCTGGCTGTCTATCAATATGTCATCCCATTTGTCATTTCTACTTAACTCACCTCCAGTCCACTTGGAAATACTCCCATTTTTCTTTTTTTTAAGAAGATAGTAATCTACAACTATATGGTGCATCCCGGGACCTGTAGCATATGCTTGTGGTCCAGGCATTGGGGTTGTTCTGGAGCTGGGGATGGAGGGTCGGTTCTGGTCTGTTCCGGGACCAGCATTTTCCCCTCCCTTCTCAGCCTCTCCCTCTGCTTCCAACTGCCACTGCCTGCTACTGCAGAGTCTCTTGGTTGTCTGTCTCTTTCCTGTCTGGCTACTTTACATAACTGAATTGAAAATGTATATATACAGATAGTGTGCCTTTTAAGTGTAGTATAAGTAAGTGAAATTCACTTTGGTTTTTTTTTTTCTTTTTTTTGAGAGTAAAGGAAACTAAAACGAATGAATTTCTTGAAAGATCATATATTTGTTCCACTCCTGCTATGTGGAACAAATAATAATTAAAACTTTTTTGAAATTTACATTCAAATTACGGAAAGAGCAATATCAATCTTGTAACAGATGATTGTCATTATTTTCATTTTCAAGGAATTTTATCTATTATCAGACATATTAGAATTAGTGGTTTTTGGATTAATATGCATTTCCTTTAAATTTTGGTTCATAAATATGCATAGGTATATGTACGATTAGATGTTTTGAGATGAAAAGAAAAAATAACTAAAATGTTTTATGTGATTGAAATATGTGTTTGTATGTGGGTGAGTGTGCATGTGTATCCTTTAGTAAATATTTCATAATATGCTTGTATTTTTACTGTTGGGTGTTACATAACATAGTATGGGGAATCTTTCTCTTTATTATCATGTTAAGTATGAAACTAACAGAGATACTCGATTCTCTTTCTAGGAATAAGAAATTTAAGATAAAATGTATTATTCCACTGAATTACCTGTCGGGCATGGATGATGTGCACCCAGTCAAGAAAAATGTCAACGTGCAAGAACCTTTACCTGTTTTGGCCCATTGGACATTTTTTGGCCACCTTTCAGTAAGATGTACAGCTTGGAACTATAATCACAAGAGGATAGCTATAGAAATTGTGGGACAACTTAATGCTTCATGATTCACGGGTTAAACCAATTACCCAGAATGTTTGCAAAAATAAGAATCCAGTTTAGTCTGTATACAGGTTGTCAACTCCAATTTTCTCCTTCTATGATGACCCTAGTTTTTTTTATACTTTCCACAGCATACATTTCACACGTAAGTGCATTCCTTAGATTTTGATCTGTGATGATCATCAGGACTCTATGAGATTCTTGGGGCAGAATGGAGTGTTGGAAGCCGACCCGCGGCTCAGACTCACAAGAACCCGGTTTCAGCTGGGAGGCAAGCAGGGGCTGAAAGAGAGGAGAAATAGGCAGTCAAGAGAAAACTGGAGCTAAGTCAAGATTCCTGATCAAAGCTCAAATGTTTAATGGCAAATGCGCTTATAAAGGGGTGGGGGGCATCCACTGCTAATCCATTCTTGGAGCCTGGAACCAGCAGTAGGATAGGGTGTAGTCTTCAGAATAGCTCAGTGGCCTCCCAGCAGTTAGCAGTGTCTTGAAGGAGAACAGCAGTGGCTGTACAATAGAGTGATCTAGGGAGGAAGGCTCCACCCTAGGTAATCTCCTTAGTGGCAGCAAGGTCAAGGTCTGGCTCAGTCTGCTTCAGGCTGGGGGGTTACAATTTCCTCCCTGTTATTAATATTAAAAAAAAAAGCTGGACTGAGGCATAAAATTTATTTATGATCTATAGTCCTGTCTGGGAGTTATGGTGGCTGGCAGCTGTGCCTGTCTTAGGAAATCTTAGATCTTCCCGAAACATCCAATTTCATCTTGGAGGCTACGTGCAGCTTGTTTGTGTTATATTTCACACAAAACATGGCTCTGTGGTATGTTATCAACAGCCACTGCCTTTTGACATGTACCTCTGTCTTAGATTGGTATGGTTCTGAGATCTGGGTGCCCGTCATTGACTGTCTGGCCCTCATTAGCACACCTTATTCCCAATTCAGACCAAAGCCACCATATGTACTTAGAATGCTTCTCCATGAAGATTAATAACTGCCACCTGTGCTGTTGGAGGCAAGGCTGCACACCTGCTGCAGTCAGGCTAAGGGGCGTTTGTCTAACCTGCTTGAAAAACAATGGGAGACAGTGAAAAGCTACAGTACAAAAGCTTCTTCGGGGAAGTCCAGGTACTCCATTCAATTGCAAATTAGCAACGAGCAAGCTTAGACTTAGAGCTCCCAGTGTGGGGGAGGTGGCTTTGAGAATTGCAGAAAGGCTGCAGCTTCTCTGGGAATGGAGGCTGTGCTCCAAATTAACGTTGCTAGGTAATTAAGATTTTATCTTTCTTCCCTAGGAATGTCTAATACTGGAATTATTACTAGACCAGTCCAAGATTGAGTTAGAATAACTGGTCACAATGAGGGAAGGAGAAGAATCACTCTTTCTTGTGACTAATCTTTCCAAGTCAGATTACACAGTCTCTAATGTTCTATGTCCATAAGGTTTAAAAAGCTTGAAGCAAGGCAGCATAGCTTGTCCAAACTGGAAAAATGGCAAGCAAAGTGGGCCAAAAACATATACCCAATTCAGCTTTCTTGTCACTACAGTCAGGGCACTCAGCGAACTCACACGAATTAGCCATCATGCTTCTGCAGCATTCTGTGAAGAGAACCTATGCTTTTCCCTTTCCCAATAAGGTAGCTGTTCAGAATCAAGCCATATGCCATTAAGTAGATCCTTTTCATCTCACCTAGACATGATTATGTCTGGTTTTAAGATACTATGAGGCATTTATTAAGTTCTTTGACATACAAATTTCAAAATTCTTAAAAGTATGATTTAAATAATGTTCATGGGGATATATTAAATAATGTGCATGGAGATATAATTTCCCCCTTTCTTTGTTTTTTAAGAAGAAGAGTATTTAACGTTCCACAATACCCTGTCTTTGAGAAATATTAAATTGTTGACAAAACATCTCAAATACTTGACTGTTATAGTCAGTTTTAATATAACAAGGGCAGTGACTAATTACACTTTCAATTGTTTCTCTTGAAGAGCGGTTGTAACTAGAAAGCTTGAAAAGTTATTAATAGTCACATGTGCATAATTTGTTTATTAATCAGAAATAAGAGCATTCATTTGCAGCAATTGATTAAGTATAGGTTCTCAAGAATTAACACCATTATGTGGAAACAGATAGGAACTGAGGACACCAAGAGCAAATTTTTTACGATTTGACATGCACATTCTCCAAAAATACCAAAATATTTTCTTAACCATTACCGTTTTGAATATATAAAGAACGAGATTATATAGCCAATTTTTAAAAGTGCGATGAGCACATTCAACTATTCCTTATCCCATGGGGTTATAAAGAATTCCAATTTGATGCCAAATTCCTTACAAAATGAAGTAAAATTTTTGCTAGAATAGGATGGCCCATTATCTGTCTTAATAAGTTTAGGCAATCCTATAGCATTAAAGGCTTGTACACAATGGTCAATTACATTTTTAGAGGCAGAGAAGCAAAAAGAAATCCTGAAAAAGTGTCAATACAAACATGTATATATTTTAATTTTCAAAATTCTGCATAAATAGTTACATCCATTTGCCAAATATGATTAGGCATAAGACCTCGTGGATTAACTCCTAAATGTGGCACTCAAATAATGTAATACATTTAGAACATTGTTTTACAATCATTCTTGCCTGCTCCTTAGTGATCTTATGTCAGAGCCTTAAGGTATGGCTAGAGAGATGAAATTCTTCATGATCACATTTGGCCAAAGCAACAGGATCTGAAATTAAGACCTCTCCTGTTAGAGCTCTGTCGATGCAATCATTGCCTTCAGCTAAAGGTCCAGGAAGACCAGAGTGAGATCGTATGTGGCCAATATAGAACTGATGTTTTCAGGCAAGAATGATGTTTTGCAATTGTGAAAACAAGGATCCTGCTGACTGGCATATTAGGGTTAAACGTACCACAAGTCTCCAATAAGGGTACCAAGTGTGCAACATCTAAACTATCAGTAAAAATATTAAAAGCATCATTCACAGACTGAAAGAGATTCAGTACTGCTATTAATTCTGCTAATTGAGCTGAGAGGCCAGGAGTCTTTATGATTACCTGTTGATTATTTATAATATATCCAGCTCACCCTTTAGAGGAGCCAGCAGTAAATACCAGAACAGCATTGTGTAAGGGTTGTAAAGAGGTCATATTAGGAAATATTACCTCATGTACATTCAAAATTTTTATCTACCTATCTTGAGGGTAGTGGCTGTCTATAGTTCCTTTAAACCCTATTAGAGCAAGCAACCAATCTGTATTGTGCTGCTTCAGCCAAGTGTCTTGACCTACACTGTAAGGTTGAACAATAATATCGGGACTCTTTGCCAAAATAAGTTAGTTCCTGCTTCCTTCCAATGATAATCATCTGAGCTACTACTTCATAATATGGCAAGATATTACATTTAGGAGAAATCCCCAAATATATCCACATTAGAGGAGACTTTTACCATAACAATCCTTTAGGCATATGAATTGTATTAAAAATTAACAGATGTAAAGGCAAAGAGTAATCTATATAAGTGACAAATTGTTTAATAGCTTTTTCCACTATTTGCAAGGCCAGCAATCCTTCTGAGGCTAAAGATCTGTGGCCGAGGAGTAGAATCAGAACTCCCTTTAAGAATATCAAATAAAGGTTTCAACTCCTCTGTAGTAAGTTTTAAATAGGGGCAAAGGCAATTAATATCACCCAAGAATTTTTAAAAATCACTTAAAGTCCTTAAGTTGTTTCTGCAAATAACTATCTTCTGGGGGAAAAACAGCTTGATTAGTAAGTCTAAAACCCAAATAATTATAAGGATACTGAGTTTGTATCTTTTCAGAAGCTATCTGTAATCCTTTATCAGCTAAAGCTTTTTGTAAATATCTATAACATAAAAGCAAATCCTGGGGGTCTTTTCCAGGCAACCCAGGACAAATTCTTAACTGTCCAAAAACAGTCTTCTTAAAGGAACAGCAGTTTTTCTTATGAGTAGCATAAGCAATCACAAGCTTGAGAATTAATAGCATCTGAGGGATGAACAATTTTAAGCAATGGTAAGCTCTGATATATTAATAAAGATACAAATTAAAGCTTGATTATTCAACATTTTAAAACACCATCTACAGCACACAATTTAATTATCTGTGCTGAAGCAGGAGAAAACTCAAAAGAATAAGCGTGTGATCCAATTCACATATACATTTCTCCCATAAAAGGGCTGTTTTTAAACACAGTAATTGGGATGCATGCATGCATGGATTTATAGAAGATACAAAAGCATGCATAAAAACAATTTTTAACTTCTCTTTGGGATAATTATTGTCAATTTAATTTAAAATGATGGTATGCAATAGATCAAATATTAATATTCTGTAATAACAATTTATTTGCTGTTTTTAACAAGGAACAGACACATTGTCAGGTTCTTAAGACACAATTTTTGTTATAGGTTTTCCAAAATATACTAATATATCTTACAATTCTTTATTAGCACCACAGCAACCTTAATAGGATGATAAAACTTTGCTTGGAGGTGAATGCCATCTTGGCCTTGCCCGCCTCGGGCCCTCCTCCCAGGTCATAGAGGCTGAAGCGGGCCAATCAGTTGTAGGCCAGGAAACCCAATCAGGGGCTCAGGGGCAGCAGAGCACCCCGAGTCCTAGCAGGAAAAATACGGCCATCCCTGGAGGGGACAGGCAGATGCTCATGGGGGCAATGGAGAGCTTGGCCCTCCCCTGAATTCCCTACAAAGGTGTCTGATTTCTGGCAGCCTCCAGGGCCACCACCACTCAGGGAAAGCTGCATACCCCACAGCCCCACCCCGCAGCAGCCAGCAGCTGGCAGGCTCCACATGGGCCAAAGGTCGGCCGGGAGGAGAAGAAAAATCACTTTTCAATAATGTTTTTTTTTGTTTTTGTTTTTGTTTTTGTTTTTGTTTTTGTTTTTGTTTTTGTTTTTGTTTTTGCTTTTGTTTTTGTTTTTGCTTTTGTTTTTGTTTTTGCCTTTGTGATTTTTCTCTCTCTCTCTTTTATTTATTATTTTATTTTTAATATTTTTTATTACATATTTTCCTCAATTACATTTCCAGTGCTATACCCAAAGTCCCCCATAACTCCCCCCCCCCACTTCCCTACACACCCATTCCCATTTATTTGGCCCTGGCATTCCCTTGTACTGGGGCATATAAAGTTTGTGTGTCTAATGGGCCTCTCTTTCCAGTGATAGCCTACTAGGCCATCTTTTGATACATATGCAGCTAGAGTCAAGAACTCCGGGGTACTGGTTAGATCATAATGTTGTTCCACCTATAGGGTTACAGATCCCTTTAGCTCTTTGGGTACTTTCTCTAGCTCCTCCATTGGAAGCCCTGTGATTCATCCAATAGCTGACTGTGAGCATCCACTTCTGTGTTTGCTAGGCCCCTGCATAGTCTCACAAGAGACAGCTATATCTGGATCCTTTCAGCAAAATCTTGCTAGTGTATGCAATGGTGTCAGCGTTTGGAAGCTGATTATGGGATGGAACCCTGGACATGGCAGGCTCTAGATGGTTCATCCTTTTGTCACAGCTCCACACTTTGTCTCTGTAACTCCTTCCATGGGTGTTTTGTTCCCAATTCTAAGAAAGGGCACAGTGTCCTCATGTTGGTCTTCATTCTTCATGAGTTTCATGCATTTAGCAAATTGTATCTTATATCTTGGGTAATCTAAATTTTGGGATAATATGCACTTATCAGTGAGTACATATTGTGTGCGTTCCTTTGTGATTTTGTTACCCCACTCAGGATGATGCCCTCCAGGTCCATCCATTTGGCAGGAATTTCATATATTCATTCTTTTTAATAGCTGAATAGTACTCCATTGTGTAAATGTACCACATTTTCTGTATCCATTCCACTGTTGAGGGGCATCTGGGTTCTTTCCAGCTTCTGGCTATCATAAATAGGGCTGTTATGAACATAGTGGAGCATGTGTCCTTATTACCAGATGGAACGTCTTCTGGATATATGCCCAGGAGAAGTATTGCAGGATCCTCCGGTATTACTATGTCCAATTTTCTGAGGAACCACCAGACTGATTTTCAGAGTGGTTGTACAAGCTTGTAATCCCACCAAAAATGGAGGAGTGTTCCTCTTTCTCCACATCCTTGCCAGCATCTGCTGTCACCTGAATTTTTGATCTTAGCCATTCTGACTGGTGTGAGGTGTAATCTCAGGGTTGTTTTGATTTGCATTTCTCTGATGATTAAGGATGTTGGACATTTTATCAGGTGCTTCTCAGCTATTTTGTATTCCTCAGGTGAGAATTTTTGTTCAGTTCTGAGCCCCATTTTTTAATGGGGTTATTTGATTTTCTGGAGTCCACCTTCTTATGTTCTTCATATATATTGGATATTAGTCACCTATCTGATTTAGGATAGTAAAGATCCTTTCCCAATCTGTTGGTAGTCTTTTTGTCTTATTGACAGTATCTTTTGCCTTGCAGAAGCTTTGAAGTTTCATGAGGTCCCATTTGTCAATTCTCGATCTTAGAGCACAAGTCATTGCTGTTCTTTTCAGGAATTTTTTCCCCTGTGCCCATATCTTCAAGGCTTTTCAACACTTTCTCCTCTATAAGTTTCAGTGTCTCTGGTTTTATGTGAAGTTCCTTGATCCAATTAGATTTGAACTTAGTACAAGGAGATAGGAATGGATCGATTCGCATTCCTCTACATGATAACAACCAGTTGTGCCAACACCATTTGTTGAAAATGCTGTCATTCTTCCACTGGACGGTTTTAGCTCCCTTGTCGAAGATCAAGTGAGCATAGGTGTGTGGGTTCATTTCTGGGTCTTCAATTCTATTCCATTGTTCTACTTGTCTGTCACTATACTAGGACCATTCAGTTTTTATCATAATTGCTCTGTAGTAAAGTTTTAGGTCAGGCATGGTGATTCCACCAGAAGTTCTTTTATCCTAGAGAAGAGTTTTTGCTATCCTAGGTTTTTTGTTATTCCAGATTCATTTGCAGATTGCTCTTCATAATTCTTTGAAGACTTGAGTTGGAATTTTGATGGGGATTGCATTGAATCTGTAGATTGCTTTTGGCAAGATAGCCATTTTTACAATGTTGATCCTGCCAATCCATGAGCATGGGAGATCTTTCCATTTTCTGAGATCTTCTTTAATTTCTTTCTTCAGAGACTTGAAGTTTTTATCATACAGATCTTTCACTTCCTTAGTTAGAGTCACACCAAGATATTTTATATTATTTATGATTATTGAGAAGGTTGTTGTTTCCCTAATTTCTTTCTCAGTCTGTTTATTTTTTGTGTAGAGAAAGGCAATTGATTTGTTTGAGTTAATTTTATATCCAGCTACTTCACTGAAGTTATTTATCAGGTTTAGGAGTTCTCTGGTGGAATTTTTAGGGTCATTTATATATACTATCATATCATCTGCAAAAAGTGTTATTTTGACTTCATCTTTTCCAATTTGTATCCCTTGATCTCCTTTTGTTGTTGAATTTCTCTGGCTAGGACTTCAAGTACAATGTTGAATAGGTATGGAGAGAATGGACAGCCTTGTCTAGCCCCTGATTTTAGTGGGATTGCTTCAAGCTTCTCACCATTTACTTTGATGTTGGCTAATAGTTTGCTGTAGATTGCTTTTATCATGGTTAGGTATGAGCCTTGAATTCCTGATCTTTCCAAGACTTTTATCGTTAATGGGTGTTGGATCTTGTGGAATGCTTTTTCCGCATCTAAGGAGATGATCATGTGGTTTTTGTCTTTGAGATTGTTTATATAATGGATTATGTTGATGAATTTCCGTATATTAAACCACCCCTGCATCCCTGGAATAAAACCTACTTGGTCAGAATGGATGATTGCTTTAATGTGTTCTTGGATTCGGTTAGCGAGAATTGTATTGAGGATTTTTGCATCTATATTCATAAGGGAAATTGGTCTGAAGTTCTCTATCTTTGTTGGATCTTTCTGTGGTTTAGGTATCAGAGTGACTGTGGCTTCATAGAATGAGTTGAGTAGAGTTCCTTCTACTTCTATTTTGTGGAATAGTTTGTGCAGAACTGGAATTAGATCTTCTTTGAAGGTCTGGTAGAACTCTGCACTAAACCCATCTGGTCCTGGGCTCTTTTGGCTGGGAAACTATTAATGACTGTGTCTATTTCTTTAGGGTATATGGGACTGTTTAGATCGTTAATTTGATCCTGATTTAATTTTGGTACCTGGTATCTGTCTAGAAATTTGTCCTTTTTGTCCAGGTTTTCCAGTTTTGTTGAGTTTTTTGTAGAAGGATCTGATGGTGTTTTGGATTTCTTCAGGATCTGTTGTTATATTTCTTCTCATTTCTGATTTTGTTAATTAGGATGTTGTCCCTGTGCCCTCTAGTGAGTCTAGCTAAGGGTTTATCTATCTTGTTGATTTTCTCAAATAAACAACTCTTAGTTTGGTTAATTCTTTGAATAGTTCTTCTTGTTTCCACTTGGTTGATTTCACCCCTGAGTTTGATTATTTCCTGCCATCTACTCCTCTTGGGTGAATTTTCTTCCTTTTTTTCTAGAGCTTTTAGATGTGTTGTCAAGCTGCTAGTGTGTGCTCTCTCCAGTTTCTTTTTGGAGGCACTCAGTGCTATGAGTTTCCCTCTTAGAAATGCTTTCATTGTGTCCCATAG